>NW_028327177.1:98132459-98435459 GCF_987537825.1 Furipterus horrens | reverse complement strand
ATAACATTGGTGGGAGGGCTGGGAAAGGAACAGCTAGATGGTATCTAGTGTTAAAACAAAACAATCTTGACTTACTGGTAATAAAAAATATATATGTGCATAAGGGCACAGTTCAAGCCCTTCTGTATCACCACCCAGAAATCACCACAGCTCATGATCTAACTGTGGCCTCTCAGCTTTCAACTCTGTGTGGACAACACACACACTGTCACACACACTCACACACTTGTAAACACACAGAAACACCATCACACATGTTGACAAGCATGCTCACTGTCACACACACACCATTCCACACACTCACAAACACATGTAGTCACACATATGCACATTTTTACCAACACACATACACCTACCATCATCCATTTGCAACCACTATCATGCTCCCATGCACATATCCACACTGACGCCCAGGTTTGCTCTGCCTTGTCTGTGTTGGCCCCTCCATTGGCCCTGGGTCTGCCCTGGGGGCGATGAAGGCTCTCTCTAGCTGTGTTGCTGGGAACAGTGCCAGGGTGAGTTTCCATGGCCTCTACCCTGGACTGTTTGGCTAGTTCTGTGCAGGCATCCTAAGAAGGTCTGTGTCATGGGGCTGGTGGTTGAAGGTGGTCATGCCCCTGCACAGGGCTGAGGGCTGCTCTACTTCCTGCCAGTGGGTGAACAAGCCATCAAGAAGCAAGGAGTGGGCCAGGTGGCAGGTAGGAGTATAAGAGCCATGTTGGTTTTAAGGCTGCTCAGCATCCAGGGGGCCCTCAATGAATCCATTGAGCATGCTATAAGTTTGTTTCTATTTCAAATCAGGTTAATGCTGGAATCAATTTCTCTGAAACTAGACAAGAAGCCCAGAATGTTCCTTTTATTTTTACTTAATTACAAAAATAATTTAACTCAATTGTTCCCAGATCACCAATTCCTGATGGTAAAACCAGAATGCTTGGGGCTGCATTAACCTTAAATGCACCAAGTACCAGCCTCCCTGGAGTTCTTCTGTTTGCATCCCTTCACATGGGCCCTGGTCTTTGAAGCAGGAGGAGGGGCTTGCAGGGAGCATTTCTGCCAGAGAACTTTTGTTTTCTTCTGGGGGCTTCTTATGACATCTTTTCCTTTAAGTTGAGCCAAGACAAGGTCAGCATTTTCAAAAAGAAAACTTACTAGGAAGGGAAGGGAAAGCAAAATCAGAGCCAAAGCCAGTGAGGTATACCACAGCAACCTCCTTTACTCATCTATCAAGCATCAACCTGCAGGGAGTGTTTTCTCAGAATTCCAGCCCTTCTTCTTTCTTCAGTCCACTCTGTATTACCCCCATTGTTTTTTTTAAATTATATTTTATTGATTATGCTATTATAATTGTCCCAATTTTTCCCCCTTTGCCCCCCTCCACCCAGCACCCCCACTCCCTCAGGCAATCGCTATGTCCATGGATCATGTGTAATTCTTTGGCTACTCCATTTCCTATACTGTGCTTTACATCCCCATGGCCATTCTGTAACTACCTATTTATACTTCTTAATCCCCTCACCTCTTCATCCATTCCCCCACACCCCTCCCAATATGGCAACCATTCAAACACTCTCTGTACCATGATTCTGTCTCTGTTCCTTTTACTTGCTTAGTTTGTTTTTTAGATTCAATCATTGATATGTATTTATTGCATAGTTTTGATCTTCTTTTTATTAAATAAATCCCTTTAACATTTTATATAGTAATAAGGGTTTGGTGACGATGAACTCCTTTAGATTTTTCTTGTCTAGGAAACTCTATCTGCCCTTCGATTCTAAATGATAGCTTTGCTGGGTAGAGCAATCTTGGCTGTAGGTCCCTGCTTTTCATGACTTTGAATATTTCTTGCCAAACCCTTCTAGCCTGCAAAGTTTCTTTTGAGAAATCAGCTGACGTTCTTATGGGAACTTCCCTGGAGGTAACTCACTGCTTTTCTCTCACTGCCTTTAAGATTCTCTCTTTATCTTTAACCTTTGGCATTTTAAGTATGATGTGTATTGGAGTGAGCCTCTTTGCATCCATCTTGTTTGGGGCTCTCTATGTGTCCTGGACTTGGATGTCTATTCCCTTCACCAGATTAAGGGAGTTTTCTTTCATTATTTTTCACATAGATTTTCAGTTTCTTCCTTTCTCTTCACCTTCTGACAGCCCTTTGATGCGAATGTTGGAAAGCTTGAAGTCCCAGAGGCTGCTTACACTATCCTTGTTTTTGTTTTGTTTTGTTTTAGATTTTTTTTTTCTTTTTGTTCTGATTGGTTGTTTTTTGCTTCCTTATGTTCCAAATCATTGATTTGATTCTTGGCTTTATCCACTCTAGTGTTGTGTTCCTGTAAATTGTTCTTTATTCAATCAGGGTATCCTTCATTTCTGACTGGATCTTTTTTATTATATTGAGGTCCTCACTAAGTTCCTGAGCATCCTTATAACCAGTGTTGTTAACTCTGCATCTGATAGATTGCTTGTCTCCATTTTGTTTAGTTATTTTTCTGGAGTTTTGATCTGTTCTTTCATTTGGGCCACGTTTCTTTGTCTCCTGATTTTGGCAGCCTCCCTGTGTTTGTTTCTATGTGTTATGTAGAGTTACAATGACTCCCTGTCTTGGTAGCATGGCCTAATGTAGTAGGTGTCATGGAGGATCGAGTGCACAGCCTCCCATATCACCCAAGCTGGGTACTCGAGGTCCGCCCTACATGTGGGCTGAGTACACCTTCCTCTTGTAGTTGAACCTTGATTACTGTTTTCAGGTCAATGGGAGGGATTTACCCAGGCCAGTGTCTGTGACCACTGACCACCAACCTCTGCCCTCTGTGGAAGATCATATGTGCTGGGTCAGGGTGCTCACATTTGTTTTAAGCCACTATGTACTGAGGCCTTCTCTGCCTGGCACTGTGCCATGTGTATCTAACTTCTACAGAAACTTATTGAGCATGCACTACACATACCATTTTCCATTCTAGGTACAGAGATTCAGCTGTGATCAAGTTGGGACTAAGTCACTCCTGCCCTTGGGGAGCTGACAGTAGTGTGAGGAGGCTGACCAGGACCAGTAGAAGATGCATACACAATATGACTTAAGCTCTTTGAGGGACACAAGCAGGGTAACAAGTCAAAGAGAACCTGGGGCAAAGGCGCTACTTTAGGCAGAGATGCTTCTCCAATGAGAAACCACTTGAGCAGGGAGCAAACCAGCAATGAGGTGACTTGAGTGAAGACTGTTCCAGGCAGAGGGCACAGCCAATGCAAGTGCAAGAGCAAGCTCCAAAGTCTCAGGAATAGCCAGACATCCAGTGTGGCTGGAGAGAAATAGCGTGGGGTGCAGAGGCAGGAGATGAGCTAGAGAAGTAGGCTTTCAGCCCAGGGAGTGGTGGGAGGCCCATCCAGACCAAACAGGCCCTGAGGCCCCCTTTGAGGCCATTGCAGGGCAATAGTCTTCTTTCCTGCCTTAACCTGTCCTGATATGAAGGGCTCAGGGTCTCAACTGCCACAGACAGCCTATGGGAAGGGCATAGATCACTTTGCACTTCCTCTAAGCCTATGGGAAGGGCATAAGTCACCCTGAGCTTGGCCAATTTGAAGGGGTCTAGCTCAGATACAATGACCTCAACAAGTTTGCTTGGGGTTTTTCTGCCTCCTCTCCCAGTCCTGCTAGCCTATGTCTCTCTCTGCCCCAATGTCATCATGAGGAGCACACAGGCAGAGAGGGCTACTCCTTCCGGCTCCTCCTGCTGCCAGGGCTTCCCCAGGGTCCAGCTCAGTTAGGAGAAAGCAGGGACCCCACTCTGCTAGAGCCAGGGGGTGTCTTCCTGGTGGGAATAAGGCTAGACTAGTGACCTCTGAGAACGATTCCCAGCACCTGCTGCCCACACTCAGAGGCCCTGCTCACCCCATGACAAGGAACACTGGTAGGTTTCTCTCCTGTTTCAGAGGACCCCAAAAGTCGGGAGCTGAAGTATGAATGGTTCAGTGTTGGTGTCCTGGACTACGACAAGGAGAAGAAGCTGTACCTGGTGCACAAGACAGATGGGAATGGCTTGGTGCGAGATGAGATGGGGAAGCGCATCCTGAATGGAGGGGTCACTGCTGAAGGTACAAGCTTTCTGCCCCCAATCCAGGCAGACCTCCATCTCAGGCTGGGCCTGGCCTGTGACTGAGGCCATCCCCACACCTAGGGCACAGCCTGCTCATGCTAGAATTTTCTTTTGCTCTGTTTGTCCTGTGGCAATCATCCCTGACCAGTAAAAGCCAGAGGACCCACCACTCAGAGACCACAGGAAGGGCAAATGGCCATTATTTGATACAGCAACTCTGTGGAGCTGTTAGTGCCACTTTCAGCATGACATTGAGGAGCTGGAGGCCCATCAATTAGGGATGTCTGCTCTGGTGTGGCATCTAGGAATGGGCATGTAAATAGCCACCCCTGTATAGCTCCTTGTTTGTGCAAAGCTCTTAACAGTTTACAAAGCACTATCACATCCATCCATGACAACCTGTGAAGTGGGCAGGGTAGGGAGTAGTACCAACATACCCATTTCACAGATGTGATGGGGGTCAGAAAAGAGAAACTACTTGCTCAGGGCTACCATGCATCAGCAGCAGAGCCAGGCTGCAACCCGGTGCTCCAACCCAGAGAACCTGACTGACTATTCCCTTCTCTTTTACACCTGCCTGGCCTCAGGAAGGCCACCCCTCCTGATCTGCCAGTACTGGGTGCCACGGATCCAGCTTCTCTTCTGTGCTGAGGACCCACGTGTGTTTACACAGCGTGTGGTCCAGGCCAATGCCCTACGCAAGAACACAGAGGCACTGCTGCTATACAACCTCTATGTGGACTGCATGCCCTCTGAGGGCCAGCGGGTCCTCAGTGAGCAGAGCCTGAGCAAGATCAAACAGTGGGCCATGAGCACACCCCGGATGCACAAACGGCCTTCGTGAGTCCCTGCCAGACCTTGCCCAATGCCCAAACATTACCATCTCCAGGAAGCACTCCTGTGGGGAAGTAGTGCTGCCCAGGGGTAGAGCTGCCTTCATGCTTGTCTGTTCGGGGCTGTCTTGCCCACTGCACTATGGAGTTCTTGGACCCCAAATAATTTCTTGTTCACCTCTAGATCTCTCATTTTCAATATGGACTCATGAGTTCTTACTTTATTCAAAGGGTTTTAATCTGTTGCTACCATTTTTTATTTTGATCCTTAAATTGTCCCAGATTTGGCCAGTGGGACACCCTTCAAGGTGGTTCCTCTGTCCTTCTGATGTGTTCCTATTCTTTGAGCATTTATTTACTTACTGGAATAGCAAGAAATTTGGAGCTTGTCTTGTACTTTCCCAGGACTAGCCTTGAAATCAGCTATTTCTCCAAGGAGTCCTGGTTCCTTTTAGTGGGGAATGGTATTTAGAAGCCAAGATCTAGGCATTAGATGTGTTCATTGCTACTGGGAAATCATTGCTTTGAGGCTCTGAGACCAAACAAATCTGGGAAATATATATGTATATTATCACATTATTACATTTTATTACATTATATACAGTCTCCACACACATCTCTATCTTTATATCTATCTATTGATCTGTTAAAAACTGTGAGTTCATACTGCTACCTTAAAATTTACTCCAATACCATAAGGCTCATTCTCACTTGTACATATTTGTTACATTTCTCCTGAAGAAAAATGGCTCCTATTGTTCATAATGTATTTCCTTATTTGCTCAGTCCTAGGATACACAGAAAGTATTTTCAAATTACTAATCCATATCCTTTAGAAGAAAACCCCTGCTAAATAGACTTTGATGTTTGTTTAGTGTTCTTTTTCTCTTTAGCCTGGAAACATATAGTCTAAATACTGTGTTCAAACATTACTTGGTTTAGTTCTTCTCACATGCTTTAGTGGGATATGTTCATTTAATGAAATACAGCTCAGTCCATTGTATATATGTATTGTATTGGCAGCCGTCCGTCTCGAGAGACGATGGTGTAGCTTCTTAAGAGTCTATCTGCACCGCCGAGAATGGCTGTGCAGTCCGACTCGGGAGTGACACGGTATCTGTCTCCTCCCGTGTTGAATCGACATCTTGCGATGACGCTGAAGCTACAGAGCCTGGGCAGGGTGATATGGAGGGTCTGCTGTTGCCCATGCAGCAGACCCCCCCTCTCTTCGCAGCTGAAGGGTCCAAGGGAAAGACGGAGTCAATACAGCTTGGCTTCAGGTGCGCCGCAGGAGTTGCCGGTGTTGACTACAACGTCAAACCGCCTTAGGGACTCCGGCTCCAGACCTGTCGGGGTTTACTCCCTTAGCCTTTCCCCTGAAGAGGTATGCCGCAAGGCAGCGGAGGTTTTTTGGAGTCAGAGTTTTCCTTCTCTGATGTGCCCTGACTGGAAGATCGAACCAGCGACACTTAGCTCGCAGGCCGACGCTCAATCCACTGAGCCAAACCAGCCAGGGCCATTGTATATATGTATATACACACATATACACATATCCATTCATATATATATGCATATGTATCTAGAGAGAATATGTGTTCTATATAATGTATATATAGTCTATATATTGAGTATATACCTCTCTCTCTCTATATATATATATATGTGTGTGTGTGTGTGTGTGTGTGTGTGTGTGTGTGTATATATATATATATATATATATGCCCTGGCTGGTTTGGCTCAGTGGATTGAGCGTCGGCCTGCGAGCTAAGTGTCGCCTGTTCGATCTTCCAGTCAGGGCACATCAGAGAAGGAAAACTCTGACTCCAAAAAACCTCCACTGCCTTGCGGCATACCTCTTCAGGGGAAAGGCTAAGGGAGTAAACCCCGACAGAAAATCCGGAGCCGGAGTCCCTAAGGCGGTTCGACGTTGTAGTCAACACCGGCAACTCCTGCGGCGCACCTGAAGCCAAGCTGTATTGACTCCGTCTTTCCCTTGGACCCTTCAGCTGCGAAGAGAGGGGGGGTCTGCTGCATGGGCAACAGCAGACCCTCCATATCACCCTGCCCAGGCTCTGTAGCTTCAGCTTCACTGGAGAGGACACTCCAGTGTCATCGCAAGATGTCGATTCAACACGGGAGGAGACAGATACCATGTCACTCCCGAGTCGGACTGCACAGCCATTCTCGGCGGTGCAGATAGACTCTTAAGAAGCTACACCATCGTCTCTCGAGACGGACGGCTGCCAACAACATATATATATATATATATATATATATATATATATATATATATATATATATATCTCAAAAGGTATACTCAGAGATTTGTCACTCTCCATTCCCATTCATTCTATCCTATCCATATCTCCCTTATTTTCCACCCTGTTCCTACCACATGTTCATAGGTAATGATATCACTAGTTTCTGATTTATCCTTTCTGTATTTCTTTTTGCACAAATGAGCATACATATATATTTTCTTATACCCCCTTCTTTCTTACATGAAGAGTAGCACACTATAGACATTCTTTTAGACTTTGCCTTTTTCACTTACATTATATCCTGGAAGTCAATCCTTGTGAGTTCATTGAGATGTCCTTCATTCTTTTTTACAGCTGCTTAGTAATCTATTGTGTGGATGTACCCTGTACCATGGTTTATTCACCAATTCTCTAATATACAGACATTTAGGTCATTTCCAGTATTTTGCAATTACAAGCAATGCTCCAGTGAATACCCTTGTGCATGTGTATGTTAATATTGATGTGATGTGTAGCTGTAGGGTAAACTCTGAGAAGTGGGATTGCTAGGTCAAAAGATAAGTATTGATACATATGTAGTTTTATTAGGTATCGCCAAATTTCCCCCCTTAACTGTTGTGCCATTTAGCATGCCAACCAGCAATGTGTGAGAGTGCCTGTTTCCCCACAGCTTTGCCAAGAGTGTGTTATTATGCAATTTAATCTTTTGCCAGTCTGAAGGTAAGATAAATAAGTCCATAAGTATTACAAGTAAGGTTGAACATCTTTTCCATCTTTTCATATGATTAAGGGCAATTTTTATATATTTTTGTGACTTGTCTATTCATGTTTTTTGCCCATTTTTTTCTCATTTTTTTTTTTTTGTGCTTTCTTCTCCCCTCTAATATTTAGAGTTCTGTGTATATTAAGGATGTTAGTCCTTTACCTGTGATATAGTTGTAAATATTTTCTCCTGTTTTTTTCATTGTATTTTGACTTTGCTTATGGTAATTTTTGCAATATAACTTTAAAATATTTACGTAAACAGTTGTATTAATAATTTCTTCTGTTGCCTCCGATTTTGAGTCATAGTTAGAAAGTTTTTCCCTATGTCAAGGTTTTCTTCTAATACTTATATGGTTTCATGCCTTTGCTTTTTAATTCCTTCATTCATTTTGATTTATGGTGTGTGGTATGGATCTAATGTTATCTTTTTCCAAATGACCAACCAGCATTTATTAAATGCCCATCAGCATTTATTGAAACCTCTGTCTTTGGCCCAGTGATCTGAGAAGCCACCTGTATCATATCCTAATTTCTAGTATGTACTTGGGTTTATTTCTGGACTTTCTGTTCTATTCTGTTGTTCTGTTTGTCTTTATATACTTTCCTTAGCTTTTCTTTCTTTTCTATTGAATTTATTGGGCTGACAGTCATTAATAAATATACATAGGTTTCAAGTGTATTACACTTTTAATTACAGATGTTTTATAGTATGTTCTAATGTTTTGTAGCTTTTCTCTTTCAGTGTTTTCCTAGCTATTTTTGCATGTTTGTTTTAATTATTTATTTTTTAAAATTGTGATAAAATATACACAACATAAAACTTACCACTTTAATCATTTTTAAATGTACATCTCAGTGGTATTAAATGCGTTCACGCTGTTGTGCACCATCACCACCATCCACCCACAGAAGTTTGTTCATCCTCCAAAAGTGTAACTCAGTATCAATTAATCAATAAGTCCCCATTTCCCTCTCCTCCCAGACCTTGGCAATCACTATTCTACTTTTTTTCTCTGTGAATTTGACTACTCTGAATACGCGATGTGAGTAGAATCATACAGTGTTTGTCCTTTTGTGACTGGCTTATTTCACTTAGCATAATGTCTTCCAGCATGTGTCAAAATGTCCTTCCTTTTTGAGGCTGAATAATATTCCATTATATGTACAGACCATATTTTGTTTATTCATTTATCTGCTGATGGACATTTGAGTTGTTTCTACCTTTTGGGTATTGTGCATTATGCTGCTGTGAACATGGATGTAGAAATGTCTCTTCATGTTCCAACTTTCTATTCTTCTGGGTATGTATATACCCAGAAGTAGAATTGCTGGATCATATGGTAACTGTATTTGTTGTTTATCGAGTTTTTATTTGTAATCATAAAGTTAATTCTACAGTCCTGCTACACTTAGAGGGGGATACAGAAAATGTGAAACCCAAAGAACTGCAGCACAAGCACAAATATTGGGTTGGCCAAAAAGTCCGTTACGTTTTCTCCATATGATGGCTCTAGTAGTGCTTAATTGTCTTTAACTTCATTCAAAACAATTTTTCTTAAATTCTATTGTGATAGCTGTCATTTCAGTGTGCATTTTAAAAACTTATCAAAATTGGTGAATTTTTGTGCAGATATTTTAATATTGATGATGAAAATATACATTTTCAGTATATTATGCTTTATTAGTCAAGAAAGGTAAAAACACAACTGAAACAATAAAAAAGATTTGTGCAAAGTGTCGCTGGTTCGATTTCCAGTCAGGGCACATGACTAGGTTGCACATCATGTCCCCAGTTGGGGGCACGAGTGAGAGGCAACCACACAGTGATGTTTCTCTCCCTCTCATTCTCCTTTCCCCTCTCCCTAAAAATAAATAAATAAACAAATAAATAATTATTTAAAAATAAAAAGATTTGTGCAGTGTATGGAGAAGGTGCTGTGACTGATGGACCATGTCAAAAGTGATTTGCAAAATTTCTTGGTGCTATTGACATTTTGGCCAAATAATTATTTGCTGTGGGGCTGTCTTATACACTGGAAAATGTTTAGGAGCACCCCTGGCCTTCACCCACTAGAAGCCAATAGCAAGAGATAGCTGACATACTCAACATACCCAAATCAATAAAGTTATTGGTGGAAATGAAAAAAAAAATGTGTCTTTTACTTTATGAAAACAATGTAACAGACTTTTTGGCCAACCCAATAATATAGGCTATTATGAGCAGATGGGAGAAGAAATACTCTGTTGGTTAAGAAAATTTATTAGAAGTGTCCACACTCAGCAATGATGAGCTACATACTGTCTTGCCATTCCTGCACCCAAAGCACTCCGTGGTTTCCACAATATTCATACCCTGTTTCACCTCACCAAAGACCACATACTTGCCCCAAATCCACTCAGTCTTGGTAGTGTAGATGAAAAACAAGGAACCATTTGTGTTGGGTACAGCATTAATTACTGTGGTTTTTCAGTAGGTTTTGAAATCAGGAAGTGTGAGATCTCTGACTTTGTTCTTTTTCAGGATTGTTTTGGCTTTTTGGGATCCCTTGAGATTACATGTTAATTTTAGGACAGATCTTTCTTTTTCTGCAAAACCATTGTTGGGAGTTTGATAGGGATTTGAATGTTCCTTTTCCATATGAGATGTAGTATCATTTTGTCTAGCTCTATTTTTAAAACACTTGGTATTTTTATTGGGATTGCATTATATTTTAAAATTACCTTTAGTATATCTGACATCTTATAGGATCTTGAATTGTCCTATCCAAAAACAAGGAATGAGTTTTAAAGTTTTTTCATATAGGTTTTGCATATTTATTATTAAGTATTTTATCTTCTTTGTGGCTATTATTACATGTACTGATTCATTATGCTAATTTTATATCCTGTTACCTTACAGAAATAACTTAATGTTTGATTTTGTTTTATCATTGATTGTCTAGGGCTTTCTAAGTACATATAATCTGTAAATAGAAATAGTTTTATTTATTTTTTTCCAATTCTTATTCTTCTAATTCTTTTCTTTGTCTAGTTGCATTTTCTAATACCTCCTGTACAATATTGAATAGTAGGGGAAATGGTAGGTATCCTTACCTTGTTCTTAGTATTAGTGGAAATATCTCTAGTGTTTCCCCATTAAGAAAATGCTAGCTTTAAGACTTTAATAACATACCCACTGATTTCTACTTTCTTAAGTGTTTTTGTCACAGGCATTTTAAGGACCTATGAGATAATCATATTATTTTTCTCCTTAGATCTATTAATATGATATATTAATTGATTTCCCCGATATTGAAATATCTTCGCATTCTTTTAATAAGTCCTACTTGGCCATGGTGTATCATATTTAATGTGGTATTAAATACTGTTAGTTAATGTGCTGTTTAGAATTTTTGTACTGTTTTTATCAGGTTTGAAGTAAATTTATACTTGCTTCATATAAATAATTTTGACATTTCCCTTCATTTACAATAATCAGGAACAATTATGTTGCATTGGGGCTATCTAGTCACTCCCTTGTGAAACCATTTGTCTATTTAAACATTCTTATTTCTAATGAGCAGTTTCAGTATACTTTGTTTCTGTAGAAAATTAAACATTTACCTAGGATATTTTTTTAGTATATTTGCATAGAATTTTACAATATGATTTTTTTTTTAATTTTTTAATTTTGGTTTTTCAATTACAGTTGTCCCCTTTTCCCCCAATTTCTCTCCCCCACCCAACCCACCCCCCCTCCCACAATCATACAATATGATTTTTAAATTTTCTTGTTTCAATATTGACTTCCCCCTTTCACTTCTTATTTTGCAGAGTTATAATCTCTTCCCTTTTTTCTTTATTAAGTTATTTAGTGATTTGTTTGGCTTGTTAATTTAAAAAATATAGAATTTTTGTAATAAAAGACATTATTAATTTAATATAGTGTTTTTTATATCTACCTCATTATTTCTACTTTTATTACTTTTTTCTGTGCCTTCTTTGGCTTATGTTTTGTTATGTTGACTGTGTTTGTGTGTGCATGTGCACATGCCCACATGCTAGAATTTAACTCACTTACATTCTTTTTGATAAATGTGTTTAAATCTATAAATTTTCTTCTGATAACTGCTTTAAAAATTGTCCATAAATTCTGATATGTAGTATTTTATTGTTTCATTCTAAAAATTTGACTTTTATTTCTAACTTTATTAAAGAGTTGTTTATTTATTTATTTTGATCTATATGGGTTTAAAAAATATATTTTATTGATTATACTATTACAGTTGTTCCAATTTTTCCCCCTTTGCCCCTCTCCACCTGGTACCCATATCCCATCCAGGAATTGCCCCACTTAGTTCAAGTCCATGAGTCATGCATATAAGTTCTATGGCTACTCCATTTTTTATGCTATTCTTAACATCCCCCTGTCTCTTCTATACCTACCAATTGGTACTTCTCAATCCCTGCACCTTTTCCCTCATTCTTCCTCTTCCCCCTCCCAACTGATTACCCTCCATATGATCTTCATATCTGTGATTCTGTTCCTGTTCTGCTTGTTTGCTTAGTTATTTAGATTCAATTATTGATAGTTGTGAATTTATTGCCATTTTGATGTTCAGAGTTTTGATCTTTTTCTTTTTCATATATAATTCCCTTTAATATTTCATATAATAATGGCTTCACATGCCGTGGTCCAGGGACAGCCAACTGACCTGGAGTCTGCACGATCCTTCCCCATGTGGGAAGGCCACCCTCCCCTCCACACCCCTACTCTTATTAGGGATTTCTGGACCCAAGGGTAGGTAGGATGATGACCATGTCCAGGTTGAAGCAGCTAGAGGAGCATGAGGCCTTCGACCATTGTCCTTTATAAGACTATAAAGGGTCTTAAGTCTGAGATTTCTTTATTGTTATAAAAAAAATAATTAATTAATTAAAAAAAAGAATATAGGAAAGGGTGAAGCCAAAGTACTTGTATGCACAACCCATGGACATGAACTAAGGGGGGTGGGATTGCTGAGGGGAGGGGTGTCCTGGGTGGAGGGGAGCAAAGGGGGGGGGGAATTGAAGCTATTGTAACAACATAATCAATAAAATATACCAAAAATTAATTAATTAATTAATTAAAATAATGGCTTGGTGATGATCAACTCCTTTAGTTTTTTCTTCTCTGGGAAGCACGTTATCTGCCCTTCCATTCTAAATGACAGCTTTGCTGGATAGAGTAATCTAGGTTGTATATCCTTGCTTTTCATCACTTTGAATACTTCTTGCCAGTTCCTTCTAGCCTGCACATTTTCTTTTGAGAAATGAGCTGAACAGGCTTATGTGAACTTCTTTGTAGGTAACTATCTGCTTTTCTGTTGCTGCCTTTAAGATTTCTCTTTTTATCTTTAGCCTTTGACATTTTAATTATGATGTGTCTTGATGTGGTCCTGTTTGGATCCAGCTTGTTTGGGACTCTGTGCTTCCTGGACTTGCATGTCTATTTCCTTCACAAGATTAGGGAAATTTTCTTTCATTATTTTTCAGATAGATTTCCAGTTTCTTGTTCTTTCTCTTCTCTTTGGGCAGCCCTCTGACGCACACATTGGAAAGCTTGAAGTTGTCCCAGAGGCTGCTTACACTATCGTCGTTTTATTTTAAATTCTTTTTTCTTCTTGCTGTTCTGATTGAATGCTTTTTTCTTCCTTATGTTCCAAATCATTGATTTGAATCCCAGCTTTATCCCTACCACTGTTGGTTTCCTGTAGATTTTTCTTTATTTCACTTAATGTAAATTTCATTTTTGCCTGGGTCTATTTTATGCTGTTGAAGTACCCAATGAGTTCCTTGAGCATCCCGATAATCAGTATTTTTTAACTCTGCATCTGATAGATTCCTTTTTTTAAAAGATGCGTTATTTTTAATAGAAAGCACTCAAGAACGCCTGCATTGACATGACATATTTCTTTCTTTTTTTTAGTGAACACCCACTGTATTAATTTTCTGTTTTGTTAAATATGCTTTATTGATTATGCTGTTACAGTTGTCCCAATTTCTTTTCCCTTTGTTCCCCTCCACCCAGCGACCCCCCTCCCTCTAGTTGTCCCCCACTTAGTCTATGCTCATTGGTTGTACATATAGTTCTTCTCAACATCCTCCTGTCTACTCCACTCCCTCCTACTATGCTTCTTAACTCCTGTACCCTCTCCCTCCCTTTCCCCCCTTCCCCCTCCTCGCTGACCTCCCCCGAATATATTCCCCATACCTATAATTCTTTTTCCACTCTCGTTGCCTACTTAGTTTGCCTTTGTTTCCCTAGCTTCTGTTGTTGGTTGTTGTGATACAGTTTTCATTTTAATGTTAATAGTTTTGATCCTTTTTCTCCTAAACAAGTCCCTTTAACATTTCATGTAACAGTGGTTTGGATCTGATGAACTCCTTCAGTTTTACTTTGTCCTGGAGGCACTTTCTCTGCGCTTCTATTCTGAATGACAGTTTCACTGGATAGAGTAATTGTGGTTGTAGGTTTTTGCTTTTCATTACTTTGAATATTTCTTGCCAGTCCCTTCTTGCCTGCAGAGTTTCTTTTGATAAATCAGTTGATAGTCTTATTAGGACCCCTTTGTACATAATTCTCTTCTTCTCTCTTGCTGCTTTTAAGATTCTCTCTTTATCCTTAATTTTTGACATTTTGATTATAATGTGTCCTGGTGTGGTTCTCCCTGGGTCCAGTTTTTTTGGAACTCTCTGTGGACCTGTAAGTCTATTTCTTTCCCCAAGTTAGGGAAGTTCCACTTCGTTATCTTTTCACATAATTTTTCAATTTCTAGTTCTTCTTCTTCACCTTCTGGCAACCCTATGATTCAGATGTCAACCCGCTTATAGCTGTCCCATAGGTTTCTGAGCCTCTCCTCATTTTCCCCACTTTTCATTTCCTCTTTATGCACTGGTTGACTGTTTGTTCCTTCCCTATATTCTGATTTGTTGATTTGATCCCTGGTTTTCCTTCCCTCACCACTAGCTGCATATGTGTTTTCATTCATTTCAGCAGAACTAGCCTTCATTCTTTCCCCATCTTGTTTAAGATCTGCTGTTAGGTCTGTAAGCTTTTTTATAACCAGAGCTCTGAACTGAGCCTCAGAAAGATTTTCTATCTGCTGGTCCATTAGATCAGATATTTGCTGACTAAGTCAGCTACGTCACCGGGATCTCTATTATGATCCCTGCCACCCTGACAGTTTTGTGTTTACCTTTGCTTCCTGGGCGGGGCTGTCACACCTGCTACACTATAGGGGGTGGAGTCCTGTGCACCCATCACTACTGGGCAACCCCTCTCGCTACACTGTGGTGCTTTGTGTGGGGGCCAGAGTGCAAGATGGATTCCTGCTGTTCACTCTCTGCTGAGAGACCGGGAGCCTCCTCCTCTGTCCCCATGTCCTCCAGCCCTCACAGTCTGAGGCAGTGGGGGTCTGCCTTCCCCTGCGTTGGAATCACGAGCTGACGTGTTTGGTCTGCAGCCAGGGGTGCTCCCCAGGCGCTTCTCACCTCTCCTTAAATACAGGTGTCTGTGCTTACCGCCATCCCGCCACCATCGCCACAACTGCCACCGCCAGCACAGCTTGACCTCTCTGCCCTGGCTTCGCCCCTCCTACCCGTCCAGACAAGGACCACTTGATTATAACTTCATACGCTGGACTTCCATGTAGCTTTATTTTTTGGAACTTCTGGTTATTTCTGGTTTTTCAGTAGTTGTATTCCTTCTTAATTGTGGAGGGAGATGGAGCATGTCAGTCTAGGCCTCCATCTTGGCTGGAGGTTGATAGATTTCTTATCTCCATTTTATTTAGTTGTTTTTCTGGAGTTTTATTATGTTTCATTTGGGCCATATTTCTTTGTCTCCTCAGTTTGGCAGCCTCCCTGTGTCTGTTTCTGTGTATTAAGTAGAACACCTTTGACTCCCTGTCTCAGTAGTGTGGTCTATTGCAGAAAAGCCTACCTGTAAGTTGTTTGGGGAGGAGCCTTAGGTAATTGCCAGGGCAGGAAAACCTGTGTCACCACTCTGTGGCTTTGTGTAGGGGAGGGCTCAGAGAGGGAACAATGCTGCTGCCTGGCTTCTGGAGTCTTGCCCAGGGAAGCTGTCTCCCAGCATTTACCCTGCTGCCTTTCACTTCAGTTTCTCCCTGTATGCCACTGGTGCCCTCCAGCTGTTGCACTGGTTTTGAATGCCAGAGGGGGTGAGTCTGTGTAGGTACTAAGTCCATTGTGGGCCCTTTAAGAAGAGTCTCTTGAGAATCCCGCAGTTTCTTTCATTACCCCAGCCCCCACTGATTTTTACAACCAGAAGTTATGGGAACCTTTTTCCTGGAGCTGGAACCCTGGGCTGTGTGGTCTGGTCTGGGGCTGGGATCCTGCACTCCCGAGGTAACCCTCCCAATTTTTATCCACCACATGTGGATGTGGAACCACTCATTCCGCATATCTGAACCTCTCCATGCTGCTTGTCAACTTTGCACCCCTCCATGCCTCTCTGCACATCTCTGCCCCTCCTACCTGGCTGGATGAATGTGGCTTCTTCAAATCCTTGGTTGTTGGACTTCCATACAGCTCAATTTTCTGACAATTCTGGGTGATATTTGTTTTGCAGGTTAGTTGTAATTTTTGCTGTAGTTGTGTGAGGAGGTGAGGTGTGTTTACCTACACCTCCATCTTGACTGGAAGTAGGTGTTGTTTAATATAAGATTTTAAGGTTTTTTCCTGTGAAAAGAGATTGTTAAAATTTTTTTGTTGATAATTTCTAGTTTTATTGCATTAAGATCAGAAAGTGTTATTATTTATAATATTGCTACTATGTAAAACTTGCTGATTTTTTTGTGACCTGCTCTATAATCAGTTTTTGTGAATACAGTATTCCATTTGAACTTGGGAAGAGGTATATTTCTATTATTAGCATATAAAAGTTTCATATATACATATATTCCATAAAATATACCTTATTGCTTATGTTATTTACATCTTCTGTACCCTCACTTAATTTGTCCAGTCAGAGTAATGTTATATATACATATATATGAATTGTGGCTTTTAGCATTAAAAAGTGTTCTTGATCAGGTCTAATGCTTCTTGACTTGAATTTTACTTTGTTTGATATCAGAATTATAACCTGGCCTTTTTGTTGTTTCCATCTTCCTGGTGCTTCTTTGCCTATCTCTCTATTTTTAGCCTTTCTGAATTAGTTTGTTTTAAATAGGTCTCTCGTTATCAGCATATTGGGTTTTTGTGAGTCATATTAAAAGTCTTTTCTTGTAGTAAGTGATAGAGCTGATATGTTTGATCTCAATTTTGTCATATTTCATGTTATAATGAATATGACTATTATAATACAATGCAGAGTTTCTCTACATGATGTATTTTATTGTTTTACCTTTTAAATTTATTCTGGTATTTAGGGAGGCTTGTGCCTTTATTTTAGTGGTCTTTTTTTACTTATCCCCTTTATAATGCTCATGATCCCCTGCTTTCTTATTTAAGCTTTTAATATCTGATATGTCAGTTTTTAATAGTATCCTCTCCCTTCTATTTCCTATGCAACAATCCTTGATTTCATTCTCATTTCCTCAATCCTTTGTCCTCCCAGTTTTTGTTGCTTTTTTCTACTTAATAGTTTTAATATGATATATTTTTTAAAGATTTTGTTTATTTATTTTTATAGAGAAGGGAAGGGAGGGAGAAAGAGAGGAAAAGAAACATCGACGCAAGAGAGAAACATCGATCCATTGCCTCTCACATGTGCCCCAACCTGGGACCAGGCCCATAACCCAGGCATGTGCCCTGACCTGGAATCGAACTGGCCTCTCACTTTGTGGACTGAGCCACTGCAGTCAGGGATAACATGATATTTTTTTCACTCTCATCTCTGCCTTTGTTTTAGTCTTAAATCTACAATTAAATATATTAAGTATATTAGTCTTTTTTTCCTGAAGTTTTCCATATCACCTCATAGGGGAGGAAGAAAGTCCTTTCTCCTTATACCCTTCTAGATTCTTGGCTGGAGCTCTGTAATAAAAGACAGATTAACAAGAGAAAAGCATACAAATTAGTTAATATGTTTTAGTTCACATGGGACCCTTCATAAGGAAATGAAGACCTGAAGAGGTTAAACCTGAGCATTCTTATGCTAGGTTTGGTGAGGAGTGGAAAGCTGTAGGAAAACGTGATCAGACAGAAGGATATGAGCTAAGCGTAATAAACTGGGGAAAACTTGGCAAGGCCTGTTCCTTTAGATTCCTCTTAGTATCACTCCATTTTAGAGTTAAGGGTGTCCTTTTCCTCCAACGTATGGGGGGAGCACCTCTCACAAGAGGGTCTTATGACTTGCATCAGGGAAAGGTCAGAGGGTCCTTCCTGCCTTTGCCATTTCTCAAATTTCTTCAGCTTAAAACATTCAATATACCAACATGCCGTATTTTGGGGTAATGTGTCTGGAACCCGATCAATCTCTTGGTTGGGTGAAACCCCTCTTCTAGTATATTTCTCATAAAACTCTCAAGGGTATAGCATTCCTAGAGTCCTTGCACATTTAAAACTTGAAGGACAACCTGACTGGATATAAAATTCTTGGTTCACGCTTTTATTCCTAGAGGGTTTTTTAAATGCTACTCTTTTGTTGTCTTGCTTTGTATATTGCTTTTGAGGAATCAGATGCCAGTCCAATGCCTTGTCCCTTGCAAATTGTTTGATCTTTTTTTGTTTGTTTGTTTTTTTGTTTTTTTGCTTTGAGTAGGGGATATTTTTTAATCTTTAAAACCCAATCATTTTACTAGAATATGCCTCAGTTGATCATTCTGGGTCGGTTTTCCCAAGTATATAATTGGCCTTTTAAATACAGAGATACAGATAGTCTTCATTTCTGGAAGGTTTTTATTTTATTTTATTTCATTTTAGGTTTTTTTCCAGAGCAGGAAGCTTTATACTTATACCTTTAAAAATTTATTTATTTATTTATTTATTTATTTCCAGAGAGAGGGGAAGGGAGAGAGAAAGAGAGGGAGAGAAATATCTATGTGTGGTTGCCTCTCACATGTCATCAACTGGGGATCTGGCCTACAACCCAAGCATGTGCCCTGACTGGGTCTTGAATCGGCAACACTTCAGTCCACAGGCTGGCTCTCAATCCACTGAGCCACCCAGCCAGGGCTTTCCATTTCTTTTTCTGAGTCCAATCAAGTATCTTTTTTTTCCTATTTTCCTATTTCTGTGTTTTATTTTTGAATTTCTGATTCAAGGTTTTTTTTTTTTTCATGTGCCCAAATACTTCTTTGAAGATATTTTGTTCAGTTTGAAGTGTTGTGTGAAAATTTCTTGTTTTGTCTTTGTTTCTTTTTGAGGGGTGGATGGGACTTTTCATTAGTTAAAGTGTTTGCTCTCTTTTTATTACAGTAGTTTTACATAAATATAATTTACTTTCACCTATTCATTTCATTGATTTGGGTTTGATTATATATATGTAAGATTCCTAGTTCAAGGGTGCCTTCCTCTGTTAGCATAACAAGCTAGTTTTCTTTTTTCAGTGGATGTGTGCGTGTGTGTGTGTGTGTGTGTTCACAAGAAGAATTGCATCCTCCAAGTTTTTATTCTCTCTTATCTTTTAGGACTCTAGTTTTCACTTTTACTTCTTTTCCAACCACCTTCTAATTCCCACATGACTCCTCTTTCCTGTTACCTTCCCCCATATGAGTCATGCCTTTCAAAGAAGTTGCCTGCACATTAGTTTCTTCTGTGTAGTAAGTGCTCTGATTTGCCAGGACTCCTGTTCGGTATTTCTGCAGGTGGGATAGACTTGCTCTTTCTGGCAGGACTTTAGATCAGTCTTAGGGCACCACTCTTCCCTCTTTGCACAGTTTTTTTCAGTCTGCCCTTGTTCACCGTGAAGGCTTGCAGCAGGAGTGTGAGCACTAGCTCACTGGGGGGTTGATGTTGATTTTTCTACTTAAAGATAATGAACAGTTTGAGCATTGTTTCTATTCTAGTTATACTAAATGTGTTGTTTGTTCTTTTCTTTCTTTCTTTCTTTCTTTCTTTCTTCCTTCCTCCCTCCCTCTTTCCCTCCCTCCTTTCTTTCTTTTTGAGAGTGTGCTAGGAGAATTGAATTGATGTAACCACCATTACCTTGGTAGTCCAGAATTCCACTTCTTGAATTTTAGATTATATAGACTATTTTCGGCTGCATATAACTAAGATGCTGGCTCAAATTGGCATAGGCATCAGGGAAATATGCACTATTTTACATGTAACAAGAAACCTGATGCAGGACGGCTTCAGGATTGGTCTTTTGGGGCTCAGTGTGTCTCCAGTGTATACTGGCTTCATCTTCAGGCAGGGTGGCAGCAGCAGTTTCAGAAGCACAGGTCCAGGGTTCATAAGTCCTGCCATAGGTCAAATTCCCTAGAAGCAAAGTGTGATTTGGGGGTTCTTGTATAAGTGATTGATTTATTGATAAAGTCCTCTCAGGAAAAATCTGTAAAGGATAGAAGGAGGCAGGAAATGGTAGAGGAAGCAACTAGGCAAAGATGTGGATTTAGAAGTCTAGCCTCTGATGCTCTGGAGAACATTGGAGCATGGATGATGCCACAGAATTTATCCTGAGGGAGACAGGACATGGGGAGCTTGATTTTATATGTTTGCTTCAGTTATTGATCATTGAAGGAAGCAGCACTGGAGCTGAGCCTGCTGGGCTGGGAAGCAGAGAAGCACGGAAAGAGCTACAGGCCAGGGACTGGGTAAAGGTTGTCCATGGACAAGAGGAGGACTCTTGGATGTCACCGACCACCTCCCACCAGAGCCTTCACTGCATGTCACACGGAGCTCTGAGCCGTACACATGCTTTCATTCAGTTCTTTATGTGTGCACTAAACACCTGTGTACTAAGAGCAGTGCCAGGCCCTGTACAAGGCTCTGCAGAAATGATCATGAGCTGGACACAGCCCCATGCATATACTGTCCCTTACCTTGTGCTCACTGACCAGAGGGGATTAGGAGTATCAAGACAGGGGAAACACTTTGGGGCATAAATGGGGCTTGCCCTCATCCAGAGAGGGCAAATATGCTCAGGACAGAAACCCCAAGAGAGAAGGAAGGCTGGTCAGACAGAGTGGGTGCTGGGTGGATCAGGTGTGGCTGCCAGGGGGAACAGTGTGGCAGAGGCTCTGAGGTACAGGAGAGCTGGGTACCTCCAGGAACTCAGAGGGGCTGCCTGTGGCTGGACTGGCTGGGAACAGGAAAAGTGTCCTAGAGGAAGATGGGCAGAGCTGGCTTGAAAGGCCTCCTGGGTTCCAGGAAGAGGTTTGGCCTTACCCTAGGATCCAGGGAACCTAAGGATGGATTTTAAGCCCTGCGGTCAGATTTGAGTTTTGTGGGGAATGGATTGGAATAGGCAGGGTAGAATGAAGCAACCAGGCAGGGAGGGTGGCCTGCACTGGGTGACATAGATAAGTGAGAAGCAAAATGGGCAGTCAGGGCCTGATGTGGGAAGGTGGGGAGGGTTGGAATGAAAGAGGCAGCTGACAAAAGTCATGGAGGTCAGTGGCCTGGGGTCCAGGTGGGAGTTACAGGGTGTGCGGAGCCCCTTGACTCCCCTCTCTGGTCCCCATGGACAGGGTTCTGGAGCACCTCAGCAGTCTCTCCAGAGAAGTGAACCTAGACTACGAGCGCAGCATGAACAAGATCAGCTTTGACCACGTTGTCTCCTCCAAGCCTGACACGTTCTCCTACGTGACCCTGCCTAAAAAGGAGGAGGAGAAGGTTCCCAAGCAAGGTGAGCGTGTCAAGCAAAAGTGGTTCTTGGGCCACCCACCCAGCCAGAGCCCCTCCTACACCTCCCTTTAGGATCTCTATAAGCCCAGGCGTTCACCTGCACCTCCTGTCCCCCGCATTCATCCCTGCCTCTTCCTAACTGCCTGAATAGTTAGTTGGTGGGAGAGGGGGGGTTGTTTTTAAAACAGTAGTCTGAATAGTGCAGAAGTGGCAAGGTAAATGTGTACTAGGAAGACAATTATTCAGAAGTGGATGAAAAGGGCTCTGACTGTCTGATCTAGGGACATATGTCCCTTTCTTCCTCCAGTAGCAAGAGTAGGTTGGCATTGCTGTGGCCCCACTGGACTGGTGGCAGACTGAGTCACAGCAGGATGCCAGGTGCCCCCAAGCCCTCCTTGCTTTGAGCTCTCCAATCCCTGCTATTTCCTTTTCCTGGACCCAGCTTCCACATGTGTAAAGTGCCCAGGAAGCTGGGTTGGGCATGGACAGTGGGCATTCCAAGGGTGACCACATCTTCCTTTCTTGGTAACTCAGGGCAGGCCCCAGATGGGCTTCATGGGTTGAGTGCAAAGTGGGCATGAGCAGATGGAGGGAGCATTCTCAGTTTTGACCCACTTCAAAGGGGTGTGTGACATAGAGGGGCCTAGAGGAAATTCATTTACTCACCTCAGAGCAGGCACTCACTGTGGGACCTTAGGGAAAAAGAGAGGTTCTAGGGACATGTGAGTCTCTTCCAGAGGGGAGGCAGGAGAGGAGCTGTGTCCCTCTAGATATGTCTTGACCCCTGGTATGTCCCAGGCCCATCTGACACTGGCACTTGGCCCCCACCCCCACAGGGCTGGTGAGTGTCCCCAACTACCCTTTCTGGGAGCAGAAGGAGGACTTCACCTTTGTGTCACTGCTTACAAGGCCAGAGGTCATCACAGCCCTCAGCAAGGTACGGGCTGAGTGCAACAAGGTGGCCACCATGTCCCTGTTCCACTCAAACCTCTCTAAGTACAGCCGCCTGGAAGAGTTCGAGCAGATCCAGTCACAGACCTTCTCCCAGGTGCGTGGGCACAGAGTGGTAGCAGGCAGGCGCAGACCAGGGGCTCCTGGGGAAGCCTGGGGTTGATGGGCCAGTGGTGAGGCTGTGAGCCACTGCTCTCCTTAGAACCAGGCCTCGCCTTTTCCTAGACCTGTGGGAGGCTGGGGTGGGCACCAAGGCGGGGCTCATCTTGGAGAGAAAAGGAGAACCAGTCACTTTCTATCTCAATTCTGGTGGCCTCTGAAGCAGAAGCAGGAACCCTATGCACCCCTGTATGGGTATGAGAGAGAAGGTTCAGCCTCATGGTAGACAGCTGTCAGATGGCTTAGGAGAAAAGCTCCCCCACCCCTCTGCCTCTGCTCCATTCTGTGTCTCTCTCTGCCTTACTCCTGGTGTCTCTCTCCCTTGGCTGGAAGGAAAGCCTTGTTTCATTTCCCCTTTATTGCTCCTTCCTCCAGAGCAACCTGGTTCCCAGGGTCACAGGCGGGTGTTGATTGGCAGGGATTATCAGTAAATTGGGGTTGGGGAAGATTCCTCTACATTCATCTGAGTCCTGAGGTTGCCTGAGCACCCTAGTGCCTAGAGTCCCTGAGATGGCAGCTGTGGGCAGTGGTTCCCTAGGGTGGCCAAGTGATGTCATCTGTGGCCACTCCAGGTGCAGATGTTCCTCAAGGACAGCTGGATCAGTACGCTCAAGGTGGCCATGCGCAGTAGCCTGCGGGACATGAGCAAGGGCTGGTACAACCTCTACGAGACCAACTGGGAGGTGTACCTCATGTCAAAGCTGCGCAAGCTGATGGAGCTGATCAAGTACATGCTGCAAGACACACTGCGCTTCCTGGTGCAGGACTCGCTGGCCAGCTTCTCGCAGTTTATCAGTGATGCCTGCTACAGTGTGCTCAACTGCACTGACGACATGGTCTGGGGCGAAGATCTCTTAAACAGCCCCTACAGGTGGGACCTGGCTGGGCTGAGGCATCTGTTGACACAAGAACTATTCCTTGCCAGGCCCCAGTGGCTAGGGAGCAGGATGGGGGGTACCAGGGTGGCTAGGGTCAGTGTGTCCATCACTGCCAGGTCCTGGACAGCAGGGAGAGCCTAGCTCCCACCTGGTTGCTGTGGAATGTCCCCCCAGCCATGGCTCATTTCTTCTGTGACCTTCATTCTTTCAGTCAGTTACTGAGTTACTCATTCGAGAGATAGTCTTTGAGCCATGAACCAGTCAGGGAACAAGAGAGCCATGGCCCTTGCTCTCACAGGGGGACAGACAGCAAGAAAATTAATAGACACAGTCATTGCCAATCTTGTCAGGGGCTGTGACAGACCCTGGAAGGAAAGGGGCTTTGCCAAAGGGTCAGATAAGAGGTGACATCTGAGCCAAGACTTGAGACTGAGAGGAAATCAGCTGTGAGATGTGGGACAAGTGGAGGGGCAGTCAAGGAAGGAAGAGCCAGCAGCTATTGCTGGAGTGGGTAGGGCAGGGAAGGCTGGTCAGGTGACATGGGTGAGGTAACAGAGACCAGGCCAGATTGTGCAGAGCCTCCTGGGGTCATGGTCAGGGGCTGGATTTATTCTAAGTGTGGTCAGCAGCTATCAGAGAGGAGAAATAATCTGATTTACATTCCAAAATGATGCTCTGGATTTATGGGGACAAGTGAGACAGAAAGAGAAGTCAGACCAAGGCTTTTGCCCTTGTCTAGACAAGGTGTGATGGGGCTGGGACTTGGTGGGACAGATTTGGGGCAGTTAGTGCATGGACAGCAGTGCTGTGGGGCCTGACTGCAGGAGGATGTATAGGGGGAGAAAGGGGAGGGAACAAGACTGACTCTGGGGTTTACCCCTAGTACCAAGCTCTAGGGGGAATGGTAGGAGTCAGAGGGCACAGGATGTTTGAGGCGCCATTAGAGGTCCAGGTGAGTGGGTGGCAATCCAGAGAGCAGAGGGGAGGCCAGTTAGGGTCCAGGTTTGAGGGGTGTAGTCGTGTAGTGGGTATCTGAAGCCAAGGATAGTGGGCTCCCAGGGAGAGCGGGGAGTCGAAAGTGTCCAGGGTCTGGCCAACCTGTCCTGATGACTTCAAGACCACACTGCAGGAGTTGAGGGGGCTCCCTCTCCCTGGTGCCTGTGGAACTCTTGGCAAGTGGCAGGAACAGCAGAGCCTATTTGGCTGGTCTGGATCTTTCCCTCTGGTAACTTGAAGGTTTCTGGGAGGAAGGTGGAGGCAAGTCTCGTGCATGGAGAGCTCAAGAGCCAACAGTGGCAGAAAGGGCAGAGGGCTGGGCCACTGCCCATTATCAGCCTGGCCATTGCCCCACAGGCCCCGGAAGAATCCCCTGTTCATTGTGGACCTGGTGCTGGACAGCTCAGGGGTGCACTACAGCACACTGCTAGAGCAGTTCGAGACATCTTTGTTCAACCTCTTCGACAAGGGCATCCTGGCCACCCACGCAGTGCCCCAGCTGGAGAAGGTACCCACAGATCAAGGCCCAGGACACCTGTTGCCCTGGCTGCTAGTGGCTACTGTAGCCACCGGGGGTTGCCCTGAGTATTAGAGCAGGTCCCCACCTGGCTGCAGTGTGCTCAGCCCTTTAATTCTTGAGTAGCTGATTTCATCCTCACCATAAGCTGAATTGGGAACCATCAATATCCACATATTGTCATGAGACTCAGAGAAGTTTAGCCTTAGGTCACATAGCTGCTAAGTGTCAGACCTGAGATGCCAAGTGGGCTTACTCGTCCACTCCTGCCACAGCCATGTCTGACCCAGAACCCACCCTCTTGATCCCACCCAGCTCCTGACCTCTCTTCAGCTAAGATATAGACACAGACCAACCTCTACACTCCAGTCAAAAGTCCCCATTTCATTACCAGATCTGCACAGAGCCCATGCCCTTGGTCCAATGGCCTCTATAACTCTAGTCCCCTCTTTTCTTCCTTGCTGGTCAGTCAGAGCCATCAGTGACTTGGTTTTCCCATCTGTTTCTTTTCTTGGCGATGGGTTGAGTCAGGCACAGACAGAGGAAGATGCTGACCCTTGGTGGATCCCATGGGGCTTCCAGCCTTGTATTGGTCCTCAGCCCCAACCCTGCCCCCACCCCCACCATGCTCTCTGTGCTAGGCCACACTGCTGCTCACTCAATCTTCAGATCACATTTCCAACTCCTCTGCCCACCTGCCTCATGGCTCATCCAAATCTGTGCGCATTCCCTCTATTCCATAGCTGGTGATGGAGGACATCTTTATCAGCGGTGACCCCCTGCTAGAGTCAGTGGGGCTTCATGAGCCCCTCGTGGAGGAGCTGAGGGCCACTGTCGTCAATGCTGTATGCAAAGCTATGGTCCCATTGAAAGCCTATGCCAAGGAGTACATTAAGCACCTGGAGCTAAACAACAATGACATCGCTACATTCCTCAAGTGCGTGTGTATGTCTGAGTATGTCTGTATGTCTGTGTGATTCATATCCCCACCTTCATCATCCTTTGCCCCCGCCCCCCATGTGACTGCCATCCACAGGTCCTACCAGGAGCAATGCCCATCCGCTGAGGAGGTGCGGAAGGTGGTGCTCACCCACCTACAAGAGAAAGAGATTCTGGACAACTCACTGCCCAGCAGCATCATCATTGGGCCCTTTTACATCAATGTGGATAATGTCAAACAGAGCCTGTCCAAGAAGCGCAAGGCCCTGGCCACCTCCATGCTGGACATCCTGGCCAAGAACCTGCACAAGGAGGTGGACAACGTAAGTGCCCAACCACCCAGCCCCAGTGACTACAGTAACACATGTACCCTTGCATAGGTGGTGAACTTTTATGAACAAGATGTCCCCAGGCAGGCTCAGGGGTGTCTGCAGATACCCAGACCAGGGAAAGGATCTGGATGTAATCCTGCCTTGATGCTGCCTGTCTGCAGGGAGCTGTCCCATATGGGGGTGGGAGGGAGGTCCTAGGAAGGGATTGCTGCTACCTCCTTCTCTAGACTTGTAGAGGCCTGGAAACCCCTCATAAAGGACTCCCTGAGGTGGACCATTTCACAGAGCTGAGGGTGTGCAAGTGCAAGCCTCAGGAGTGCTGTGTGTGCATATGTGTGTGTGTTTGGGCACAGGAGGCTGGGGAATGTGAAGTGTGCTCGGTGACACTCCTGCCCCACCACAAGGCCTCAGCTCCCTATTGAACTGGCTGCAGGATGTGGTGGGATGGGGGCAATTGCCTTTCTGGAGACACTGGGGATCAAGAACGAGGTGCAGGTCCTGGAGAAGGCAAGGGAGAGTCACTTAGCCTCCCTAGTGCCCTCCTCCCACTGCCAGATCTGTGAGGAGTTTCGCAGCATCAGCCGCAAGATCTACGAGAAGCCCAACAGCATAGAGGAGCTGGCTGAGCTTCGCGAGTGGATGAAGGGCATCCCTGAAAAGCTGGTGGAGTTGGAGGTGAGGCACATGCATGGGAGCTGGGGGGGTGGGGGCTGTTGTCCAGGATCAGGATCCTAGAAGTCAGGTGGCACACCGGACACTGAGAGGCTGGGATATCAGGAACTAGGAGGCCAGAGGTGAGGTAGATACAGAGAACAGGTGGAGCCCGGGGGAACTGTGAGGCTGGGTACATAGTGGAGGTTCAGAGCTATGCTCTCTGGGGGGTCAGAAGGGCAAAAGATATGGGTCAGGGGCTGAAGATTGGAGGTATGGTGGCCACAGCCCTTGGTACTCTGATCTCAATGCTGGCCTTGCACCGCACACCTCCTCCCCTTCCCCAGACCTCCCCTCTCTGGAAGAGAGCAGTCTCTTCCCCAGCATGCAACTACCTTGGGGAGCCCAGTTACCCCAGCAACCCCCACTTCTCATCACCACCTGTGCCTGTAGGAGCGGATAGTGAAAATCATGGATTACTACCAGGTCATGGATGAATTTCTTTACAACCTCAGCACAGATGACTTCAATGACAAGTGAGTTGGAGCTTGGTCCCCACCCTAGATGGGTGGTGGACTGGAGATAGGGGAGGAGGTGCCAAGCTGCAGTGGTTCTCAAATATCCTTGTGGCCATGCTGTGCAGTCACACAAGAAATGCCCTGCCAAGATGCCAGCCGCCATGACTCCACAGGGTCTGGGACCAGGGCCCGAGTCAAGTGGCCAATGGGGCAGAAGGAAATCATTTGAGCCTCTTGGCCTAGGGACCCTGCTGCCCCGAACCCTGTCTCCATTCTTTGTCCCATCATCAGCCAGGCCCTTTGTTTATGGTTGGAGCCCTTTGGGTCCTCAGGAAAAGGAGGCAAAACCCAGCCTGGTGGGTACTCCCTGGGGAGGAGCACTTGTCCCCACCCAGCTCATGGGAAATGGCCTCAGCTTGGAACTGCCTTACTGAGGCCCCCAGACACCTCTTGCCCACCCTGCCTCACAGACTGAGGGTACCTCCAGGACCTTGGGGGTTAAGAAAGATTGACATTCTCTCCTGGGAGCCCTGCCGAGGAGCTACAGGCCCCAACTTTATAGGACATCCTGGTGCTCAGGGTGGGCCTCCCCAGTGTTGACACCTCTGGACCAGCAGCAAGCAGAATCCCTGAATCCTACAGGGTCCTATGGCAGCTAGGCAAAGAAAGTTGGTCTGATATGAAGGAAGCTGGCCTGGTGGCCCCGGTTGGTCACCAAGGAAATGCAGGCTAGAGGCCGTTACTTTGACACTATTCCCACCCCCTTGCTCTGTCACTGCACTGGGCACATTGGATTTGCATGTCCCTGGATGCTGCCACAGCTTCCAGACCCCACTTCCGGGACAGGGACTGTCTCCCCTGTCAGGCAGACGCACACCCCGCATAGTGGCTGCCTCCCACCTCACTTCTACTTCCCAGTTGTCCAACCCTGGCTAGCTTCAGTTGCCAACTGGATCCCCCATTCTCCCCTTCACCCTGGGTGCCCCTGCCTGGCCTGCCCACCCCATGATTTTAGCTATGACATCCCCCCCAATCTCTACCCCTCCCCCATGCAGATGGGCTGCCAACAACTGGCCTTCTAAGATCCTTGGGCAGATAGAGATGGTGCGGCAGCAGCACATCGAAGATGAGGAGAAGTTCCACAAAATCCAGGTTATGGATCAGAACAACTTCCAGGAAAAGCTGGAAGGCCTGCAGGTAGGGCTTGGCTGAGCCTCTACTGGGACTGGCTCCCAGGACACACACACACATGCAAACACCACTTCTCCAGGGCCAGGCTTTGTTTCTTGTATTCAAGAATTGCTACGTCAATGTTTGAAGGAAGAATTGGTGGGTGAATGAACGAATGTCTAAAAAAATGAATTGAAAGCCATAGGGGTGGCTGGGGACAAGCTCCAAAAGAAGTCAAAGTGTCAAAGAGCCCCAACTTTTCTGTTGTGTCCTTCATGCCCCAGTGGGCAATGAGCACAGTGTTCAGGGCACTGGGTCTTTCTCTGATTTTGCTGTTACCACAGGGTGGTCAGCTGCCCGTGATAGGCCAAGAACCTGCTTACTCCTGGTGAAGAAAGTTCTGCTTACTCCTCAGAGCTGGGAGATGTTGATACCTGGGGATCTCGGGCTCCCTGAGTGCGTGTGGGCATGGGTGGGGCTGCAGAGGCCTCTGACTCCTTGCTCCTTGGCCCACAGCTTGTGGTAGCTGGCTTCTCCACCCACGTGGAGATTGCACGAGCACATGAGATCGCCAATGAGGTGCGGCGGGTCAAGAAGCAGCTGAAGGACTGCCAGCAGCTGGCTGTGATTTACAACAACCGTGAACGCATCTTCGGCATGCCTATCACCAACGTAGGCCCCCTGCAGGCACCCCATCCCTTAACCCCCAGGGTCTGAGGAAGAGCTATGGTATTTGGCCACATCAGAACCCAGCTGCTAGGTAGCAGGGCTCTGGCATTTGGAGGGCAGGGCCAAGCAGGCTGCAGAGAGGAGATAACCCACCCATGGCCCTCAGGGCAAGGAGACTGGCTGGAACCAGGCAGGAGGCCTGAGGGTCAGTGTAGACCTTGCTCAGCCACTCAGAGCCCAGAGCCTGTGGGGGACAGGAGGAAGGGAAGCCAGGGCCAAGTCCACAGGGACAGGATTAGGGACAGCAGGCAGGAGCAAGGAGGGGAAGAGGACATGGCCCAAGAAGGAGCAGCATGGAGAGAGACTTAGGAGCACCCCAAGACAGCCCCAGTTTTTCTGCCCCTGCAGTACGACAAACTGTCCAGGATGGTGAAGGAGTTCCAGCCCTACCTGGACCTCTGGACCACAGCCTCCGACTGGCTGCGCTGGTCCGAGAGCTGGATGAACGATCCCCTGTCAGCCATCGATGCTGAGCTGCTGGAGAAGAATGTCATTGAGTCCTTTAAGACTATGCACAAGTGTGTGAAGCAGTTCAGGGACATCCCAGGTAGGTGACCAAGCCAGCCCATCTACTACTTCCCTGACTGTGCTGACTGCTTCTCACACCCACCTGCCCTGCCCGGCAGCCTGCCAGGAGGTGGCCTTGGACATCCGAGCCCGCATCGAGGAGTTCAAGCCATACATCCCACTGATCCAGGGGCTGAGAAACCCTGGCATGCAGAACCGGCATTGGGAGGTGCTGTCCAATGAGATCAACATTAATGTCAGGCCCAAGGCCAACCTGACCTTTGCCCGCTGCCTTGAGATGAATCTACAGGACCACATTGAGAGCATCAGCAAGGTGGCCGAGGTGGCCGGCAAGGAGTATGCCATTGAGCAGGTGGGCAGCCAGCAGGCTCACCCTGCCTGACCCAGGCCATGCCTGATGGCATGGGAGGATGACAGTACTGGGCTCCATTCCTGGGTTCCTTCACCAGGCCCAGGGGTTGAGGTGTATTCTGTTAAGTGAGTTAATAATGTATACAAAGAGTTTGGCAAACTATCTGCCATCCTAATTATTGTTCAGTTACTCCTTTCAAGTTACTTACTCTCTCAGGATGAAACTGATAGCATTATCCTCATTTAACAGATAAGTAAATAAAGGCTCAGAGAGGTTCAGCAAGTGGTTAGGGTGACATAGTAAGGGCTATAACTGGGACCAGAGCTCCGAACTAGCACCATAGCTATTTCTCAGCATGCATGTACATGCATATTGTACACATATTGTACACAATTGAAGGCCAGTTCAATTCAGATGAGGGCCCATGGGGAATTTGTTGACCAGAGGGGCCCAAATGAAGGTTATGGCCAGGCAGATCCTGCTCTTCCCTGCCCAGTGCTGGTCACAGAGAATATAGGCCAGGTCCTTCCCAGGACCCACCCTGACTTGTACCCCACCCCAGGCACTGGACAAGATGGAGAAGGAGTGGTCGACCATCATGTTCAATGTACTGCCCTACAAGGAGACAGAAACCTACATTCTCAAGAGCCCCGATGAGGCCTCACAGCTGCTTGATGACCACATTGTCATGACCCAGAGCATGTCCTTCTCACCCTACAAGAAGCCCTTCGAGCAACGCATCAACTCCTGGGAGAGCAAGTTGAAGCTGACTCAGGTGGGCCCTCCATGGCCTTCCTTTTTTCCTCCCCAACCCTCCCAGCCCCCTGTCTCATAAGTGGCTCTTTATGGTGTCTGGGTGGGGCTTGAAGCAGTGGGGAGCCTTTCCCAGGTTTGCACAGCTCCTGGCTCTCTGCAGGACCCTCATTCAGAGGAGGGCAACTAGAATGGGGATTTCCATCTCTGAGGTTCAGCTGCTGAAGAAGGCAATTCAGGATATGGGCGTGGGCCACTGTTTGGTCGGGTGCTGTGGCAAGGAGGGGCATGAAAGTGCCGCAGAGCTCTGAAGGACTGCATGGGCTTGGGGCAACTAGGACCTCCAGTCTCGAAACTTTCTGGGCTGGACACCACGAGGCCCTGAGGTTCCTCAGTGCCCTCTCCCACTCTGCCATGAGCTTCCCATTCCTGTCTCACTTAGAGCTGCTTGGATTGAGGTCACTAGGGCACTGGGGAGTGTCCCTCTTCAGAGCTTTCAGGCCAGAGGCAAGAGCTGTCTACACAGCCCTGGAGGACTGTCCTGGGGTCAGGCCTACCTGTGTGATTCTGATAGTCCCTTCCCTGGGGCCTCCTGGAAGCTGTTTAGAAACGTCCAGTGAAGACCAGAATCCAAGTGGTGAGGAGTTATCTGTGTACCCCTTGGACTATCCGGAGATTCCTGAGGTGGTCAGCGTTGTGCCTGGGTCTCCCTCATTTGTTTATGCTGTCCCCTACACCTGGAGTTCCATCCCTACCTTCCAACTCCAAGGCAGCCCTCAGTGATGCCCCCATACCTGCCTGCAAGGTATTTCCACCACAGGCCTGGTCAGTAGCTCTTACAGAGTTCATCACTCAGGCCAAGCCCTTGGTGATTCAGAGACAGAACTGGCCATTTAGTGGACTGTGGGATCCTTGAGGGCAGGGACCACATCCTGTTCCTCTCTGTTTCTCCTGGTGCCCACATGGGCCTGGCACAGAGCTGGCCATAGCACACATCTCAAGAGGAAGATAATGGATGAATGAATGAATGAGTTTGCATTGATAGGAAGAGACAAGAGATAAATCCTGAAAGAAAAATTTAGAGGCAGAATTTGGAGAAAAGTAGCCTGTTTTGAAGATATCTCTTTCTTGGACTGATATTTCAGAGTATTTTAGAGATCTCAAGTTCAAGTCCCAATATACCTCAGAGAATTCTGGGGTCATAGACCCCAAGTCTGGCCAGGCAAGGAGGCTAGTTTGGACTTCCACACATTGAGGCTTTTTTCTCTGTTACTTCAGGATTTGCTGATTTGGGAGTGGTTCCCTTTTTGGGAAGGGTGGCTCCCCAGTTCTGTTAGCTCAAGCATTCTGTAGGGGACTTGGGGTTTTTCTGGAGGACAAGCATCCATGCAGCCTTTTTGTTCCTTGTAGTACTGTGGCTGACAGCACCATCTAGAAATTTCCCCACAGACATTGGCTCTGACGCCCATTCTCTGCCCAGCACTCTGGTGTGATGAAATGTCTAGGTCATGGGGACAGGACCCCCAACTTGGACCCTGGGTTCTAACAGTCCATGCCTTGCCCAGGAAGTGCTGGAGGAGTGGCTGAACTGTCAGCGGTCCTGGCTCTACCTGGAACCCATCTTTAGCTCTGAGGACATCACTCGGCAGTTGCCTGTGGAGAGCAAGCGCTACCAGACAATGGAACGGATCTGGAGGAAGATCATGAAGAATGCCTACGAGAATCGGGAGGCAAGCTCACATGGCAATGGGATAGGAAAGCTGGGACCACCAATGGCCCCAGACACATTGTTGGGAGCCTCCCAAACAAGAAAGATTATAGAACAAATGCAAGTCTTTGGTCTCTGCCTCTGCGCCAAAGTGAGCTCTCCAGTCATAAGAGATACTCCTTGGAAACATATCAGTTGATGATTTTCTTTGTGGAAATTTGCAGTCCACAGTAGCATTTTAAAGGCCCCAATAAGTCCTGCAGTGAATCAAACACCTTGGTTTTGTTTAACCCTAATTTATTTTGACTGTGGACTTTTTTCTGTGGGACTGGTAGAGATGATGGATGCAACCTTTAGCTCAGGGCCATTTTCCTGCCCCTGTTCCTTCCCAGGCCCCAGTGAGAGTCTCTGGCCCATGTGGGTGCTCTTTGAGCCCACCTTGCTGCCTCCCAGTTGAACCACGCTCACTTCCAGTTTCTCTCTGGTGCGGCCTATGCAGGTGATCAATGTGTGCGCTGACCAGAGGCTGCTGGACAGCCTGCGGGATTGTAACAAGCTGCTAGACACAGTACAAAAGGGCCTCAGCGAGTACTTGGAGACCAAGAGGAGTACCTTCCCCAGGTGGGCACCACCTGGTTCATGCCCAATTTGTCAGTGGCTGACCATGAGGCTGGGGCGTCAAGGATCCCACCCAGGCTGGGGTGCAGGAGTGTTGGTGGTACTGGGGTAGCTGGGCCCCAAGGGGTGCCTGACCCACTCCCTTACCCCTGTTCCCTTGGCAGATTCTATTTCCTGTCAGACGATGAACTACTTGAGATCTTGTCCCAGACAAAGGATCCCACTGCTGTGCAGCCCCACCTGCGCAAGTGCTTCGAGAACATCGCTCGGGTGGGTGACTGGTCCTGGGGCTCGGGGCCTTGGGCTCAGAGCTAGGAGCATTGGGGCTCCTTCCCAAAGAGAACAGCTATTCTCTAGCCCCAAGTCCTTTTAGCTGTAAATGAAGTGGCAAGTAAGATTCCTGGCCCTCAGAGATGCACCTGGTGCCTATGAGAGGAAGGTCAGCTGAAAAACCTCCAGCTCAGGACTGGGGTTGGAGGGCTGGCTCTCCACTCATCCAGGGGAGCCCTATCCCCACGATACACTGAGGTGCTGGCTGGGTTGAGAAACCCATGAGGCCAGAGGCTCCTGACTCTCCTTGTCCTTATTCTTGCCTAAAAGGGAGGCTGCACAGGCCTGCAAAGAGGGAACTCACAGGCAGGGTTTGTGTCTTTCACCAAGTGGGCTGGCTGGGTCACAGCCAAGGACAAGGCTGACTCTTCCTGCCTGAGTACACAGCCAGGGAAGTCCCAGCCCAGATAGCGTTAAGGCAGGGTCCCCTCAGGCGGAGCTCCCTTCTGAAGGTGAAAAGCACAGGCAGGTCAGCCCTGGGTCTGTGGTGGGTGGAGCCTCTGGGCACACCTCGGGTAACCCCACTTTTGCCCTCCCTGCCCACAGCTGCTATTCCAGGAGGACCTGGAGATCACACACATGTACTCAGCAGAGGGTGAGGAGGTGCAATTGTCCTTTTCCATCTACCCATCCAGCAATGTGGAGGACTGGCTGCGGGAGGTGGAACGCAGCATGAAGACCAGCGTGCGGGACATCATCGAGAGGGCCATCAAGGCCTACCCCACCGTGAGTCCCACCTCCCACCCCAGCATAGCCTCCTAGCCTCGTCGTCCTTCTGTTCGCTCTTTTCTCAGTGTTCTTTGCTCAATCACAGTAGCTGGGCTGCCTGCCTGCTTCATTGTCAAGCGACAGCCTTGACTGCTGCTGCTCCCAGTCAGCCAGAGGATCTCCAGAGACAGGGGGTCCTTGAAGCCCACCCAGGGAAGAATCTGAAAATACACTCCAGAAAATGAGATTTGCTCCTAATAATAGTTGTTCCGTTTCAAGCACTCACTGTGTGCTGGGCCTGGGCTGGGACTTTACCCACATTACCTCTCCCAGCCCCACAGTCAGTAGTGGGGCTAGGGATTAACCCTTATCCTACAAAGTCAGTTCAGAGATATTTTATGCCCATAGGCATGTGATTCACAGATGGAACAGCCATGGCTTGAACCCAGGGGTCTATGTCTCTGATCCTGGGCTCCCAACCCTCTGCTTCAAGGTCTCTGCTGAGGAAGTGAGGACTCTGCCCACCCCGGAGAGGCCCAGAGCTTCATGGCTTCTCTGCTTTTGAGATGGAATTAACAACTTGAGCTTAGGGTTCAAAAGGTCAAAACACAGACCATGTTTAAGGGAGCAAAAGGATGCACAGCTGGGGCTGGCAGCTGCCTGGGTCAGCGCTGCCTGGGTCAGCCCAGCCTGTGTTGTCTTCCCAGATGCCCAGGACCCAGTGGGTTCTGAACTGGCCTGGCCAGGTGACCATCGCTGGGTGCCAGACCTACTGGACTATGGAAGTGACAGAGGCCCTGGAGGCCAGCAACCTCAGTAACAAGCTGTTCCCTCAGCTCACCCAGCAGGTGGGAGTCAAGAGGTCATCATTTACTCCACCCTCACACCCCACAGCTGGGAGAGCCCAGTTTCTGCAGGAGCTTTTTCCTGTATTAATCCTGAGAGAGACCTTGGGTTGGATCCAAAGAGCAGAAGGTCAGACACCCCAGAAATGAGTGTCTCATGACCAGCCACCAGCAGGTAGAAAGCTCTGAGGCCAGACAGGTGCCCCTCTCCTGATGGTCACTGAAGGAGCCATATCCTGCACCATCCCAGCTCTGTGCACTGGCTCCTCACCACACTCCTTCCTCGAGCTCCTCACCAGGCTCCAGCACCTGGCCACTGAAGGCTCAGGTGACATTGTACACTACAGGAAGGCAGATGCCATGTGTATGCCTCCATTCTTCTTCACTTCCTTGGGGACTTCTCATGTGACCAATGCCCTTCCTATGCCCCTCTTATCACAGACTATCAGAAGCCCCCAGGATAGAGGGGCTGTACCTGGCTAAAAGCCCACCCTCTGTGCAAAGGAGAGAGAGTATACCCCTGGTGTGACTGTTCCTGACAGTGTCCCCCAACTCCTGCAGCTCAGTGACCTGGTGGCCCTGGTGCGGGGTAAGCTGTCCCACATGCAACGGGCAGTACTATCAGCACTAATCGTCATTGAGGTCCATGCCAAGGATGTGGTGGCCAAGCTGATCCAGGAGAATGTGATTAGTGTGAATGACTTCGAGTGGATCTCACAGCTGAGGTAAGGAGACAGGGCCCCTGGCCCAGCCACCCTGAGGGTCAGAGCAGCTGCAGGCCGGGGCCAGGGGAGGATGGAGAGTCAATCCATAATTGCTGTTCCCAGCCCTTGAGGCCCCAAGACAAACTGGACAGAGGTACCTGATGTCCTTATTCACCAAAAGAGCCACCTCTCCTCAACTGCATACCCTGCCCAGTGACTTATGGTCCCCAGGGCCAGGAACCCACCTCCCTGCAATTCCAGGTACTATTGGACAAATAACAACCTGTACATTAGAGCTGTAAATGCCGAGTTCATCTACGGCTACGAGTACCTCGGCAACAGTGGGAGGCTGGTGATCACGCCCCTCACCGACAGGTAAGAGTCCCCTTCCCCATGTACCTGCCCCTACTGAGACCCTTCCTTCAGCTCTGGCTGGCCCAAAAGAGCAAGGACCAAGAGGCACAGCCAGACTATCAGAGCACTCAGGGTTAGGAACATGGGCTTCAGGTTTAAAACCAGCTCTCACTGCCACAGGTTGAGTGACCTTGGGCAGGTAACTCAACCCCCCTATGCCTTAGTTTTCTCTGCGCCTTCCTCAGGGTGGTTATGAGAATTTCATGAGCTGATATGTAAAGCTCATAGCTCAGTAAAAGTTAATGGGTGTAAGCTTTATGATGTTTTTTTTTCAGTCAAATCCTCCTTTCAGTGTGCCAGAAGAATTGATCTTGAGAGAAATAATGGGCAAGTCCTTTTATAAAGTGAACAGTTCTCTTCTAAAGCAATCAGTCATTTCCTCTTGCCAACTATATTTAGTAGCAGATTTTCAAGTTGGCTTTTGAGTAAGGAAAATGAAGTGTGGCCACAGATAAGCCTTCTCAATGGGCTCTGCATGGCCACGGAGTGGGGTGGAGAAGTACTCAGCAAAGGCTGCAATCTTGGCCCCAGTAGCCAAGACTGAGAATACCTGGCTCCCTGAGAGGAAGGAGGAACAAGAGCCGCTCATCATCAGGAAACAAGATGGGGAGGCTCTCTGTCCTGGTGTCTGTGGGAATCCTGAGGAAGTTGCGTGGCCTATGTACACCTTCTCTCACTCCTGCAGGTGCTATCTGACCCTGACTGGTGCCTTGCATCTCAAGTTTGGGGGCGCCCCGGCTGGCCCAGCTGGCACAGGGAAGACGGAAACTACCAAAGACCTGGGCAAGGCCTTGGCCATCCAGACTGTTGTGTTCAACTGCTCTGATCAGCTCAACTTCATGGCCATGGGCAAGTTCTTCAAGGGCCTGGCCAGGTGAGGCTGGGTGTGAGGGTGGCACAGGACAGGGCAGGAAGGCTGAGCTCGCGTGGAGACACCGCATGCGAGGAGCCTCACAGCATGGTGGAGGCGGCAGCAGGGGATAACAGGAGTCAAAGGCTCAGCCCCTGTGGGCACTGGGGAAGGGTGCTGGACAGTTGGGGTTGTGGCTGAGCTGACAGAGATCGCTGTTGACTGTTTCTCTCCCAGTGGAGTCAGAGGGACCCTTGGAGGTGCCAGGTGGGCTCTGAACTCATATCCACCTTATGTTCTCACCTCATTTAGTTCTGGGGCCTGGGCCTGCTTTGATGAGTTCAATCGCATCGATATTGAAGTGCTGTCTGTGGTGGCGCAGCAGATCACCACCATCCAGAAGGCTCAGCAACAGCGGGTGAGCTATCCCCCTGCATACTTCCCCAAGTCACCACCTCATCACTTCATCTATACCCACCACACCCATGCCTTCCTGTGACTCCCCACCCTGCAGGGTGAGAAGCCAGGCAGTGAGCCTGCCCTGAGGCCAGCCCCTCTCATCCTACAGGGGACTGTGCACTTCTCCCTCCCCCATTTTGGAGCTCCCGCTTGGGGGCTATTATAGCCAGTCAGTGAGCCCCACATCCCTACTCTACTCTGAGGGTAGCTCCCAGTCCAAGCTGTGGGGGATGAAGGGGTCCCTTCCACAGGAAAGACATCTGTCCTTCCTTTAGTCTCATTCAGAGTGGCCAGCAGTCTTCTCCTGGGAACAAGAGCTGGGAAGCTGGCAGGTGCCCCAAAGCCACCCAAGTAGGGGGCCATGGGTCCCAGTGAAAGCTAAGCTTGCTCACATCTCAAGAGAACCAGTGTCAGGAACTGGGTGTGGGAGATAGGAGATCTATAAAGACTTCCGGCAGCCAGGACCTAAGAGGCCACAGGTAGCAACTGGGACCAAAGGTCTTAGGCCAGATCCTGAGAGAGGAGCCAGCTCATTATTGAGGATCCAGCCTGGGCTGACCAACTATAGTCAGGACAGGGGCATCAGCAGGGGATGAGCAGACCCATCCAGAGGAGGGGCAGGCGAGTCAACCCCTGCCACCCTGTAGGTGGAACGCTTCATGTTTGAGGGCGTCGAGATCCCACTCGTGCCATCCTGTGCGGTGTTTATCACTATGAATCCAGGATATGCTGGCCGCACCGAGCTGCCTGATAACCTGAAGGTAGGTTCAGGCCTGGAAGGCCACTTAGGGGACTGGGAGACACTGGAGCCTGTAGCCTGGGCTCAGATTCTAAAGAACTCATTCAAGGTGCCCTAGCTGGTGTGGCTCAGTTAGTTGGAGTGTCCTTCTGTAAACCGAAATGTCTTGGGTTCAATTTCTTGTCAGTGCACATGCCTGGGTTGCAAGTTTGGTCCCTAGCCAGGGCATAAGCAAGAGACAACTAGTCCATGTTTCTTTCTCACATTGATGTCTCTCCCCTCCCTCTCTCTCCCTTCCCCTCTCTGAGCATGTCCTTGGGTGGATAAAAATAAAAAGGTTAAAAAAAGAACTCATCCAAGGCATACAATTGTTGCTCATCAGGGCTGTGATTCTCTATAGTATCCCTCCTGCCCAAGGGTCCTGATGCCCAACCCCAGGTATGGAAAGGAGGCCCCAGGCCTTTGGGGCCAGATTCAGGTCAACACAAAAGATCAATTTCTAATGGGTAGAGTGGTCCAGCCACAGGGGAGTATAAGCCTCAGCTATGGGAGGCATGTTGCAGAGGAGGATCTAAGCATCCATCAGAGAGGAGGGCAGTGAAGCTGCCTCCTGAGGAATGAACAGTCCATAAAGCAGGTGGTGCTCTAGGAGCAGAGGTCTGCCTCTCTGTTCACATGTGCACTGTGGACCCCAGGCACTCTTCCGGCCTGTGGCCATGATGGTTCCAGATTACGCCATGATTGCTGAAATCTCTCTCTACTCCTTTGGCTTCAATGAGGCCAATGTGCTGGCCAAGAAGATCACAACCACCTTCAAGCTATCCTCCGAGCAGCTCAGCTCCCAGGTGAGGCCCTGCTCCAACCAGGTTCCAGGGTCTGAGAACCTCTGCCAGCCCCCAGTAACCCCATGAGATAGGAATTACATCCCCATTTCTCAGCTGAAGACACTGAAACTCTTAGCAGCTAGTTGATTGGCCAGGCTCATGCAGTGCACAGGAGAGCTAGAGCAGGAGCCAAGAACAGATGCCCACTGCAGCTAGTTCAGGTGCAGGGGAGGGTCAACCATTAGGAGGCCAAGAGCGACACAACCCAAGGCTGCATATAGAGTGCACCTGGGTCTCATGGAGACAGAGTGGGATAGCCATCCTCCCACCTGAGCCTCCCAGCCGTGGGGCTTCCACTAGCATGCTGAGCCCAGGTTCTAGGGACAGATACCCTTGATCCAGGCACCAGAACTGGTGGATGAGCTTTCCTATTTGGCTCCATTCTCAGTCAGCCTTGCCATCCCTTGGCCTTTGCAGTGGCAGAGATGAGCCTCAGCTCTCTCTGGGTTCACATGCTAGCAGCTTAGTTTCTCTTTCCTAATAGTTTCAGAAAAAGTTCCTAATATCACCCTAATGGGCCCTTTCTGAGTGACCTGCTCATGCATGAACACCAATCACTATGGCTAAGGGGAAACCATATGCCTCTGGGTAGGTGGAGCCCAACAAAACCCATGGGCTTGAGGGGATGCAGTCTGTTCGTTGGGGGGAAAGCTGCCCACCGCAGTGCATCCTGGGTGACCACACCTCCACACACTATTCCTTCTAACCATCCACTTTCAAAAATGCTTTCTCTTTATTAGAGCAGCTATTCCCACATGGTTCTGTAAATAACCTCCCCCTTCTCAAATGACAGTGACCCAAAGTCAAGCCCAGTCTCTTCATCCAAGTCCAAGATTTCTGGGAATGAGCTGGTCTCTGAGTCCAGATGTATTCTCATGGTCTGACACCATGGGACAACATGATAAATTTATTCCCAACACTTACTCAACAATAGAGAGAAACAGGACAAGTGGAAAAGGCCATGGTGATGTGGCTGAAAAGATTGGTCTGGAGAGATGTTATGAAAGAATCTTAGAAGGAAGCTCAAAGGCCATGGAGGCTAACTTGTTCAGCATACACATGGGAAACTCCTTTGTCCACTTTGTGAATAAAACTCCAGTGCCTCCCTGCCCTTGGCACCATGCTGGGACTGCAGGAATTTAACTGTGACCAAGGCATAGTCCTTACCCTTGGGGCTAAGAGTCAAGCAGGAGACACAGAATAAGTAACCCAGTAAAAGGAGAGGGCCACTGGGATGGTGATGTAGAGTGTGGCAGAGGGGCCCGATGGAGGGTACCGGGCCCAGGCTGGGGCAGGCAGGCGGTCATAGACGGCCTACAGGGAAAGTGACATTTTAGCTACAAGCTGGGCAATGGGCCAGGTACCAGGTGGAAGGCAGAGGGTTCCAGGCAGAAGCCCCAAAAGGGAGAGTACCCACCCACCCCTCCCCCTGTATGGTGGCAACAGGACCACTATGACTTTGGGATGAGAGCTGTGAAAACCGTGATCTCAGCTGCTGGGAACCTCAAGCGAGAAAACCCCAGCATGAACGAGGTGAGTGCCATCCAGAGCAGTGCCTGGGAGAGGGCTCTAGGAGGGCTCCAGGACAGCTGGAGGGGCATCTGGCCTGGACTGCCCTGAAGGCTCCTCCGGCCTCTGCTGCAGGAGCTAATCTGCCTCCGGGCCATCCGTGATGTGAACGTGCCCAAGTTCCTGCAGGAGGACCTCAAGCTCTTCTCTGGGATTGTGTCTGACCTGTTCCCTACCATCAAGGAGGAGAACATTGACTACGGCATCCTGGACAAAGCCATCCGAAGGGCCTGCGAGGAGAAAAGCCTCAAGGATGTGGATGGTGAGCCCCTGGCCTCTGGGTGTCTAAGGAAGGGCTGGCTCCAGCCACCCTGGGATCCCAGGCAGGAGAACAGAGACAAGCAGTCCAGGCTCCAGCTCCCTCACACCTGGCCAAGTACACTGCAGGCTGGGGCTCCCTGTCAGGCAGTCCATGGGACAGGGCAGGTGCCACTAGCCCAGTCTCCACTGTACCCTTCAGGTGATAGCTATCTAGAAAAAACTCCTTCACTCTTAACGCTATACGTACTTCTGACACCAGATGTGCGGGATTTTCCTAACCAACCAATTCCGACACCAGCTGAGTATCTTAAAATTCAGTTCAATTCTGACACTGATCAGAGTTAGCATAGAACCCACAGGTTAAGGGCTCAGTTCCAAAGACTGTTCCTACTTCAGACGCCAGTTGCATGAGGTAGGTCCCTGAGTTGCCCACAACTTCTGTCTGACTTGGCTGCATATCAGAGGTTCCCTTGACCCCTCCACAGGTTTGATCATTGGTTAGAACAGCTACAACTCAGGGAAACACTCATGTTTACTGGTTTATTATATAATGAAGGATATGGTAAAGGACTCAGATGAATAGGCAAATGAAGAAATACTCAGGTCAAGATCTGACCCCATAGAGTTGAAGCATATCACCTTCAGCATGTGGGTGTGTGCCCTAACCTGGGAGCTCTCTAAACCCTGTATTTGGGGGTTTTATGGAGACTTCATCATGTAGGCATGATCAATTATAAACTTCATTTCCAGCTCCTCTCCCCTTTCTAGACAATGGGGGGGGGGCTGTAAATTGCAAGCTTCTAATCATTACTTTGTCATTCTGGTGGCCAGCCCCCTACCAGGAGCTTGGCATCAAGTCACCCCATTAGACCAAGATTTCAGCACTCAGGAAATTACAAAGGTCTAGGAGCTCTGTGCCAGGAACCAGGGTCAAAGGCTAAATATTAGAAAAGAAGATTCTCTTAACATTCCTCTTTACAAATGTTTGAGAAGCTCTGTATCAGGATGAGGGCAGAGGCCAAGATATAGTTATTCTTTCATAATAGGGAAGCAGGTGGCGTCCCCTCCCTCAGTCCTCTCTCTGCAGCTTCTCCTCCCCATGTGAGGAGCAGTCCCAGCACTTGGGCCTCTCTGGGGCCTTGTTCCTCCCTGGCAGAAGCTGTCCTCTGTCCCCTGTCCATGACTGGGGCTGGATGCCATGACTGGGGGAAAATGGAAAGCTGTGGCCTGTCCACCCCATCCCTGTCCCAGCTCACCCCAGCCAACACTCCTCTCTTTTGAATGAGGGCTCCTTCCACAAGCAAAGCATGTTGCCCTCCCCCCCACCCCATGGGACTTGCTCACTCTCTTTGTGGAACTACAGCCCTGGTATCATAGGAGCACTTGGGCCCTTCTGAACTGGCTTGTTGCAAAGGCCACCATGAAGCTGGAAGGGCCAGGGGGGACACCACCCATGGTTAGACTTCCTATGACAAGAACACCCTTCCCTGATAAAAAGTGAGGACCTCAGCCCTGCTACCATGTGGGCATGCAGGTCGTCCCCACAGCCCCAAACCTGGAGGCCCTCTCCTCCTCGAAGACCCTCCCAGGGAGAATGATGCTTCTCCAGGAAATCACACCAGTCACCCTGACCATATGAGACCCTCCTTGGGGCCTGAAATGCTCATGCTGCAAGCCTGCTGCTCTCACCCTTTATTGTTCTTTCCACATGTGGCTCTGACACCACCTTCTGCTCTCCAGGCCCCAGAAGGCTCCTTGAATGAAGCCTCAAACTCTTTTCTTCCTGATGGTCTTGGGTCAGCTTTGTCATAACTGACTAACGAGCCCTTGTGCTTTTGGCGAGGATGCCCACCCTGCAGTGCCATAGCTCCCCTGACACACGCATTCCTGGGCCAAAGTGATGCTCTCATTTCCAACCCACACTGGTCTGGCCTTCCACCTACAGCTGGCAGCTGTTTCTACAGCCCTGGTCGTGTCAGTTAAAGCTCCTGACTGACCCTGAGATTTTGCCTTGTATCAGCCAGCACTTAATCGGGGCAATGCTCTCAGTAAGCTGGCTGGGCAGTAGCTTTGGGGCTAGAGTTGATTATGGGCCTGTGACAGCTGACACTGAGCAGGCCCATGTGGTCTGCCACCTGACCAACGGATGTTAAGGAGTAATAGTCCCAGAAAAAACTGGAAATCATGACTGGCTGGGAGCAGAGAGTTCCTGTTCTCTCCCATGCTCATGCTTAGGGCTTCACCCACCCCTGCCCATGAGGACTATGTGACCACACTTTACAGATGAGGAAACTGAGGCTCAAGGAGTGAGGTGACCAGTTGAGGCATACAGCAAGCTAGTGGCAGAGACAGGACCTAAGCCCGTGCTCTGACCCCTGGATTCCTCCGTCGTGTCCCCCCAGGCTTCTTGACCAAGTGCATCCAGCTCTACGAGACGACAGTGGTGCGGCACGGCCTCATGCTCGTCGGCCCCACAGGCTCTGGCAAGAGTGAAGTAAGTGCAACCAAGCCAGGCAACCCCGTGCCCAGACAGTGGACCTGAGGGCAGTGCAGCCTCAGCAGGGACCTTGGTCTGCATTTGCACCTCTTGGTTTCTAGAATACCTCCTACCCATTCCAGCCCTGCTCTCTAGGGGGCCAAGAGGCTCACTCCTAAGTTCCTATCTTCCCAGTGTTACAGCGTCCTAGCAGCTGCCATGACGTCACTGAAAGGGCAGCCATCCATCAGTGGTGGCATGTACGAGGCTGTCAACTACTATGTACTCAACCCCAAGTCCATCACAATGGGCCAGCTGTACGGGGAGTTTGACCTGCTCACCCATGAGTGGTGAGTGACCCCTGATCCCCCCTCCAGTGATAGGCCTGCTCCCAGATCCTCTGCAGGCAATGGGCCATGGGCGCCCTCTTCCTCCCCTAGTCCAGTGGAAGGTCTGTAGCTCAGGCTCTGAAGCCCAAAGCCTGGGACTCTACCCTCAGCTGTACTTCCTGGCTGAGTGACCTTCCTCACCTCCTGGGCCTTGGTCCCCTCATCTGCAAAGTGGAGATAAAAGTGGCACCATTGTTATGGTAAGGAGAACATGAGCTTAACGCATGAAAGATGCCTGGACATTGTAGCACACACCAAGTGCTCAGGAAATGACTTCTATCACTTCCCCAAGAGAGGCTGGTGGTCCTTCTCAGGCCTCTTTTCCCAGTCTGGGGTGTGCATTTTAAAGGAACTGCACTGAGCTGGGAGAATGACAGCTGGGTTGAGACCCTCCAAACATCAGTGTCTTTTCTCTGGGGCAATTCTGTATCTCCAAAGAAGCCTCCAGTCTCCTGCTGGGGGTGTCTGCTTGGCTCTAATGTTGTGGGAACCCAGTGGGGGATGGGCACTGTAGGGAGCATAACCCATCTTTCTGAATGCGAGCCTGTCCTGCTTCCCTTATTTCCAGTGAAGGGTCTCATCCACACCCACTCCAGGTTCCTGTGTGGGTAGATGGGGAGCCTGAGGATCAAGCCATAAAATGTCCCCCTATACCCCTTCCAGGGCACTTGGTACCTCTGAAATCTGAGCCTTCCTGGTTCTGAGGTAGGAACTAGGTACATCTCACAACCCATCACCTGCTTTCTCTGCTTACTCATTTTCCCGCTTCCCCATCTCTTTCTGTCCTCCAGGACTATGTGGGCCTCCATTTCTGCTGTTGCCTCCTCTCTTACTTCCATTTTCTTTTCTGGATATCTTCTTTTATTTTCCTTTAATATAACTTTAGTGGGAATTCAGCAGAGGGAATATAAGCACACATTTTCATTACACCAAAACGTCCTGTTTTCCCTGTTAATTTTTTTTAATGAATGAAGATATTGAAGAATGAAGGGGAAAAAAAAAAAAAGCAAGCAAAGCAGGACCAGCCTAGCATCAGGTCTTTGGAGCTAGCTGTGCTTTTGGCCTTGCCTCTTTGGCACCTACAGCCCTCCCCTCCCTGTGGCTGCAGGACAGATGGGATTTTCTCCTCCCTCATCCGGGCGGGGGCCACCACCTCCGACACCAGCAAGAAGTGGTACATGTTCGACGGGCCAGTGGATGCTGTCTGGATTGAGAACATGAACACGGTGCTGGACGACAACAAGAAGCTGTGCCTCAGCTCCGGGGAGATCATAAAGCTCACAGAGGTATGTCTACCTGTTCCACTCAGCTGCTCTCCTCTGCAGCTGGGTGGGCCTGGAGGCCACACTGTGATGGCCAAACCTTGTCTCCCTCCACCCGTCCCTCTTGGGCCACAGCTGCATCTCAGGCAGTCACCACAACCCACCTAGGACCCAGCTCCTCACACCCCTCCCAGTCCCTGAGCTGCCACACCTCAGCCATGTCCTGTGCAGCTGCTCAGTGCTGCCCTTTCAGCAGACCCACCTTCTATGATGCTCTGAGCCCAGCTCATACTATCTTGTGCCTCCCAGGCCCACTTTCAACCATGTTGGCCCAGTCCAGGCCACCCTTCTGGCAATGTGCCCAGAGTCTGGGGTACAGACCTGACCATAAGGATGCCTCCCTGTTGTGTGAGGAGCAGTTCTCAGAGAAGGAAGGTATCCCCTGGGAATGAAGGCAGTTCACTGTATCTACACTGAGCCAACCTTCTGAGCCCTTCTGACAACACCTAGAGGTCAATGTGAAATTATGTCCACGTACACAGGTACAGGCTCTGTAGCAGAGCATGCAGCTCCCATCAGCTTTCTTCATGGCCCCAAGAACTCCCAAATCCCCTGACTCCAGGCTGTTCACAGAGCTCCCAGGAATCTCCTGACTCATGTTCCTTCTCAGGGCTCTGGAGAGGGCCACATTATCAGCTGAGGACCAAGGAGTTCCTGCATTCCGCCCCCACCCCCTAGCATGGCTCCTAGCCCGCAGCTGGCCCCATGCCCACAGCCACAGGATGAGCACCCCCTGCCCATGGCCCTGCAGCCCTTTTCCTGGCCCTGGGGGCTGGCAGCTGGCTCACTCACACAGATCATCTTGGTGCCAGGAGATGACCATGATGTTTGAGGTTCAGGACCTGGCAGTGGCCTCACCAGCCACAGTGTCCCGTTGTGGCATGGTGTACCTGGAGCCCAGCATCCTGGGGCTCATGCCCTTTGTTGAGTGCTGGCTGAAGAGGCTCCCTCCCTTACTCAAGCCCTACCAGGAGCACTTCAAGACCCTCTTTGTTGGCTTCCTGGAGGTAAGTGAGGCCACAGTGTGCCAGACCCAGGTGTGGCAGCAGTGCGCTGTGTCCACCAGCCACAGGAGTCGGGTGTTATCTACTGCAGGGATCCATTGCTTTCATTCGGTCTTCGGTGAAGGAGGTGATTACCTCAACCAATGGCAACCTAACTATGAGTCTCCTCAAGCTGCTGGACTGCTTTTTCAAGCCCTTTGTGCCTAAAGAGGTACGGATCTGAGCAGTGGGCGGGATGCCTGCTTCCTGGGCCCTGTTCTCCTTGCCTGAGCTGCCTGAGGGCCCTGAATCCCAAGTCCGGCTTCCTGAAAGAGAGTGTTAGATTGGCTCACTTGGGTCACAGGAACGCCCAGTCCATTCTGCTGCAGACACAGAATTCTGCAGCGGAGACCAAGTGAGGCCCCTCACCACGAATTTTCTCAGGCCACTCACCACTGTTTCTGCCTTAGCCTGATGCTGTCCCCTTTGTCCCCAGGGCCTCAAGAAAATACCCCCCGAAAAGCTGAGTCGCATCCCAGAGTTGATAGAGCCATGGTTCATCTTTTCCCTGATCTGGAGTGTGGGCGCCACAGGAGACAGTGCCAGCCGCATCAGCTTCAGCCACTGGCTCAGGATCAGGATGAAGATAGAAAACGTGAGAGGTGGCAGCCCCCAGGGTGGGCTCCCAGGTCTGGGACATGTGTGCTGAGTGCTGGACATTCTGAGGCTGTCCCCCAGGCCCAGGCCCCCAGTGACAAGTAGCCACACAAACTACTAGGCCTCACAACCTGGTGTTCCTCTCGGTTCCTTGCAGCTGAAGATGCACTTCCCAGAGGAGGGGCTGGTGTTCGATTACAGGCTGGAGGATGCTGGCATCAGCAATACCAATGATGAGGATGAAGAGGAGGAGGGCAAGCAGGTGACTGCAGGCCTTCCCCAAGGGGACAGGACAGGGAGGGCCCCACTGGGTGGTGGCTGTCCTTCCTGATGAATAATGGCTAGAGAGAGGAGACCATGTTGACAACCACAGGTCTCAAGCTGGGATAGGTACATCATCTCATGAATCCTCACAGAACCATGGTGGGGTGATTTCCCAAACAAGGATGCTAAGGCTCAGAACAGTCATACTCAGCTAGTCATTGCAGAGATGGACTTGAACCTGGATCTAGGAGAGGTTAGAGCACCTCCCTTCTCAATCATACACACTGTCTCCTCTGGCCACTCCCATTTTACTTTAAAGCCCCGTTTGTCCAGGGCCTGGGTTCCCCAAGAGGAGAGCAAGTCCCCATGGCCTGACTCAGTGTTCCCATCCCTCCTGTAAGCCAGTGAGGACTCCATGAGCCTTACCTAATTGCAGCATGAGGACCCCAGCTCAGAGGGAGGAAGGAGCAGAGAGGCTTCTGCAGAGATGGTCACAGTGCAGAGTCCTACCAGGAACCTCACAGGGCACATTTGAGTCTAACAGTCAGAACTGTCCCCAATGGGACATGTTTTATAGTGAATGCCCCCATCAAGGGAGGTCTTCGAGCTGGGTCAGGGCTGTGGTGAAGGGATTAACGCACATGGGGATGGTGGGGGAGACCAGGCCAGGTGACCTCAGAGTGTTCAGGTGATGCCGGCACTCATGGTTCTGGCCTCCATACTCTTGGGCAGCCTGAAACTAAATAGCAAAGATGTTTTAATTCTAGCTGTCTGATTCCCAGGGCACCTCCTTCTCACAGAGACCTAGGGACTAGCAGTCCCTAGGGAACCTGCCACTGGTGGCAGCTGCATGCAGAGAGCACCACCCCCACCGCCATTCCTGGTGGTTTGTTCCTGAAGTCCCCTACCCAGGCAGAGGGTGAGGCATGGGGCTTCCAATTTCTATCAGAAGCAGCCCCTCACTGGGCCCTCTTGCTAACGCCCTGCAGTGTAGCTCCTTCCCCTCCTGGTGCACTCAGCCAGGGGTGAGTTAGAGAGGGGTTCAAGACCCACCCCTGAGCCATCTGTCATTCCAGGTTACCTGGGTGAAGTGGATGGACTCTTCAGCTCCATTCACCATGATGCCAGACATCAACTACTGCAACATCATTGTGCCCACCATGGATACCGTGCAGATGTCCTACTTGCTGGGCATGCTACTCACCAACTACAAGCCTGTGAGTGCCCCTCCATGCCCTGCCTCATCCTACACCAAGGCCCAGGTCGGGGTGGCCAGCTCCTCCTGTGCACTGGGCCCTGCGAGAGAGCTCTGCCTACATGATCCGCACTCTCCCAGGTGCTGTGCATCGGGCCAACAGGCACGGGGAAAACCCTCACCGTTGCCGACAAACTTCTGAAGAACCTGCCACTGGAGTATATCAGCCACTTCCTCACCTTCTCAGCCCGTACCTCGGCCAACCAAACTCAGGACCTCATTGACAGCAAGCTGGACAAGAGGCAGGCAACCCCATTCCTTTCTAGGCTCCAATGTCCCCCTAGTCTTGCTGAACCAATCTCCCCACCAAATCCTCCTGGGTTTGCCAGAAACCTTCCTGGGGCTTGGGGAGGTGTGGGCTGGGCTCCCATGAAAACTGTTCTGAAAACTTCTTGCATCCAGAATTCCTACTGAACCCTTTCATGGGTGCTTGTCCTGGGCTGGACACTTGGGCATATGCATGGGAGACAAGACTCACCTTGAGGGAGACCAGACTTAGGGAAGCCAGGAGTGATGATCTAGAACATGCAGGATGGGACAAAGGACTGCTCAAAAGGTCCAGAAATTTAGATGAGACCAAAGTTAGTGAGGGCTTCCCAGAGGCTGCCCCTGGATTCCCAGAGGACCTGGTGTCCCTGGGTACTGGGCTCACATGGTCCCTCCCTGTAGGCGGAAAGGTGTGTTTGGACCCCCCCTGGGTCGTAACTTCATCTTCTTCATCGATGACCTGAACATGCCAGCCTTGGAAACATATGGTGCCCAGCCGCCTATCGAGCTATTGCGCCAGTGGATGGACCATGGTGGCTGGTATGACCGCAAGATCATCGGTGCGTGCCAGTCAGCCCGGGGCAGTGGGGCACCAGCAGGGCGTGCTGGGCAGGGCAGGGCATTCCTCCATTAGGCAGTGTAGGCACAGGGCCTAGGATCCACAGTACAGTACTTTTAGAGGGTTCTCAGAAATGTTTTAATTTATTTTAAAACCAGAGGAGAAATGAACATTTATATCAAAGAAAATTTTAATATATAGTAATGTATTTGCCTTTATACTAATACTGTTGTAAATTATGATTTTTTATATTTTTTAATGGAGGAAGATAAAAGTGCCCAGGGCCCACAGAAGTCATACTGAAGCCCTGGGCAGGGTCCCCTCCTGACTTCCTGCCCCCATTCCAGGAGCCTTCAAGACACTGGTGGACATCAACTTTGTCTGTGCCATGGGCCCCCCAGGTGGAGGCAGAAATGCCATCACTCCGCGGCTGACACGCCACTTCAATTACCTGTCCTTTGTTGAGATGGACGAGGTCAGCAAGAAGCGCATCTTCTCCACCATCCTGGGCAGTTGGATGGGTGAGCATTGTTAGGAGTTGGGGAGGCCATGGCAAAGGCAAAAGCCCAGGCCAGGTAAGCTACACCAAGGACAGCTGGGCAGCCGCTGGAAAGTGGGGAGTACTGAATCACTGACCTGACTTCACCCTTCCTTACTCAGCTAAGTTATCTTTGTCAAATTCATGAACCTCCCCGAGCCTCAGTTTTTTCATCTGTTAAATGGGCAATGATATTAGTGCCCACCACCCCAAGTCCTGAAGGTTAAGTAACACATTGCATGTAGAGCATCCAGCATGAGGTCTGGAAGTTGGTGACTGCTGAATATAATATATACTATGTACACAAATGGATTTACCTGAATAAGTACCCATGTATCTATTACTACTTGCCCAGGAACTCTGGTGGAAGGATTTACTTTTGGAACTGAGGAAAAGCCGTCATGATAGAATAGACAAAATGGCCCTGATCCTTGATGGGACTTGGGGGAAAGTCCACCCCTGGATGGAATTTTCCCCCACCATCCCACCTCCCACCTAATACATACTCCGACCTGTGAACTCCACTTGGCACTGTGCCAGGTTATGGGTGATGGGCGTTAGGCCTTCCCTCTGGCCTTTCCTGCTCTGCACCCAAGTGCTATAGACCAGATGTGCCTACATGCCCAACATAGGGATGGGGGCCACATTGTCCCAGGAGGGGGTTGGTGGCTACCCTGAGAGCAGCTAGCCAGAGTGGGCAGTAAGGGGCACACTTAACTCTGAGCCTCATGTCTCTCCCTCAAACTTCCAGATGGACTCCTTGGAGAAAAAAGCTACCGGGATCCTGTGCGTAAGTACAGGCCTAGATGGGAAGGGTCTCTGATTCCAGGGTAGCCCTGGGCTCCAGTTGGGTGTGGCTCAGACTGGGGACCAGGAACCACAGTCAACCATCCTCAGGATTATATGGGGACGTTGGGCCTTTGCTAGAGCAAAGGTTAGTACCATGGCTGACCGCCTTCCTAGGCTCATTCACCCCTTCTTCTAGCCATCGGTCCTTCAGTGCCTGGGTTAGTGTCTGGCCCAGAGAAGAAGCCAAGCGAATGTGAGTTGAATGAATGAATAAAGAAATCCAACAATCTTCCACCCTGTGTGAAGAAGCAGAGGCTCCAAAAAAAGCCGGCCTCTCCAAGGAGCAGGCATGACCTCAAGAGCCAGGGGTGATTTGCAGCTGGGGACAGGCAGCCCCCGTGAGGCAGCCTCACACAGGGCAGGCCTGTTGGTCATTGCAGCATGGCAATGGACACCCCAGAACTCTGTCCCCATTTCATGTCCCACCTCTTCTACCCCCTCAGCTGAAACAGGCTGTCAGAAGACAGCGCCCTCTCTAGTCCTCCATATCCACCTGCACCCAGGCCTCCCTCAGTATCCTCTCTCGCATCCTCTCCTATTTCTTGGAATGAACTTCCCTACTTCCCATTGAGGCCAAGCCCTCCCCTTAGGCCTAAATCCCATCCCCTGTTATATGCTTGAGGATGTGGCTCCATCTCCACCCCAACGCAAGTCGCCCCTCGGGCAAGCATGTCTCAATTTCTCCCATCGTAACAACAAATACAAAAGTCACCTGTCTTGCCTCCTTCCCACCTATGCCGGGCCATCGCTCCATTTCTCTGCTTGCCTTGACTGCAAAGCTCCTCAAAAGAATCATCTCCTGCTGGTACCAGCCCTTTCCTCCCACTTCCCTTGAACCTCACCACTCCCCTAGGAGTGTTATTGTCACCAGTGACCTCATGTAGCCTGCTCTCAGTCTGCACCTACCCTGGTTGTCAGCAGTGTTGAGCAAACAAGTCCCCCTTCCTGTAGCCAACCCTTCCTAGATTGACTGGCGCTGGCTCTCCAGCCTCTCCTCCCTCTAACCTCACTCTCCTGGGGTGGTCTCCTCCTGCTCCAACAATAAAGCCCATCCGAGTGCTAATGACGAGGCCCAAGTTTGCATCTTCAGTCCAGACCTCTCTCCCGAACCCCTTACCCCACATCTCCTCTCAGGTGTCCACTGGGCATCTCAGGTGGTGGCCACTCTGTCCTTTCAGTTGCTCAGGACAAGAGCTGTAGCGTCATCCAGACTCTTCTCTCTCACACACACATTGGTCAGGATGTCCTGCTGACTCTCCCTCCAGAAATCACCCCAGCTACTGCCCATCCTCACTCACCCAGCCCTAGCAGTAGCCCTGGCATCCCTGCTTCTGCCTTCACCTCCTGCGTCCATCCATCCTCCACTTGCAGCCAGAGGGACCCATTCAAATATTAAATCAGATCACATTCATTCTCTATCTCTCTCTCTCTCCTCCAGCCCCGCCCATGAAGGCAAGCCCTCAAGCTCCAGCAGTGGCAGGCAGAGCCACCCCATCAGCCCCTGTGGTTGCATCTCCTCTTAGTCCTTAACGCCCCAGGTGTGCCCACCTCAGGGCCTCCACCCTCACAGTCCCCTCTCTGGATCACTTCTCTCCAGTTCTAGGCCTGCTCGTGCCTCACTTCCTCACGTTTCTGCTTGAGTGCCCTCCTCAGTGAGGCCTCATGTCAAAATCCCCAACCCTGCCTCTCCCTAACGTCTCTCCTGCTACCAGTCTCTCCATGGCACTTCTGGCTCCTGTTGCCTGTCCACATTGCTTGTGGGTGTCTAGTCGCTCTCCCTACAAGCATGTTCTCTTGTTGAGGCAAGGAGTGTCTGTGCCCAGGCCCAGGAGGAGCACCTGCATATGTGGGAAAGCCTCCTCTGGAGCTCAGGAGCCCTCCTGCCCTTCTTTACTTTTTCCAACTTTTAGGGGCTCCCTCTGCCCCAAGTTCCTGCTGACAGAATTGTGGTTCCCAGCAAAGAATTGGATGATTTTCAAAAACAAGCAAATGGATTGTTAGTAGTGAAGAGGCAGGCTGGGGGGAACTGCAGCGTCAAGGTGAGCCTGAGGGTCGCAGCTGAGCTCCAGCCCTGCTACACTCACCATGAAGTCCTGAGTCCGTGGGGACCATGCAACCCTCCCGTGCATGGCTCAGAGCTGGCATGTTTCAAGTCTTTCCCCCATAGGGCAGCAGAGTAATGGCCCACCTAGCACCAAATTCTTCCCAGTGCCCCAGTACATGGACAGGCTATGTCAGCAATAAGGTTGTAAAAGCGGGGAGCTCAGAGCAGGAGATTCCTCACCCTGAGGTGGAGGGTATCGGGAAGTCCTGGTGGAGGAGAGGGGCTGAAGGGTAGGTAGAACCAAAGCATGCTGCCTGAAGAAGGGGTGTCTGAGGGAAAGCACAGCACCAGTGAGGACTGGGGGCTAGGATCTTCAGAGGTTGCACAAGGAGCTCCTGCATGTGTGATTCAGGCCCACTCCTGTTCCCATAGCCGGGGCCCCCAACATCGCCCACTTGACGGATCTCCTCGTGGAAGCTACCATCATGGTGTACTCCACCATCACCTCCCAGCTGCTGCCCACCCCAGCCAAGTCACACTACACCTTCAACCTGAGGGACCTCTCCAAGGTCTTCCAGGGCATGCTCATGGCAGACCCAGCCAAGGTTGAGGTGAGACTCTGGCAGGCCCCTCCCCTGTGTTCAGTAGAGAAGTACCCACTCTGCCCTCACTGTCCTCCCTGGCCCCCAGTTTCAGGCCTCCTTGCCCAAACTCCCCAGACTTGATGAGGCCAGGCCTTGAGGGAGCTGGGGACGTGGTGGGTGCCGGGGCCCCAAGAGTCCTGCCTCCATGCAGCTGAGCTCTGTCTTACAGCTGTGATGGGGCTGCAAGAAGAGGGAGCCAGAGCAAGGCCAGGGAGAAACAGGGTTCCTGATGGAAGCCCTGGGTGTGAGAAGATTTGTGGGGAGAGTGAGTAGGTTGCCTTCCAAGTGTCAGGAGCAAGAAGTACAGTGGAGAGCAGGGCATCGTGTGTACTGGACAAGCACACCCTGTGAGCTGCCAGAGGGGACTGCATCCCCAAGGAGATGGGGATCCAGGGGATGCATGGGGGGTAAATATGCCTAATGGAGAACTGACTGGTCAGTGTGTGTGGAGCCCAGGGGCAGGGGCAGAGAGTGAACAAGACAGAAGCCGCCCTGACCTTGCCAAGCTATAACCGAAGCTGTTGAGAGAAGAACCTCGGGGCTCCCTGAGGGTGGTCTAGTCACCCACAGGGAGGTGGGGAAGTAGGGATAGAAGTGGCAGCAGCAACAGAGATGGAGGCAGACTCAGAGGGGATATGAGGCTCAAATTAGTGGAATGTGCTGAGTAGTTAGATGTGGGGTATTTGGAAGGTATAAGAATAATCAGGCATTTCCTAGGCTTAGAGTTTGGAGAGCCATGAAAGCCAGTAGAGGGGAGAAGCAATGACCAGCTCATGGAGTTGGGAGCTCAACAGGCACTTGCCCTACTGGGCCTAGAGCTGGGGTGGAGAGTCCCAGGCAGCACTCTGCAGGACTTGGTCCTCAGTCAGTCAGCAGATGCACTTCCGAGCAGCCCCCCAAATGGCCAGGCCCAAGAGCTGTGGCTCCCGCTCACCCTCCCTCTCCTGGTACTTTGAAAGGCAGCTGAAGGCCCAGGGCTGGGGGTGGGCACTGATGCTGGGATGGCTGCAGGACAAGGTGCAGCTGCTGCGACTGTGGTACCATGAGAACTGCCGTGTGTTCCGTGACCGCCTGGTGAACGAGGAGGACCGCAGCTGGTTTGACAAGCTCCTAGAAAGCCACATGGAGGAATGGGAGGTAGCCTTCAGTGAGGTCTGCCCCTTCCAGCCCATCCTTTATGGGGACTTCATGTCACCAGGCTCTGACGTCAAGTCCTACGAGCTCATCACCAGTGAGAAGAAGGTAAAGGGGCCCAACTGGTGCCCTATCCCTGGTGGGGGGCCTCTTCACTCTGCACCCCTGGGACCTAAACCCTCTTCAGCCACCAATAACAGACTGAGCATCAGGATCTTGGGTTAGAAAGCCAGCTCTGGGACTCAGGCCAGCATTTACCTCTGAGTCCCATTTCCTTACCTGTCAGATAAGTACAGCTGGCCCTGCTTGACCCACCTCTGAGAACAAGTCTTTATGGTTCAACTGAGACAGACTCTGTGAATAGGGGCATGCTTTCCCTGTTTGGGGGGGTTCTCATCCCACTCACAAGGGCAAGCAGGATCCCTGGCACCAAGACCCTTGAGTCAGGACCCCAGGGAGACAGGAAGAGGCCTGGGTGAGGGCTGTGGAGCTGTGTGGCTGAAGTGAGCTGGTTTCTCTCCACACACCTCCTCTCCTTGCTCCCAGAAGCTCCACAAGGGTCCCAGGTAAGTACATCCTGGTGAGCCCCAGAGGAAGAAGGCAGGGCTCTGACCCTAACCCTCAGGGCTCAGTGTGTCTGATGGGTCAGCCTCATTCAGGCAGACCTGGCTTCTTAAAGCCCAAAACCCTTCCATGCACAGAAGAGCAGGGCAGGCCATGGGAAGGGGTGCACCTCCCATCAGGGGTCCAGGTGTACAGGGACAGAAGGAGGACCCAGTTCTCCCCATCCTCCCAGATGATGAAGGTGATTGAGGAGTACATGGAGGACTACAACCAGATCAACACAGCCAAGCTAAAGCTGGTGCTCTTCATGGACGCTCTGAGCCACATCTGCCGCATCAGTCGCACACTGCGCCAGGCATTGGGCAATGCACTCCTGCTGGGTGTGGGTGGCAGTGGCCGGAGCTCCCTGACACGGCTCACATCACACATGTGAGGGCCCCAGGCATGGTGGGCAGGGGGCAGCTGGTGGCATACTATTGCTTCCACCCATGTTATTCCACAGTACTGGGAACACGGCAGCCCCAAGCCAGACCCTCCCAGCCTATGGGCTTCTGGGAACAGGACCTGGGGTCCAAGAAGAGGCAGTGGCAGTGCCCTTTACTGCAGTGGGAAGGAGATATACATGCAGTCATCCAGCAGGGATTCCTAGAGGCGGTAGCCATGGGTTTGCTCTCAGAATCAGAGCTGGGAGGATGGAAGGGAAGGCATTTTGTACCAAGGGAATAGCTCGAACAAAGGTGTGGAGGTCAGAGAGCAGATCAGGGCCTGGAGAGTCTGCAAATATGCCCAGGATGGGAGCAAGACTCTGAATGGCTGGGGTGGGGTATGGGCACTGATTAGCACTCAGCACTTGGCCCCAAACTTTGTCACACCTCTTCTCAACTCATTTCCAGGGCTGAGTACGAGTGCTTCCAGATTGAGCTATCCAAGAGCTATGGCATGACTGAGTGGCGTGAAGATGTTAAGAAGGTCTTGCTCAAGGCTGGCCTGCACAGCCTGCCCATCACCTTCCTGTTCTCGGACACCCAGGTGCCACCACGATGGACAGGGGTCACCACGATGGACAGGGGTCAGCGTCCAGGGTGGGCTGGATATAACCCCATTCAGTGTGGCATCCTGGAAGCTGGTCAATTATTCATGCCCAGGTCACTGTCAGTAGGGTGAATCTTAGGAGGGATGGTCGGGACAAGGGAAAGCCACAGATGGGCGGGTCAGGCACATGAGGCATAAGTCATTACTGTACCCCAAGTGTAAAGAAGGTCCCTGGCTCTATGGCTGACCACAGCAGCACCCACTCACTGGCCAACAGCTTCCCATCTCAAGGACCATCCAAATTGTGCCCAAATTGCTATGCCCATGGCTGCCCTCTTCAGGGCTGTTCCCTCTAGAGCTCCCTATGTGTGAGGCCTCTCCCATGACTCTGAGAGAAGATGAGGTTGTTGTTTTGGGGCCTCAAGACAAATGGAACAGAGATTAAACCTGGCTGGTGGTCAAGGTTGGGTTTAACCCTCTGCTCCCACCCCTGGGCTCCCCAAGGAGGAGTGCTCTTTGGCACCGGCCAGGCCCTGATGATATGAGTTGGGCAAAGACCCATTTCTGTCTGTGGCCTGGCTTCTTCCTGTGAGTAAACAGAGGTATGAGAGGCCAGAAAAGAGAAGAGGAAGATGCCACAGTTCCCACCCAGGACCCAGAGCCTTTTCACAACACAGTGGTGATGTTCAGGGTCTCTGCCATAAGGCAGGCCTGGATGCAAGTCCTAGACCATGACTTGTGACCCTGGACTCCTCTGAGTCTTGGTGGCATGATCTGTAAAATGGGGCTGTTGTGAAGTTCCAGTGAAACCATAGTTGTAGAGCCCAACATCTAGGAGCCATCTTCAAGGCTCAGCTCCTTCATTCCTCTCCCTCTCCAGATCAAGAACGAGTCCTTCCTGGAGGACATTAACAACGTCCTGAACTCGGGTGACATTCCCAACCTCTATACCCCAGACGAGCAGGACCAGATTGTCAACACCATGCGGCCCATTATCCAGGAGCAGAGCCTTCAGCCCACCAAGGCCAATCTCATGGCTGCCTATACTGGCCGCGTGCGCAGCAACATTCACATGGTGCTATGTATGAGGTACAGGGAGCCATCACAGCCACACAGGGACAGAAAGACTGGGCAGGGGTGCACTTGGGCCAGCCTTGAGGAAAAATGACCTGGGCCTTGCCACCATGCCATTGGGTCCAGGCTATTGGGTGTTGCCTCCTGACTGCCATGCCATAGGGCTATGGAAGGGCCCTGGGTCCTGGGCTCCTGATGATGTGTCTTAGGGATTCATTTGGACTCCTGGCCCTCCAGCCCCATTGGAGAGGTCTTCCGAGCTCGCCTGAGGCAGTTCCCTTCCCTGGTCAACTGCTGTACCATTGACTGGTTTAATGAGTGGCCGGCAGAGGCCCTGGAGTCTGTGGCCACCATATTCCTGAATGAAATCCCAGAACTGGAAGCCACCTCTGAAGTAATTGAAGGACTGGTAAGTGACTTGGTTAGAAACAAAAAATCAGGGGGAACTGTTTAGGTTTGGGCTTGGGGTCACCAAGGCCTAAGTAAGAGTCCTAGGCCCACCACTGATGGTAAGCCTTTAGGTAAACAGCTTTACCTGTCTAAGCCTCAGTTTCTTCGTCTGTACAATGGGCGTGCCACAAGGTCATCACAGTGACGTAGGAGGTTGGGCACACAGTCACAGTTAATGTTTATCTTATTCCCTGAGGGCTTTGTGGCAGCTTTCTTCAAAGATCTTTGTCACAACCTAGAGACTACAGATGGGGGGCTAGAATTGTCTGGTCCAACCTGAGAGAGTAATGGTCACCTGGGGGTCCAGATATAGGGTGAGCTGATTTCCCATTTACCCTCAGCTATGCTGAGGCCTTGGGCCCTCCCTTACTTCAGATCCAGCCTAAGGCAGCGGTGGGTTGGAGGGGACCCTCACCTTAGGGCTCTCAGAGAGGCACGCAGGTCAAGGGGGCTATGGCTGGGCCAACAGCTGGGAGATACCTGGGTCCACATTCAAAGCCCGCTCTGCTTTGACAACTCTGGTTTGAACAAGCCCCTTAACTTCTCTGGGTCATGGGTTTCCAATCTACAGAAGAGATGACCTTATCCTTGAGGTGGTGAGGTCATAGGAAAGAATGAGTGTGAAGGGCATCAAGGTTCCTGCACATGGGTCCCTTCTCAGGACCAGGCTGTAGTGGCTTCAAGGGCACCCTGGTACCCTTTCTTTGCTGGAGGCTCTACAAGGCTGCCATCAGTCTCCCACCCCACAGATTCAGGTTTGCGTGCATATCCACCAGTCGGTGGCCAGGAAGTGTGTTGAGTACCTGGACGAACTGGCCCGCCACAACTACGTGACACCCAAGAGCTATCTGGAGCTGCTCAATATTTTCTCCATCCTCATCGGGCAGAAGAAACAGGAGCTTAAAACTGCCAAGAACCGCATGAAGAGTGGCCTCTACAAGGTGAGCTGGGGTGGGGCTGGACCTGCCTGGTCTCCCTTTAGCCCTGATCCAGGCAGCCCAGCCTAGCCTTTCAGTCCGCAGCCCACAGCATTTAAATGGGTGGCTTCCTCCCTCATCAGAAGAGCAAGAGCTGCCAGCCAAACGGCAAAGCCAAAGCAGATTACTGCACAGATTCTCAGAGGACTGCTCCCTTCCTCTGGGTCCACTGGGCAACCAGGGGGCTACTGAAGCTGCCGGCCAGAGCCTCCCACTCATAGTGAGGGCAGCTCTGCAGTGCCCTCTCCCCATCTCTCTCTCTCACTCTCTCTCTGGTGCCCTGTCACATATGTCTTCCTCTGTGCACTGCCATCCCCAGCTGCTACGAACTTCAGAGGATGTGACCAAGATGCAGGAGGAGCTGGAGATTATGCGCCCTCTGCTGGAGGAGGCTGCCAAGGACACCGTGCTCACCATGGAGCAGATCAAGGTAGGGAGGGGGGGTTGTTCTGGGTCAGTCCCTGATGTCTGACCACGTCTTAAGATGCTCAGCATCCCCATGCAACCACAAGATCACTGGAATTCAGGAGACTTCTTCAGGTTGCTTAGCCTGTCTGTGCCATTTCCTCATTCAGTAATTTGTTTATTCAGCAAATGCTTGGTCAGAGCCTATTCTATGCCAGACACTGCACTGGGCAGGGGATACGGTGAAGAGCAAGACAAACAAATCCCAAACCCAATAATCACAACATGGAGTTAGTGGCAGGGCTGCCACCAGCAGCCATGCAAAATCTTCCTGGTCTCTCTCTGAGGTGCTCTGAGCCCCACCTCCTGCAGACATCACAGATTTGCGTTTTCATTATGACAGCTTTCTGGCAAAAGTAGTTCTGCTCTACAAAGTCAGTGTAGTAAAACTCTTTCCAGCAAATGGGAAGACAGGGACTTGTGGGAGGAGCACCTTTCCCTGTCTTACATGGAGGTGCCCTGTGGGCTTAAGGGGCCCTGCCCCATAGGGCAATTATGCCCAAGCATGTAAAGCAAGAGCCTATGCCAGGCCTCCAGTGAGCACTCAGGATTGGAAGGGGCTCTTAGCAGTCCAGATATCCATGGCCTGACACAGCCAAGAGGACCCTTGGAAAACAGGGCATCCCAACCCTCATTTCCTTCCACCTGAGGAGACAGAGAGGCAAACAGGGGAAAAGGGAGGAGGGCGTACCTACCCCTGACACTGGCCACCAACCACGCCCTCCCTGCCTCTGGGCCCCAGATGGACACAACCATTGCTGAGGACACCCGGAAATCAGTGCAGGCAGAGGAGATAAAGGCCAACGAGAAGGCCAGGAAAGCACAAGCTATTGCTGATGATGCCCAGAAGGATCTGGATGAAGCACTACCTGCCCTGGATGCGGCCCTGGCCAGCCTGCGCAACCTCAACAAAAATGATGTGACTGAGGTGGGCAGCCAGGCATCTCCCAGAGCTCCCCCTGGCATTTATTTATGGTACCTCATGTCCTGGTCCCCAGGCCCTCCCTCTACATATCCCTAGGGGATCATGTGCCAAGAGGTGAGGGCAGAGCTAGTGCCTAAACCCAGCTACCTGCCCCTACTTCCTTCTGCCAGCCTCAGGACCCCAGCAGGTGCATGGGAGGGCTTTGGGCTGGAGAGGTGAGCATCCAGGACTCTGTGGCCAGGCCTGCGTATATGGGAGAGCAGTAGGCTGAGGCTGTCCTCGAGGTCTCTGGCATGCCCTTTGTCTATGGTGGTAGAGACTTGGTTGGTGGGGCCCACCCTGTCTGGCAGCTGTCCCTACCCAGGGTACCCACACAACAATGGATTTCCCCTTTTTTCACTTTTGGCCTGGCCCACAGGTACGTGCTATGCAACGACCACCCCCAGGCGTGAAGCTGGTCATAGAAGCTGTGTGTATCCTGAAGGGCATCAAGCCCAAGAAGGTTCCTGGAGAGAAGCCTGGCTCCAAGGTGGATGACTACTGGGAGCCTGGCAAGGGGCTGCTGCAGGACCCTGGCCGCTTCCTCGAGAGCCTTTTCAAATTTGACAAGGTGAGCATGCCAGGCAACTGGCCAGTAGGTGAATGAGGGCTACCCAGCCAGACAGGGAAGCAGGAGAGGAGCCTGCCCTACCACAGCACTGGAATCTCTGTCCCGTATCCCTCCACCTGCAGACGCATAGCCCTGTGGCCTAGAACCAGATCCTGGCTATTTTGAGGGTAGGTCAGCCTGGAGCCCACAGCCCTCCTGGAGGGCCCCTCTTCAGCCCAGAAATTGGCTAGGGGGCAACTGTCTGTCCCATGTGCGCTACCCACTACCACCATGTGTTGGTGTTGTGACGACAGGCACTTCCCAGGCTGCACTGGAAGGTAGCTGGACCCCCTGTGAGCTTCCCCTTCTCCCCTTCTCCTTTTCCATCAGACTGGAAACCAGAGACCACATGAGCCTAAATAAGCCCAAATCAGGAATGCTCAAGGCCAGTGTTCAGGCTCCCCTGGTCCCAGGCTCTGAGCTCTGAGAGCTCATGAACAATGCATCTTCCTGGGCCCATCCTGAACTACAGAGTTAGAATGTCCCAGGGTGGGACAAGAGCCCCAGGGGTGTGGTGAGCTCTTGGGGTGGGGATTATTACCCTTGGGCATGATTTGTCTCCACACCTGAGAGGAAGCAGCCCTGGTCTCTAAATGAATTTTAAATGGGGCCTGTGTATTGTTAGATCTTGAGACTATATCATTTCTCAGGGAACCTCCAGTCATGTTATCTGAAATCCTGGAACACAGAAGTTTCTCTTCTAGCCAGTCTTTTTAGGTCATGTTTATTCCCTAAGGAGGACACCTGTACTGAGGCCTGCACAGGGCATGGGGCACAGGACAGGATCAGGGTATCCTTTAGCAGGCCCCTCTACCCCATCCTCCCTGGGAAGTAGCCCCCTGATCCCCATTGTTCCCATGTCCAGGACAACATTGGTGAGGCAGTGATCAAAGCCATCCAGCCATACATCGACAATGAAGAGTTCCAGCCTTCTGCCATCGCCAAGGTGTCCAAGGCCTGCACCTCCATCTGCCAGTGGGTGCGCGCTATGCACAAGTACCACTTCGTGGCCAAGGCCATGGAGCCCAAGCGGGTAAGGGCTGGGTACGGCTGAGGGGCAAGGGAGGGGGCAAGGGCTCCCCAGGGCACTCAAAAAGCTGGCCCTGCTCCCTTTGTCCGCAGCAAGCTCTGCGGGAGGCCCAGGATGACCTGGAGGTGACACAGAAGATCCTGGAGGAGGCAAAGCAGCGGCTGCAGGAGGTGGAGGATGGCATCGCCACAATGCAGGCCAGGTACCGAGAATGCATCAGCAAGAAGGAGGAGCTGGAGCTGAAGTGTGAGCAGTGTGAGCAGCGGCTGGGCCGAGCTGACAAGGTACACACACACCTCCAGGGAGGGTCTGTGGGCATGGCCTGCCTCAGACAGAGGCTAGAAGGGTCTTTGTGGTGGTGGGGTCCTGGGATGGCTGTCTGCAGCCCCTCCCTGGCAGCCTGGGGCTGCACCGGTAAGGGACACCCAGGCCTCCCAGAGCCCACCCCACGTGGCTCCCTCTGCAGCTCATCAGTGGTCTGTCGGATGAGAGGGTGCGTTGGCAGGAGACAGTGGAGAACCTGGAGTACATGCTTGAAAACATCTCTGGAGATGTACTGGTGGCTGCTGGCTTCGTGGCCTACCTGGGTCCCTTCACGGTAAGGAGCCCTGAGCCCTGCCTGGGACAGCCTCACCTCACAAAGAGGCCCTAACTTAAGGCCTTACTTCCCTGAAGGGCAGCCAGTGGGGTGGCTCTTCCCTCACTCATTTATTTAGCAAGCACTTATCAGCCCTGGCCAGAGTGGCTCAGTTGGTTAGAGAGTCATCCCATACACCAAAAGGCTGCAGGTTCAATCCCTGGTCAGGGCTTGTACAGGAGGCAACCAATTGACGTTTCTCTCTCACATTGACATTTCTCTCCTTCTCTCTCTCTCTTCCTTCCTCTCTCTCTAAAAACAGTGAAAAAAAATCCTGAAGTGAAGAAATTAATTAATTAATTAATAAAATAACAAGCGTTTATCAGGCACCCTGTCTGAGCCAGGTGCTGTTCCAGGCACTGGGGATGTGGCAGTGCATAAAACAGCCAGAAAACCCACCCTGGTGGAGCTGGCCTTCTAGTAGGAATATGAGCTCACACTTCCAGGCTTGTTGTGTGCATGTCATTCAATTCTCACAGATGCCCTGACAGGTGGGCACTGTTATGACTACCCCTGTTTCACAGATGAGGGGCTGAGGTTTAAGGAGGCCAAGGATGTCACCCAAAGTGAGACTGGAACACAGGTGTCTGGCTCCATGTCTGAGCTCTGACCTCTGTGTGCAGCTGCCAAGTGATAGGGTACAGAGGGAGGCGGGAGGCGTTACAGGTGTCATGTTGGGGTGGACCTGAGTCTGGCATCTCCCCAGGGCCAGTACCGCACAGTGCTCTACAACCACTGGGTCAAGCAACTTGTGATCTACCATGTCCCACACACCTCTGAGCCCACACTAATCAGGACGCTGGGGAACCCCGTGAAGATCCGCTCCTGGCAGGTGCCTGCCCTGGGGGGTTGGAGTGACTGGGCTGGGTCTGTGGCATGATACAAGCTGGACCAAGAGCCTCCTGTCTCTCTCCCACCCTTTTTCCTGCACGTGCTCGGAGATGGCTCCCCTGAACCCACCCAGACCCAGACAGAGCGTGGTGGGTAGGAGAGGAGAAAGCTGACCACAGTGTGGCTCAGATGCTAGCTAACTGTGGGCAGAGAACTCAAGGGGTGCTTGAAGAGTGGGGGTGAAGCTGGTGGACCAGTGTCCAGAGGGAGGGTCAAGAAGGGTTCCTAAAAAAAGTCATGCCTCAGCTAGACTCTAAAGGGCAGGTAGAGTTGGCACAGGAAGAGAACCAAGAGGCAGTAGGCAGAGGTAAAAGGTGTGCACAATCTGGGAGGGCTGATGGGCTGTGGGCCCTGTGGAGATGGTCTAACTGAGTGAGGACTCAGTAGGCAAAAGGACAGAGAAGCCCAGTAAAGACAGGTTTGGGGGAGCCAGCCCAGGAGCACACTGTTGCTTGTCCCCCAACTCCAAGAGGACACAATAAGGAGAGGACAGACATAGCCAAAGCATGAGGTTGGGACTAGCTGATGCCAAAGCTAACACTGTTCGTGTGAGAGCCCCGACCCAGTATGGCACCTGGTGCCCCACAGATCGCTGGCCTCCCCAACGACACACTATCCGTAGAGAACGGGGTCATCAACCAGTTCTCCCAGCGTTGGACGCACTTCATTGACCCTCAGGGCCAGGCCAACAAATGGATCAAGAACATGGTAAGCCCACCTGCCAGGTGTCACTACCCACCCAGCAGGCTTAGGAGGCACAGGAGGAGGAGTTGAGCTTCAGGGTGGCTCTCAGCCCCCGCCCCACAACCCCAGCCTGTCCATACTCCCACAGGAGAAAGAAAGTGGGCTGGATGTGTTCAAGCTGAGTGATCGTGACTTCTTGCGCAGCATGGAGAATGCCATCCGCTTTGGCAAGCCCTGCCTCCTGGAAAATGTGGGCGAGGAGCTGGACCCAGCTCTGGAGCCTGTGCTGCTCAAGCAGGTAAGCTTGTATATGTGGGCATGTGGGGAGTGGCCTGTTGGCCTGGACAGGGGAGAGGACAGCCTCCCTCCCCTGCCACACTGGTGAAAGCCAGGCAACAGTGCTTGCCCATCCCACCCACCACAGACATACAAGCAGCAGGGGAACACAGTGCTGAAGCTAGGGGACACAGTGATCCCCTACCATGAGGACTTCAGGATGTACATCACCACCAAGCTGCCCAACCCACACTACACGCCTGAGATTGCCACCAAACTCACCCTCATCAACTTCACCCTGTCGCCCAGGTAAGCCCCCAGCCCCCAGGATCCCAAGTATCAGCTATGTCTTGGCCTGTCCCACTGCCCATCTCCTACCCCCAGGCCAGGACTCACTGGGTCTTTGCCCCACTCAGTGGCTCTGCCAGCTTCCTCCTGGTCATCTTGACACTTTCTAGCCCTTCCACTAGCTTCCCTTTATTTCCACCTAAAACTCCCACTCCCAACTCAACCTGATTCCTGGTCAAATCCCCTCCCCCACCCCAGCCTCCCTTGAGAGCATTAGCCCCACTCTGTCCCTTCCTCTGCAGCTCAGCACTTTCCAGGCCCTTGTACACACACCCTCAGAGCTGTCCTGGAGCCCTGAGTCAGGTTCACTCTGGGTCGCTCCCCCGAGGCCTGTTTCCCCCCCTTGATACTGTGAGCCCAGGCATAGTATCACCATGCCAGTGGTCACTACGAACCTCTTCACGGAACAGGGGGTGGAAACACCCTTAAGGCCTGTCCCTCTCAGTCACCCACAGCTTCCTCCTGCTGAAAGGGAGTTTTTCAGAGACCCCAGAAACTCACACATCCAAATGCCTATCCCTTACTGGGATTCCAGGCTGCTACCAAGGTCTCACTGAGAACTGATCACTTTGAAAGCAGGTTCCACATTATTCCTGCAGCCTGAGACAGGCTAGGCCTCCCAGGCTGACACTGGCAGGAGCTCCAGGAGCTCAGATAATCAGAGGGGCTGGCCCTTGGAGCCCACCAGGTGTTACAGACAGGGTGTTCCCTGCCCCTGACAGTGGCCTAGAGGACCAGCTGCTAGGCCAAGTAGTGGCTGAGGAGCGGCCTGACCTGGAGGAAGCCAAGAACCAGCTGATTGTCAGTAATGCCAAGATGCGCCAGGAGCTAAAGGACATTGAAGACCAGATCCTGTACCGGCTCAGCTCTTCTGAAGGCAACCCTGTGGATGACATGGAACTCATCAAAGTGCTGGAGGCCTCCAAGATGAAGGCTGCAGAGATCCAGGTCAGCAGCTGCCTGCACACCCTGTCTGCCTCTCCCCACCTGCCCCAGGCCTGACTCCTGTCCCCACCCATTTCTACCTGCTGCTCTTTGCCAGCCTATCTAGGCCTGACCACCTCCCCCCCAACTATACCCCCAGGCCAAGGTCAGGATTGCAGAGCAGACAGAGAAGGACATTGACCTCACACGCATGGAGTACATACCTGTGGCTGTCCGGACCCAGATCCTATTCTTCTGTGTGTCAGACCTGGCCAGCGTGGACCCTATGTACCAGTACTCCCTCGAGTGGTTTCTCAACATCTTCCTCTCAGGCATCGCCAACTCAGAGAGGGCAGGTATCGCTGGCACACATGCAAACATGGACACAATGCCAGGCTCCCACCTTGGCATAGATGGGACATGTGAGCATGTTTTCACAGTGGGCACATATACAAACGTACACCCATAGTCACTTGCACATGCTCTCATAACATATACACTCTACATAAGAACACACACACCCTTCCCTATCCTCCTCAGAGCCCTTTTACTGGGAACTCCAAATGCCCCATGGGGAGGCCCACACTGCCCTGAGGCGACTGGCTGGGCTGGACCCCAGGGCTCTTGCTTCCCTCCCCTCTCCCCATCTGCTGCATCACCTCTCTGCCCTGCAGACAATCTGAAGAAGCGCATTGCCAACATCAATCGCTACCTGACCTACAGCCTCTATAGTAACGTCTGCCGCAGCCTCTTTGAGAAGCACAAGCTGATGTTCGCCTTCCTGCTGTGTGCCCGCATCATGATGAATGAGGACAAGATCGACCAGGTACATGAGTAGAGAGGCAGCTGGGTGGGACCGTGGTCCAGGACAGACTGCCTGAGGAGGTGCCCTGTTGCAGGACCTGGGAAAACAGGGTGGAAAGAAAGGCCAGGCATGACAGCACAGCAAGAGCAAAGAGGTAGCGGCCTCAGGAAACATAATTCCTTGCTTAAAAACAGCTAGGGGACCCCGGGTTAATTGTTGCCCAAGCAATCCTATGAGCACAGGCCTTCTCAGAGCCTTGAGTGTGCTGCTGGGCACAGAGGCTGGCCTGAGCCTCCCAGCTCACGTTCTCACGAGCCCCAGGTATTTCGTGGTGTGTTGGAAAGCACTGCCAAGATAGTGAGAGTGACGGCCACCACCTCGCTGTATATTGGGTGGGCTCCCATGTACATAGAGCCTGGCACTAGCCTCCCTCTGTTCCCCACTAGAGTGAGTGGCACTACCTCCTGTCCGGGGGCTCCGTCCAGGTGATGACTGAGAACCCTGCAGTGGACTGGCTGTCAGACCGGGCCTGGCGAGACATCCTGGCACTCTCGAACCTGCCAGCCTTCTCCTCCTTTGCTGCTGACTTTGTGGAACACCTCTCAGAATTTCAGGCTATCTTTGACAGCCCTGAGCCCCACCGGTAAGCTGGGCTCCAAGGCATGTCACTGTGGGTACATTGAGGGGGTGAGACCCCAGACACAGGAGCCTTCTGAGAGGCCACCTAGGATTGCCACACAGCTGTGGCCACATCTCTTCTGTACCCCCAACCACATACCCCCAGACACCCCACTCTCCTCTGCCATCCAGCCAGCAGAGCCCCTGTGGCCAGTGCCTTCCCACAGGTCAGCTTTCAGGGAGACATGGGCACTATTGCAGGGAACCCTTGCCAGGCATCTGGGATCAGTACCTGGACCAGTTCCAGAGGCTGCTGGTCCTGCGCTGCCTGCGTGGAGACAAGGTTACCAACGCCATGCAGGACTTTGTGGCCACCAACCTGGAGCCACGCTTCATTGAGCCCCAGGCAAGTGCCACTAGCCAGTGCCACCCGCTAATCCCCACCTGGGTGCCAGGGGTCTGACTGCACCTGGACAGACCACTTTGCAGCTTTTATCAGGTCAGGACTCCTAGCCCCACCCCTTCAAAGGCTCTGGGAGGTTCCAGGCCCCACAAAGAAGCCCCCTAGTATCTCTCTGGGAGCTCCAAGATTGTCATCCCTTGCTGGGGTCCCTGTGCCTCCTTAGCTCCATGTGGCCCCAGCATCTCCCTCTGTCCTGCAGACAGCCAACTTGTCGGTGGTGTTTAAAGACTCCAACTCCACCACACCTCTCATCTTTGTGCTGTCGCCTGGCACTGACCCTGCTGCCGACCTGTACAAGTTTGCTGAAGAGATGAAGTTCTCCAAGAAGCTCTCCGCCATCTCCCTGGGCCAGGGCCAGGTAAGGGTGGGGCGAGGAGGGTGATGACCAGCCAGGCCATCTGGTCCCACCACTCAGCACTTGCACCCCCACAGGGCCCGCTGGCAGAAGCCATGGTGCGCAGCTCCATAGAGAGGGGCAAGTGGGTCTTCTTCCAGAACTGCCATTTGGCCCCAAGCTGGATGCCAGCCCTAGAGCGCCTCATTGAGCACATCAATCCCGACAAGGTGCACCAGCTTCCTCTGCTGAAGGGAGTACTGATGTGTCCACCCAGGACTGTGAAGCTAAATGAGATGGTCCCGCAAACCACTCAGGCCAGCCCAGGAACACAGGGGTTGCTCAGGAAACCTATGGAACATGCATCAATTACATTAATTTTCCCAGTGGCCCCCAAAGTCACATTACCACACCAGTTAGGGTGCAAAGCTCCTATTCTTAATTGGTGGTCCGTGCAGCCTGGTCTGGCCCACCCAGGTGTAGAGTCAGGCTGAGGGTGGCCCAGGGTCCCTGGATAGGAGGGAGCCTGGTGTTGGGGAGGCCACCAGGTATGGGTCCCGATGCTCATACCGAACATGGCCACCAGGTGCACCGGGACTTCCGCCTGTGGCTTACCAGTCTGCCCAGCAACAAGTTCCCAGTGTCCATCCTGCAGAATGGCTCCAAGATGACGATTGAGCCGCCACGTGGTGTCAAGGCCAACCTGCTTAAGTCCTACAGCAGCCTCAGCGACGACTTTCTCAACTCCTGTCGCAAGGTGAGGCACACTTGGTCGTGCCCTGCCCTACCTGACCCTGTCCTTGCCCCTCATGTCTCCTGTCTCTCACCTCTCACAGGTGATGGAGTTCAAGTCCCTGCTACTGTCTCTGTGCCTGTTCCATGGAAATGCACTAGAGCGCCGAAAGTTTGGGCCCCTGGGCTTCAACATTCCCTATGAGTTCACAGACGGGGACCTGCGCATCTGTATCAGCCAGCTCAAGATGTTTCTGGATGAGTATGATGACATCCCCTACAAGGTGAGCTGGGGACAGGCTGAGGGTAGGGAGCTGGGGACTTGTGAGGCCCTCACCCACCCACCACATAGGTCCTCAAGTACACTGCAGGGGAGATCAACTATGGGGGCCGAGTCACTGACGACTGGGACCGCCGCTGCATCATGAACATCCTGGAAGACTTCTACAGCCCTGATGTGCTCTCCCCCGAGCACAGCTATAGCACCTCAGGCATCTACCACCAGATCCAGCCCACCTACGACCTCAACGTGAGCACAGCCTGGGTTCTGGGGTACCAAGAACCACCTGGGTGCTGGGTTGAAGGAGATGTGGCCCCTGCCCTCCAGTAGCGCCTTCTCGTTGACTAATCCATCCCACAAAGACAGTCACTACTGCTTGAGGGCTCTCAGTGAGGCAGGGGTAAGGCAGGGGCAACCCAGCCCACAGTCAGGGAGGGATCCCTGAGGAAATGCTGCTTCAGCTAAGATGTATGAGCAGTGGTCAGGAGCTGGGTCAGGCATTCCAGAGTGTAGGTCATCAGTGAAAATGAGGGAGTATAACAGGTTTGAGCAGCCAAAGGAAGAAGCAGGGAGATGGATGGCAGTGAGAAAGGTGCTGAGAGGGAAGCAGAAGCCACCCACACGATGCCACAGGGGCCATGGAGTCCCAAGAACAACAGGGTTACAACCAGGGTGATGGGTAGGGGATGTGCTCAAGTGGAAGGCCACCCACAGGCTGGGGGTAGAGCCAGGCAGGGGCTTCAGTCATGCCTCTCTACACCTCAGGGCTACCTCTCCTACATCAAGAGCCTCCCACTCAATGACATGCCTGAGATCTTTGGCCTGCACGACAATGCCAACATCACCTTTGCCCAGAATGAGACTTATGCTCTGCTCGGTGCTATCACACAACTGCAACCCAAATCGTCCTCTGTGGGCAGCCAGAGCAGGGAGGAGGTGGGTCGCAACAGGGGGAAGGGCCCCAAGGGTTGATCAGGGCTGATCTCCCACCCACCATCCTGCCCGCTCCCTTGTGGGAAGAAACTCTGTGCATGTGGAATCTCATAAGGGTTGTGGGGGCCAGCCCTGACCCCCAGTATCCCTTTGCCCCTACAGATAGTGGAAAATGTGGCCCAGAACATTCTGCTCCAGGTGCCTGAGCCCATCAGCTTGCAGTTGGTGATGAGCAAGTACCCTGTGCTGTATGAGGAGTCAATGAACACTGTGCTAGTGCAGGAGGTCATTCGGTAATCCCCCTGCCTCAAACACTGCCCCCCACTGTGAGCCCTGAGTCAACAGACTACTGGGCTGTAGAGAAATGACAGCAAGAGGTACTATGGTCCACATGCCATACCAAATGCTATAAATCCATCCTCTAACTCAGCCACATTTTTTAAATTCCCATTTTACAGATAAGGCCCAAAAAGGTTAAGTGAACTGAGGTCACATATTTGCTAAGGGCCAGAGCTGGGATTGGTACCCAGGCTGTTCAAGCAGCTCTATGTTCGGCCATTGTTTTTTTCTGTCTATGACCTACAACTGAGGAATGTAGAAACTGCTACATGGCCCTGGCCCACTGTCTGCCTCTTTGCCACTGGCCCCATAGGTACAACCGGCTCCTGCAGGTGATCACACAGTCGCTGCGAGATCTGCTCAAGGCACTCAAGGGGCTGGTGGTGATGTCCTCACAGCTGGAGCTGATGGCTGCCAGCCTGTACAACAACACTGTGCCTGAGCTCTGGAATGCCAAGGCCTACCCATCACTCAAGCCACTGTCCTCATGGGTCATGGATCTGCTGCAACGCCTGGACTTCCTGCAGACCTGGATCCAAGGAGGCATCCCAGCTGTTTTCTGGATCAGTGGATTCTTCTTCCCCCAGGCTTTCCTGACAGGCAGCCTGCAGAACTTTGCCCGCAAGTCTGTCATCTCCATTGACACCATCTCCTTTGATTTCAAGGTCTGGACACAGCCAGGGCAAGGTCAGGTGACAGGCTGGGGTATGGCCTAGACAGGAGGGGGGGTCTCAGGCCACACCTGGATGGCAGAGTCAGGGGACCCCTGAGCAGGGATTGAGGAAAAAGGAGAGCCAGGCCAGAAGAGACCATGACCCCCAGGGAAATCCAGAATAGCAGAACATACAGGCTACCAGCTAAAATAATGGATGAGTGATGTGCAGGCAGGCAGAGCTCTCAGGAAGGAGTTTGTGCCTCTGAACCAAAATTCTAATCCAGATTCTGGGTACTGATATGTGTAGGGCATGTCTGTGTACCCCCATAGGTGATGCACCAGTCAGTGTCAGAACTCAAGAAAAGGCCTAAAGAGGGGTGCTACATCCATGGACTGTTCCTGGAAGGTGCCCGCTGGGACCCCATGGCTTTCCAGCTGGCCGAGTCTCGGCCCAAGGAGCTATACACGGAAATGGCAGTTATCTGGCTCCTGCCAATGCCCAACCGCAAGATTCAGGACCAAGCCTTCTACCTGTGTCCCATCTACAAGACGCTGACCCGTTCCGGTACGAGGCCTAGGGCAGGAGCTTTCACCACAGGAATGGGCCCAGTACTGGGCCAGTCCAGGACAGATAGGCTGACCCAGTTAGCTGAACAAGATGACCATAGAGGTCGATCAACAGTCCTTAGAACAACAGGCAAGGACAGAGCCTGGCAGAAACAGGCAGGGTTCCATCTATGGAGTGACCCCTGAACTCCCCATCTTGCTGCCTCCCCCAGTAGATCCACCTTGGGTCCTGGGAGCCCAACCTGACAACGTTCAGAGGGGGTAACTGAGGCCTGGGCTGGGCCCAACAGGAAATGAGTGGTGTCAACTCTCCATTGCTGCCTGTCCTCAAGTCAGTGCATTAACCCATTCACCAAGTGGACTTCCCCTTGGATCAGATCTCCCTCCTTGCCCCCAAGTCTGCCAAATCCATTGCCTGTACCCTGTCCTTCTCTAGTTGTGGCAGACAACTTAACTCTCTCCCTTTGTTGCTTGTCCCAGGAACACTATCAACCACAGGCCACTCCACCAACTATATCATTGCTGTGGAAATCCCCTCTGACCAGCCCCAGCGACATTGGATAAAGCGCGGTGTGGCCCTCATCTGTGCCCTGGACTACTAGACTTGGACAGGAGGGAGGGAGCCATTAAAGTTGAGTTTTCTAAGCAATCCAGCTAAGCTTTACCTACTTAACATCGGGCCGCTTCTACAGAACTCACTGCCAGGGAAACAGTGAGGGTGAGGGTGAGGGGCTACAGCGGCCTCAATAGAATGTGGTTAGCAAGGGGAAGAGGTGACAGGTAGCAGCTTTAACCTGCTGGACCTGTCCAGATGCAACAAGAGGACAGGTGAGCCCTCCAAGGTCACAGGACCCCTCCAGGGAGAGCACACCAGGCAGGACAAGAGGCAGCCCTGCCTCAACCGAGCCCCAGCATCTCTCCAGGTTGCAAAGCTGTTAAGATTTGGTGAAAGCTATGGCCCTCTCCTCCCAAACTGCACTTCAGGTTTCACAGCCCACATGAAGCCCATCCTCAGCTCAGGCCCTAAATCCTGGGCCTAGGGTCCTAAGAATCTCGGCCCCAGAAGGCTAAATACCCAAGAATGCATACTCCTCACTTCTGGTCACTGGGCCTTGGGCCCAGGCCTGATTAGGTCCTCACTCCCATCTCAGCCTAGCCTACAAACCTCAGGCCAGCAACAATAGGAGGGTTCATTTTTTAGGAGTTTTATTCACTTATTGATCCAATATTTACAGGGGCTCATGGAATCAGGCTGTGTTCAGTGCAGAGGCAACTGCCATGCTCACCAGCTGTCTCCCACCCCCACCCAGGTCACTATGTACAGATAAGGGGCCTCCTTGGATCTCCTTCAAAGCCATCTGGCAGGGGCCATGGGGCTATATTTGGGGGCCGAGCTCCGAAGGCAGTGCTAGGCCCATTACTCCTTGGCATCAGGCCCTCTGGGAACATGGGGGCTCCAACTTGGTGTCTTGGTCCTACAGTTCCCCACCCTGAGTGCCTTGCAGAGGCTGAGGAAGCTGGCGTGGCAGGGAGAGCTGAGTGGTGCCAGTTTCCTGCTAGCAGCCCTGTCTCTGCTACCCCTAAGGGAAGGGAGACATGGTAATACTGAGGGGATGGGCAGAGGCTCCTCCAAGCCCCAGGCTCCAGGGACACAGCCCAGGAGCCCAAGGCAGGCCCACTGCCAGGGCCACAACACTGAAGGCAGAGACCCAGAGCGTTGTTCAAGGGGAAAGCAGACTTGAAAAGCCCGACTGGAGCCAGGAAGGGTGTATAAGACACCAAACAGCTCAGATACTCCTTTCCTCAAGCCTGGGACCCCAGCAGGTTGCTGGGACACCCCACTCCCAATCCAGCCCAGAACCCAGGTCCCTGAGTTTGGAACTCTCCCAGGAGGAACAAAGAGCAGACCTGGCTTCCTCAAAACAGAGACAATTGGTGGCGGGGGCTAGAGCAACAGGCCCATGCCCACCCTGGCCCCACCTGGACAACAACTGTTAGGAGAGAACGCATAGTCAGGAAGCCAGCTATGTCAACACAATGGTGGCAAGATGGGCCAGAGCCCAGAAAAATAGACGTCTCTGTAGGTAAAATATATATTCCGCTGCCCAGGCAGAAAGGCCAGGTCCTGCAGCTCCACAGCCAGCTGTGGAGGAAGCCGCAGCACCTCACTGTGCCCCAGCTCCAGCTGCTACTTCCTGAGCGCTGTGGGCTTGACCTGCCCTACCAGACCCAGGGGCACAATGCAGAGAATCCTGGTCTGGCTTCCATTTCCAGGGTCTGGGGTCTCTGGCTGGAACTATTCAGTAATACTGGGAAGAGGGGAGTAGGGCAGGGAAGGGGCCCTCGTGAGGGCCACAAGGCAAGAGCGGGCTGCAGAGTTGGAGCCAGCAGTCCTCACTGGCGCTTGGCCTTGTAGGGGCGTGAGCGTTTCCGCCGGTCAGGCTTCCGCTGCTTGTGGAGCCGGCCAATGCTAACCCCTTGGCGCCGCCGCACTGAGATGTTCTGCTCCACCAGGTTGGCCAGCATGCCTGCAGAGAGGCAGAGGCCCTTGAGCAGGTGGCTGGATGCCCAGCAGCCACCAGCTCAATAGGCCACAGACTCAGGCCAGAGCTGAGGGTCTCATGGGCTCCCCTGAACCCCACAGTCTGCTCAATCCCCAGCAGAAGCCTGACAAGAGCAGGGACCTGAGGAACATGGCCCTCAGTAGGGCATGTCAGGTAACACACAATGAGTACCCTCACCTTCCTGGGCCAGCATGGAGATAAACGTGCAGATGAACTCATCATAGTTGTGGGTCCTTCTCTGGTCGTCAATCTGTGGGAAAATGGATGAGGCCACTGCAGCCAATCTCCAGAGAGCTGCCACCAGCTGGCCTCAAGAGATTGTACCTTGGGACAGTCATGGGCAGAGGACCGGGCAGCTGGAGAGATGACCCACCTTGAATTTCTTCCTTTTCTCCACCTCTTCCTTGAGGCAGGCCTCATAGTTTGCAATCTCAGCTTCCACACACTTCAGCAGTGCCAAAAGCTCCTGCCAAAACCCAGCATTGTACCCGTGAGGGGGGCTGGCCAGCACCAAAGCCATACTACCAAGAAGCAGCGAGAGGCAAGGATAAGCAGCCACTACCCAACCCAGACAGGCTTCATGGCCACCAACCTTCCCGCCAAAACTCCAATCAAGAACCCAGTCCTTCCCCCTACTAGGATTAGAAGAGAAACCCACAGGGGCTCACCTTGGGTGAGTACTTCTCCCCACTCAAGGGCTCACTGGGCCTGAGCAGCCCAGACTTCTCTCTGCCATCTACAGGTTCCACCACCTCCTTCTCCTCTGGACTGCCAGCCCCCTGGCTGCCCAGGCTTGGTCTGATTGAGGGCGAGGAACCCTTCCCACCCTCTGGGAAAAGAAGGCATGAGAAGACCTATCAGAGTGCAGGACACTTGGTGGTCACTTGGCTACCACCCTCCTCCATCCTTGGTACACCAAGTGGCCATTGAGCCAGCCCAAGGCCCACCTGTCAGTGCCAGGGGACTCAGCACACCATCCTCGGCCAAATGAAGCAGGCCTGTGCTGATGACAGGACCCAGGTCACGTACAGCGCGATTGTAGCGTATACAGTCAACACGCAGCAGGTTTTCATCCTCTCCAAAAAGCACCTTGGAGATGTGGGAGGTGACAGGGCTGGAGGGCCGTGTGGGGTTGGCCGAGCGGATGGGCGAGCGCAGTGGTGAGTTGAAAGCGCTGCCAATCTCAGAGGCTGTGTCTGTGCTCTCATTGCTGGGGGTGGGCGAGGGCTGTGAGTGCGTGGGTACTGCCACTGCCGGACTCCCAGCACCACTGCTGGTCTTGATGGACAGGGGAATCGAGAGGTCTTTCTGGGATTCTTTGAGCTTCTCAGTCAAGACGTTGATAGTGTTGGGCTGCAGCACTGACAGCTGCCCATCCCCGGAGCCACTCAGTGACCCTGGCTTCCCTGGCCCCTTTCGCTTGTACCTGTAGGGCCCAAGAAGAGATGAGCCAAAGGAGTGGGCCAGGTGACCACACACCCGGCAATGCCTAGAATTGTCTGAACACACCCTGACATCCAGAGACTGACCCTGCAGCTCCTCACTCAATTCAGCAGCCTGACCCAGCCATACCAAGCCTAGCACTCTAAGCTCTGATTGCTGCATCCAGGTGTGCTCAAAGGATACCTTCTCTGTTCCAGCTGCTGGCCTTTTGCAAATGCCACGTCTTTCAGCAAAGTACCTCTGCCCTATCTCCTCCTTCCCTGCTCATCTAATTCTTACAAGGCCTAGCCAAAAGGCCACTTCCCAATAGGACATGTCTTGCTATCTGGTTAAATGCACTCAGCCCCTACCCCCAACCCTCTAAAAGCTTCGTGGGACCTGGAGTCAGCTCGTCCCTGCCAGCCTCCTCCAGGGCCCTGTACTCAGTAGGTGCTCAGCACTGTCCATCTGCTGAAGGGTATTCCCAGACACAAGCTGGAAAATTAAAGATAGGATTCACAGCACTCAAGAGCCTCCAGCCTTACAGAGCTGAGGCTGACCTGATGGCGGAGTTGGTATTCTGCACATCATCTTCCTCGTCATCCTCATAGTCATCCTCATCATCTGAGTACTGCTGAGGTGGGCGGACTGGAACTCGGCTGCGGCCCACACCCGCTGCCAGGTCTTCCTCCTCCTGGGGCAGAAACCCAAGACAGCCCATCAGCAGGGGTCAGTCAGCCCAGGCTGGACACAGCAGTCACAGCCAGAGAGAAAGCCAATGTGGCTCTCAGGTCAAGTCCAAAGAACCCCTCCAGATGTTCCAGAGCCTACCCTTGGCTCATAGGAAAGCTGCTGCCCACTCACACTACCTGCCCACACAGGGCTTCTGAGAGAAACAGAGTGCCCTGAAACATGTGCCTTTATTTGGCCAGTAGAATCCAAGCCAGAGAATTGTACTAAGGAACGTGATCTAAACATTTAAGCCCATAGCCATGTGGCTGGACTTAAAATCAGAGGAGCTCTCTCTGCCTCCCTAAGCTCCTGCCTTTGTGGGTGCTTCCAAGTATCAGACAGAGGTACCATGACAATGAACACCAAGGAACCACCTGAGGAAACTGCCTGTGGCAGCCTTTCAAGAAACTCCTGGAGGGAATGCTGTGGGGCACTCCCAGCTCACCTGCATGGGGGACTTAGCATAGTTGTGATTGTCCAGAAATGCTGGCAGCCGCTGGACGATGGGAGTGGGGTTGGGCGGGACACCATTGAGGCTACTCCCTGAAGGTTTCACCACCAGCTTGGGTTTGCTGGAAGGGCTATGGGTCAGGGCTTGTGGGCATGAACCAGCCACCTCCTCCACACCGTCTGAAAGAAGGAGCACAAGCAGGACTTTCAGCCAGATCCTCAGGAAAAGCTGCCCCCACCCAGCCTAGTGTCTCCCCAGTCCTGTGACACAGCACTGTTCCCCATCCCTTCCCAGAGAACAGCCGAGCAAACTGCTGGGATGGGAGTCAGTTGTGGGCCCCCAGCGAGACAGGGGAAGAGTGAGATGGAAAAAGAGAGGGAGGCAGAAAGGAAAAAAAGCCTCTAAGAAAACCAGAAAAGGAATATGCATCACAGAAAAGCTCAGGCGCCTGGGGTAATGGCAGCCCTTTACACTGACATTTCTTTAGAGAAAAACTGCTCTCCCTTCATGTTCGAACAGGAGAGGGAGGCAAGCACGGGGGCTCCAGGCCTCCCGCAGGAGGCCCTGAATCCCTGCCCAAGTGCCTCCAGAGGAAAAGACTTGCTCCATCTGGGTGTCCCAGGTCAAGCTGAGAGGGTGGCTCTGAGGCCCACAAGAGGCCCTAAGACCCCTGGTACCTGTGTGAGTGCCCTCAGAGGCCACTGGGGCCCTGCTTGCCTCCAGAGTCACCGGGGACTTGCCACTGACTGGTTTGCTCTCCTCAGGCAGCTGTGAATCTTGAGACTTGTGGGTCTGAATCAGTTCTGGTTGTGTTACCCTGATCAACTGAAAAGAGAATCTAAGACTGAGAGGAGAGAAGAGGCTGGGGCTGCCCAATCCCTCACAGAAAAATACAAGTCAAACCCAAACCTCCTTCTAGAAATGACTTTTCCTCCCACCCCAAGTCCCCCTTTCCCAAAAAGTGTACAAAAGAGGTAGTAGTTGGTTGAAGCCCAGATCCACAACAGTGATTTGGGAATCAGACAGATGCCCCAGTGAGGAGGAGATGGCTAGGAAGGTACCAAGCAGGAGGGTACCCACCTGCTGCAGGGCCTCCAGTACTGTCTGGCGATTCACCTTCAGCACATGCAGCCTGGCCTCATACTTGATCCTGCGGTCGGGCACCACCGCCATCAGGTTGAAGCGGATGTCATGGTAGGGCTCCCTGCAGTCACAGCTGCAGCTGTGAGAGCAGCTCCCTCCAAAGCCCACCATCAGATTGAGGCAGATATCCTGTCAGGGCTTCCTGAAGTCACACCTACAGCCATATAGGTACAGGCCCCACGACAGGCAAGCAGCAGCTTACCATGCACACCAGCCACCTGAGCTGGTGCCATCCAATGAACTGTGTGAGGGGCCTGGCAGGAAGTGAGCCAGCATACCTGGGCTACCCAGGGCTCTACCAAGGCCTCCCCCTTCCCCAAGCAGGCCAGAGGCAACCTGGGCGGGAAATAAGGCAATGAGTTGGGAGCCCAAGATCTACACCTGGTCTTTTCAGATTCACCAAGTGGCCTTGCACAAGTCACCTGGCTTCTACCTGCCTTGGTTCCCTTTTCTGTGTCCCTCCCAATGGGGACACAGCTCCAGAGGATAGGGGAGGCACATAGCCCTTACCCTGCTGTGGCGAGGCCAATACGTTCCATGATGACCCGCCTGGCCTTGTCTGTCCACTCCTCATCCTCCCCCCAGGGCCCTAAGGAACACCAAGATGAGGAGTCAGCAAGTGCGAAGCTCTGAGTTTAGGCAAGCCAAGAATGAGAGTGAGGATACAGAGCAGTTGAGCCAGGGAATCAGAGGCCAGTCAGGCAATGCAGTGCAGGATGCCATCTGGCCAAAACCAGATGTCCTAAACGCCCATCCCCCACCACTGAGTCCCAGGCACCTGAGGATACTGGACCCCAGCTCCATAGGAGTTAAGCAGAGAAACCCAAAGGACCCCTAGCTCAGAGTGCCTACCATGGTCAATGGGGTAGACCTTGAGCCCATCTAGCTCAAAAAGCCGGCCTGTGATGGGCACATAGCTGACAAAGTGGAATGCCTCCATGGTCCGCACTGCACTAAGGCCATTCTGCTTCTCCGGGAGGTGGCGTGGCTCGGGCCTGGGGAAGGACAGAGTCAGGACCCAGAATGGGACAACCCTTCCTTACCCCCACCCCCATCAGCACCCACAGCTCCCACACACCTGGCATGGCTATTATGTGCCTTGGCCAATTCGGGGGCATTGCCAATCGCATATCCTTTGCTCTAGAGGGAAGAAAATAAGCCAGATCAGAACGACTTCTCAGGTAAGCCTCTCGGTGGGAAACAAAGCTCAGGAGAGCAGGTCTGGAGGTGTTCCAGGAACCTACAGAAGCACAGGTGGACTCTTCTAAAGGCAGGAGAGCTCTGGAGTCCCAAACAGAAATGCTCTAATGTCCTTGCACAGTAATCAGTGGACACTGGGAGCAATGTGGCTTATAAAGTGCTGACAAAGTCCAAAAATTGTGTCACTTAAGCAATGTTCCTTCCTTCCCTAGGTTTGTCTCCTTCCCTTATAATTGGACCTAAAATCAACTGCCTTACACAATTAATTTAAAAGTCAAATGTAAAGTAAATTTTTATGTGAGAAATGAAAAGCCTCATAGTGCCAAGTGTCATATGGCAGCATCACCAGTGGCCCTGGGGGTCAGATTTGCCCAGCCAGCTGTGAGCCAGGATTAAGGAACTGTGGCCTACCTCAGGGCTGAAGCCTTTGGTGAAGTCCTTCATACGACTCAGGGTGGGCCCCAGGTCCACATTGCTGCAGTTCAGGAGCACACTCAGTAGGGCGTGAGTTGCGCAAGAGTTGGGAATCAGCTGTAAACCAAGAACAGTCACCCATACACAGCATCCCTTAATCGAAGCCCATATTCATTAGAAATGAGGACCCAGAGAGGGACAGTTATATCTAGACAACCACCCTCATCTGTACCCAACATTTGTTCATTTAACTAAATACCCACCAGATGTCTGGGGGGTATGGCGAGTGGATCCAGACCCCACACTGCTCTAAAGAGTTTCCCTTTTTTAATGAGTAAAAGCTCAATTCCTTCTGTCAAGGGACTTCTATAATCACCACCCTTGGTATCTGCCTACCTCCTCCTCCTGCCTTCTCCCACTTCCACTTCCCAAGCAAAGAGAATGGCAGCATCCCACCCTCCAAACAGAAAACAAAGCCCAGCAGACCTGGTGGGCAAAGAACATATTATTCACAATATCGTCATCAATCACAGATGTATCATCCACCAAGGTAGAAACCTTGCGACGGGACCGGCGCTCTTCGATCCATTTGAACAGGAAAATGAATCCATACACAGGGCTGAGGGAAGCAAGGGACAGAGCTAAACCACCCAGGTGGGGGAAGGCAACCAGTATTCCCTTTTTTCCTCCCCCTATTCCCCTGCACGGTGTTACTGCTCAGGTGCCCTTCCTGTATCCCAGCTCTCCCCTGGTTTCTGCCCAACACTGCCCAAAGTGGGCCTGAGTCCTCACACCCCAGAAGCCCACCATAAGCCATCTAAGTAAGCATAAGCCTCTGGCTGTGATTCTCCAGGACTCCACCCAGTATCCTTATGAAGTATATGGTTCTTGGCTGAGAGAAAAGCTAGAACCAATGGCCCAGGACAGGGTAGGAACAGAAGGTAAGGCAAGGACAAAAAAATTTACTGAGGAATTTAAACACTAATTCTCACATGTGGACCCCAAGGCCTGAGACCCAATGCAGCCAAGAAAAAGAACACCCATATCAGCCCCTTCTTTCCTGGGAAATGAAAGCAGATGTCTCAGTTCAGTCACTGCAGTAGTTCTTCACCAAAACAAGACCCCAAGGTTGGTTATCCAGCAGGGGCCTTGTAGGTGCCTCACACAAACCAATCAATACAAGGCCTTTGTGTGGAGATTAAAGGCACTGGCACACCGGCACCGTGAAGCAGTAATTACTAAAGTACAGCTGCACAGTAGGCACCGTGTGGTGCCTGGCTTCCTGCTCCCAGACCAGAAAAAAGCAGCTGGACTGTGCTCCAAAGGATGGTTAGGATTTGCAGGTGCTACAACATGAAGGGAAGTGCTGAGGGAAGACTGGGAGAAAACAAAAATATCATCTTGATCAGGAGAACAACCCACGAGGAGGGATGCTTCCTTATGTGAGATTTTACAACTTGGGGGTTCCTGATACTATCCCCCTTGAGGGGCACTCGTCTCCAGACCTTTCCCGAGCCCTCGAGGGTAAAGAGAGATCCTGCCGCCAAGCCACTCACCCCTGGCACTTGCTCTGCAGGTCATAGATCTCCTCTACTTGCACCCCTTTGACACCTGCGATCAGGGAAGGAAAGAAGTCGGGAAAGGCAACTACTGGCCGTGCGGCGAGGGCGCAGGAGTCGGCCCCGCAGCCCAGGTCCGGCGGGTAGCAGGGACTCTTACCGAAATCTTCCACCAGGAGGGTGAAGAGGCCTGGTGGGGCGACAAGAGGGGAGGGTGGGGGTCAGGCAGGGGCCTCCCGGGCCCACCCGACCTCCCCAGCCCCTGGCCAGCCGGCCCCCTCCTCACCAGGGTCGCTCTCCAACTCCAGCCAGCCCTTATTCATCTTCCCGCGGAGCGGCCCCTCAGCGCCATGTCCAGGCCCTCACCACCGACCGCCGCCCCCGCCGGGAGCCCCCGACGCCCCCGGGGCCCCTAGCCCCACACACAGACAACGGGCCCGGCCGCGTCACCCGCCCGCGCCGGCGGCTACGTCATCGCGGAGCGACGGCCTCCGCCCCGCCTCCGGGTTCCTCTTCCGCGGGTTTGACTCCACAGGCCAGCGCGCTGGCGCGAAGAGCGGGGCGAGGTAGGGGGCGTGGCCACAGGAAGGGTGGAGAGAGCACTGTTAGCATTAGTGGAGCGAGGGAACGAGGCGAAGCGAAAGCTGGGGGTCCGGGGGTGTGGGCAAGTGCGCTGCCGTTAGCGCGCGGCCGTTAGCGGTTCCGCTTAGCCAACGGTCCACATAGTGTAGTCCCCGGGGCTGCAATCTCCCTGGGTTCTAGTCCGCATGACCCGGCCCCCATTTGCGCGCTCGCTCCCTTCGCCAGCGCAGTCACCGCGCGGGGCGGCCGGCCTTGAGGTAGCTACAACGCAGAGGCTCCCTCGGCCACAACTGCGCTGGCGGCCCCGGCCCGGAGCGGCGGCCCGTGCGGTACCGTGAGAAGTGAGCGGCGGAGGCGACCTTCGGTTTGGCCCCACACCAGCCTTCTTGCAGGCGCGACATGAACCTGGTCTGGCTTCTGCAGCATGCTCCTTAAGCCCCTTCGCCAGCTGTTATCTCCGGGGAACAGTTTTGGCCACATCGACATCTGTTTGCCAAATTAATCATTGTTTTTTCTTGTGGCGACGGGGCCGAACACGCTTATTTATTTTTAATTTTCTCAAACAAGCTTTTACCCAGCCCTTATCCAGCGAAACAACTCGGTAACCGTTTCAAAGGAGCACCACGCGGATAGGAAATCTCGGACTGAGCCGCTTGTGGAAACCCCACTTTGCATCGACCCTCCTTAAAGTGCTTTGAAAATTGTTGCGTCTTCCCGTAACTACCAGCGTGCACAGAACCCCGTTCAAGGAACGTCTTGGTCCAGCTATGCAAAGAACTGACGTTTCAAGGTTTTATTTCTATTGCTAGACGTTGGGGATCTCTCCCCATAACTGGAAACAGCCCAGTAGTCAGCTCACGTGGATCCCCTAGTGCACGCCTTACTCTCCTCTTCCAGCCTGTGCAGGTGGTTTTGTTGAGTAAGAAACCATCCAATGTCATTGCTTCTGCAGGTGCAACTCATGGGTTAGAAGAGGAAATGGAGCAAACCCAAAGAGAGGAAGGGGGTATAGTCTTAGTAGTTGCCTTAGTGGTTGTAGTCTGCAGAGCAGTTGAAAGTCCTTGAAGATGTCCACGGCTCCCCAGCTGTGCAGTGAGGACATGGGTGCTGGAGTGTGTATCCCTGGAGTGACTTGTTTCACGCAGTTCTATGAAATGCTGTTTGTTCTTCTCTCCCCTGACTAAACAGACCTTCCTTGATAGGAGTGGTTTTACTTATTTTGTCCCCTTTCACTTTCAGGGATTCCCCCTGGCCATTGAAAACTGCCCGTTTGCAGTGTGCTGACATCTGTGGGACGAGTCGTGGCAGGTGTCTTCTCCACATTCAGGCCTTTTACTCTTGGTCCAGAGCTAGAGAAAGGTTGAGGACGAGCCAAATCTCAATGGCCATCTGAGCCTGGTGAAAAGTGGCAGGAGCCAAAGGGTGGTTTGTCGGTGTTATCCCTTGTCTCTCACTAGAGGGAGTTGTTGCTTTAGGCAGCTGCAATCCCACAAGCTCCTTGTCTTAAGAAAGGACTAGCTAATATAGCTTTTACTGGGCAGAATTAAGGCACACATACTTGGGGGCGAAAGGAGCCTTTTTTCCTGAGTGCTACCTCATGAATGTAGTAAGCACAAAGAAAACAACCATTTAGCCAATTCAAGCAGTGGTTCCAAGTTCTTAATACTACTGTGTGATAGCAGTACCTCTGACCGTAGGCAAGTGCCTCTCTGTGCCCTCTGTGTGCCTCAGTCTCCTCATCTTGAAAATGGGGATAATAATGGCACCTGTTGCATGAGAGTTTTGTGAGTTAACACATGTAAAATGTCTAGAACATCCCTGACTGACGTGGTTCAGTGGGTTGGGTGTTTTCTCCCAAAGTGAAAAGTCACCGGTTTGATTCCTGTCAGGGCACACGTCTGGGCTGCAGGCCAGGTCCCAAGTTGAGAACATATGAGAGGCAACTGAAAAAGAGCATATTGATATTTCTCTTTCTCTCTTTCTCCCACCCATTCCCTTTTTCTAGAAATAAATTAAGTCGTTTAAAAATGTCTAGAACAGTTCTTGGCAGCACTTAATAATTATTGACTATTACTAGCATCCATAGTGGGTTGGTCCCTTATATTCTGCCATATAGGTTGGGAGGTGAATTGCACTGTTGTTTTGACCCTGTGGAACTTGATAACCAACTGTAGAATAAAATTGCTGACCAAGGCCTGTTTATTTTTATAGCTAGAAGAGGCTGTATTGTCCTCATAATAATATAGAAGAATTTAATATAGGAGAGAGAGACTGCAGTGAATGAAGACTATAAAAGAAAAGAAGAAGGAATGTCAAAGATTGAGGTAGAGTAGGTGACATAAGGGAGTTTGGGATAAATTATTGAATGGCCTGTGGTATATGCTGTTCTTTTTTTCTCCCTTTGCATGGTGTTAGGGGCTAGGGTTGGGTAGTGTGGAAGCACGCACCATTGGTATTCTGAAAGCTGCCCGGTAACCTATCCTCCCAGGACTTTCCCTAGTAGTGAAGTGCTGGCTCTTGAACCCTACTGCCTAGGTTCATATCCTGGCTCTAATACTTGCTAACAGGTGACCAGGGACAGGTTGCTTCATTTCTTTATGCTTCTGTTTCCTCATCTGGAAAATATGCATAATAACCGCACCCACTTTTAGAACATTCTGTAACTTCATTGAGCTAACTCATGTAAAGAACCAAAAGTAATGTCTAGCAATATGAAATTGTTAATTTTAGTATTTTATTATGCTTTGTGAATGTGATAGCACCTGAGAATCAGAGTAGATGACAGAAGAGACAGTAAAAGGGAGTTTGCTCTTGCATTCATTCAATCAATCAACACAGGTGATACAGGCACCTGGAATAGAAAGATGGTTACTATCTCACGTAATTCAAACAATTCAATAGATATGTTTTGTGCTTTCAGAAAACATAAAGTAGAAAAACTGATGTCTTAGCCTTTAGATATTCTGGAACTTCATCAGACCCATGGATGGCATTTTGAGGGAAATGTTACAAGGGATGTTGACAGGATTCTTCTTCTTTTGTATATAGAAAATCTGCCAAGATGAGGGGGGTAACCCAGAGGAAGCCATCTTCAGGGCCTGGTAAGAAAGATTGGAGGATTTGTTCGGCTTCTGCCTCCCAACCTCAGCGAAGACCACCTGTGTAGGGCAGCAAACTTGCTCCTCTCACTGTCAGTCCTAGTTCCCAGGTTCCCTAAGATGCTGAAGAACTCAGGGTCTGTAATTTTTGAATGTCACATACCAAGTTCAAGAAACAAGTGAATTAAGTCCACTTAATACAAAAAAAAAAAAAAAATATGAAGCAAGTAGTTGTAGACAACTCCTTCAAATGTGGCCAAAATTATATGACGACCTAACTGATACCAAATAACATGTCAGTCCAACCTCCCTCCTTGTCAAAACGACCTTCTTCCCAATACTCTACTCCTCCTGTTACTTAGACAATTATGTTCCCAAAGTGAATTCTTAACATTCTCTCTTTCAGTATGTCTGCTATGCCTTCGAGAACCTGGGGATCCTGAAAAATTAGGGGAATTTCTTCAAAAAGACAATCTCAGCATGCATTATTTCTGTCTTGTGAGTATAATGCCCCTCTTTGAATGTCTCATGGCTTTTGCTGTATAGTCTGTTCTCTGTTTTCGCCTCCAGCCTCAGATCTGTAGCCCTGTTTGTTTTTCTTAATAGCTTTTTCTTTTAAAATCTAATTTTTAAATAGTAATGTACATATGTGGTTTAAAATCTTAACAGTATAAAGTATGTACAATAAAAAATCTCTTCCCAAAACAGTATTCCCCATCTTTCTCCTTCTCGCCAGAAGCAAATGTCCTTCCATTGATTTTTTCCCCAATTTTTTAAAGTATATTTTATTGATTATGCTATTAACAGTTGTCCTAATAGTTGTCCCAGTTTTTTCCCCTCTGCCCCCCTCTGCCCGGTACCTCCCGTCCCTCCAGCAAACCCCTCCCCACTTAGTTCATGTCCATGGGTCACGTATATTAAGTTCTTCAGCTTCTCCATTTACTTTACTATTTTAACATCCCCCTGTCTATTTTGTACCTACCGGTTATGCTTCTTGATTCCTACACCATTTCCCTCTCCCAGCTGATAACCCTTCATATGACCTCTGTATCTATGGTTCTGTTCTGTTTTTGTTTTTGTTTTTTAGATTTATTTATTGATAGTTGTGAGTTCATTATCATTTTACTGTTCATAGTTTTGATCTTCTTTTTCTTAATGTGTCCCTTTAACATTTCATGTAATAATGGCTTGGTGATGATGAATTCCGTTAGCTTTACCTTGTCTGAGAAGCACTTTATCTGCCCTTCCATTCTAAATGATAGCTTTGCTAGTTAGACTGATCTTGGTTGTAGGTCCTTGCTTTTCATCACTTTGAATACTTCTTGCCAGTCCCTTTTTGCCTGCAAAGTTTCTTTTGAGAAATCAACTGATAATCTTATGGGAACTCCTTTGTAGGTAACTCTCTTATTTTCCCTTGCTGCTTTTAGGATCTCTCTTTATGTTTCACCTTTAGCATTTTAATTATGATGTGTCTTGATGTGGTCCTCTTTGGGTCTAGCTTGTTTGAGACTCTCTGCTTCCTGGACTTGTACATCTATTTCCTTCGCCAAATTAGGGAAGTTTTCCTTCATTATTTTTTTCAAATAAGTTTTCAATTTCTTGCTCTTTCTCTTCTCCTTCTGGCACCCTTATGGTTTGGATGTTGGTACATTTAAAGTTGTCCCAAAGGTTCCAGAGCCTCTCCTCATTTTTTTAAATTCTTATTTCTTCATTCTGTACTAGTTGACTGTTTATTTCTTCCTTATGTTCCAAATTGTTGATTTGAACCCTGACTTTCTTCCCTTCACTATTGGTTTCATGTGGATTTTTCTTCACTTCACTTAGTATAGCCTTCACTTCCCTTATGCATTTGCCGTATTCAGTCATGTCTGTGAGCTTCATGATCACCGGTGTTTTGAACTCTGCGTCTGTTAGGTTGGCTGTCTCCTTGTCACTTAGTTCTCCCTCTGGAGCCTTGATCCATTCCCTCTTTTGGGCCATACTTCTCTGCCTCCTCAACTTGACAGCTTCCTGTGTTTGCCTCTGTGTCTCAGGTAGAGCTGTGGCACCTGTTATGTTGTAAGAGGCAGAGCATTAGGTATTTGTCAGGGCTGGGTGACCAGTTCCACCACCCTGTGGTGCTGTCTTTATGAGTATTGCTTATTTATATCTTTTTGGTTGGACTTCCATGCAGTTCAGTTTTCTGGTAGTTCTAGTTTTTTGTTTTGAGGTAGATGTAATCCTTTTTATGGATGTGCAAGGAGGGAAAACATGTCTATCTACAGCTCCATCTTGTCCAGAAATCTCTATAGGATTCAATATTCTTTTTTAATAGATATAATGTCCATACTATAGAAAGCACTCATGTTATATATAATGTATATCCCCATGTAAAGACGGTCTGATTCAAAATAAATATTTCCTTCACCCAAGGAAGTTCCCTCCTGCCATCTTCCAGTCAGCCCCCTCAGAGATAATCGCTGATCTTTAGATTATTTTTGCCTATTCTTATGCTTCATATAAATGGAATCATACAATTTGTACTCTTTTTTTTTTTTTTTTTTTTTTTTGGTCTGGCTTCTTTCACTCAATGCAGTGAAGATTTTTAGAGATTGATTCATGTTGTTGCATGCATTAGTAGTTTGTGCCTTTTAAATCCCCAGCAGTGTTCTGTTGTATGCATATATTTTAATCTGTTTATCCACCTATTGAGAGACATTTGAATTGTTTCCATATGGGGGCTATCATCAATAAAGCTACTGTGAATATTTATGTACAAGTCTTTCAGTGAACATGTTTTCACTTCTCTTGGGCAAATGCCTAGGAGTGGAATTACTAATTGTATGCTAACTATATGTTTAACATCATGTGAAGTTGCCAAATCACTTTCCAAAGTAGTTGTACCAGTTTATACTCCCACTAGCAATTTATGAAGTTCCAGTTACACAATATTGTTGGTCTTTTTAATTTCAGCCATTCTACTAGGTGTGTATTGGTATTGCACTGTGGTTTTAATTTGCATTTCTCTGATGAATTAAGATGCGGAGCTTCTTTTCATGTGCTTATTGGTAATTTATATATTTTCTTTTATGAAGTGTCTGTTGTTTTATTTTATTTTATTTATTTATTTTTAGAGAGAGGTGAAGGGAGGGAGAAAGAGAGGGAGAGAAACATGATGTGCAAGATAAACATCAATCAGTTGCCTCCCGCAGGCCCTCAGCTAGGGACCTGGCCTGCAACCCAGGCATGTGCTCTGACCGAGAATCAAACTGGTGACCTTTAGGCCCACAGAGCAACACCCAACCCACTGATCCACACCAGTCAGGGATGTTTTGTCCATTTAAAAAATTGGATTCATTTGTCTGATTGAGTTGTAAGAGTTCTTTATATATATTCTGGATGCAAATCTCTTTTCAGATAATGTATACTGTGACTATTTTCTCCCTGTTGTGTTGCTTTTAATTTTTTTAATGATGTCTTTTAAAGAGAAAGGTTTTTAATTTTGACGAAGTCCAGTTGACCAATTTTTTTTTATCATTAGTGTTTGTGTGTGTGTGTGTGTGTGTGTCTCAATAAATCTTTGCTTACCCATTGAATTATCTCAGTGCCTTTTTCAAATTAATTGACCATACGTATACCTGTGCATCTCGAGGATCTATTTGATGTTATTGATCTGTCAATCCTTACACCAGTACAACACTGTCTTGATTTTTATGGCATTATAGTGTATCTAAATTAAGTATTTTGTAAGTTCTGCACTATTTCTAAGATTTTTTTGACTGTCAGGTCTTTTTCTTTTCCATATAAATTTTATAGTTAGCTTTTAACTTTACTTTAAAAAAAAAAAGAAAGAAAGAAAATCTTTTGGGATTGAGATGGGGATTGCATTGAAGAATGGACGAACAATATTGAGTCTTCCCACCCATGGACATGATATAGTTCACCATTTATTTGGGTCTTTTAAAATGTATCTTAGCAATGTTTTTTTGTTTGTTTGTTTGCTTGTTTTCAGTGAAGAATACTTGCATATCTTTTGTTAAACATATTTCTAAATATTTTGTGATTTTATGCTATTTTAAACAGTATTTTAAAATTTCATTTTAAGTTTGTTGTTGGTATACAGAAATGCAGTTTATGGCTATACATTGATTTTATATCCTGCAGTCTTGTTAAATTCACATATTAGTTAAGTAGTTTTTTGGTGTTTTTCTTTTGTAAATGCCTTAGGATTTCCTGTGTACACAAGTATGTTATGTGTGAATAAGGACAGTTCTCCTTCTTACTTCCTAATCTTTATGTGTTTTATTTCTTCTTCTTGACTTTTCGTACTAGCTAGGACATTCAATCTAGTGTTGAGTAGAAGTTATGTGACTGAATAGCCTTGTCTTGTTTCAAACATCAGAGGGCAGTATCTAATTTTTTACCATTAAAATATGTTAACTGTAGGTTTTTCATGGATTCTTTTCATTAGATTGAAGAGGTTCCCTTTTATATCTCATTTTCTGGAGAGTATTATGAATGTATATTGAATTTTGTCAAATGCTTTTCCTGCATCTATTGAGATGATCAGACTTTTTTTCCCTTAATTTGTTGATGTAATTTGTTACATCAATTGAATTCTTTAATGTTAAACTAACTTTGCATTTCTGGTATAAACCTGCTTGGTTGTGATGTTTTATCCTTTTTATATGGTGCTGGATTTAATTTGGTAATGTTTTGTTTTTACATCTGTGCTCATGAGAAAGTTTGATCTGTGATTTTTCCCCTCTTATAAGTCCTGTCTGGTTTTTTTTGGTTTTGTTTTTGTGTTTTTTGGTGTCAGGTCTTGGTTAATTTCAATGGATTTACAAGCATATACATTTTCAGCATAAAAATAAACACACTATACAGTGTTTTTTATTTGTATTTTGCTTTTTTAATGGTCATTTTATATACAACATATTGATCTAGTTTTTCTTTTTAATAGCTAATTGGTATTTCATGGTATGGGTATGCCAAAAGTATTAAAACACATCCCCATTAAAGGACATTTAGATTGTTTCTAATCTTTCACTATTGATTTTTCTGTTTATACAAAGAATATATGCTAACTGTAGAAAACAGTAATACTTAAAAGTATAAATAAAACAGAAGGCACTCATATAGTCCCTAAAGCCCTGAGATAATTAAGTTTTAAAATAGGTAAGTTTTAACACTAATTGGGAACATATGGTTATAATCGAAGTGCCCTTAAGTTATCTAACCTTCTATGTTTGCCATCTTCAATCATTTCTGTCACCTTTTCTATCACATTAAAATAACCTGAGTCCCCATTCACATTACATGTAATTACTGCAGGAAGTTCAGCACCCTCCTCAGAATTTTTGGAAGATTCTTGGAGTGGGGCTGGGGTTGCTGACATTCTTCCAATATATACACACATCCATTGTTTGTGACTACATAGCAGTTTGGCTTCTCTTTCATTGATTCCACATTCTAGACTCTGCTTTGGGGGCTTTTCAGAAACAAAGGACCCTCTAAAGTACGTGGGTTTTCTTTTTAAGTCTTTATTTATTTTTAGGGAGAAGGGAAGGGAGGAAGAAAGGGAGGGGGAGAAACATCTATTGGGTGCCTCTCATATGTGCCCTAACCTGGGACAGAACCTGCAGCCCAGGCCTGTGCCCTGACTGGGAATCAAAGAGGCGACCTTCCGCTCTGTGGGATGATGCTCAACCAAGTTACACTGGTCAAAGGTAAAAATGTGTTTTTAAAAAGTTCAATATCTCTCCTTTCACTATAAGGCAGAACATCTACAGTGAAAGTTGCAAGCCCTGTTTCCCTTCCTATAGAGAACACACCTTGAGAAGAGTATTTATTTTATCCCACGGGGGTAGTACAGCAGGAGGGGAACGAGTGTGGGTTCTGGGAGCTGGATGTGAATGTTAGCTCTGCTGCCTCCTTGTGGTGTGACCCGAGCCATGCTTCCCGTGCTGCAGGTCAGTGGTCTCTGTAAGATGAGGATCACAATAGCATCTATATCTGAGGGTTGTGGTGAACACAAAATGATTCCATACACAGGAAGTGTTTCCCCAAAGTGCTGAAAAGCAGTCCTCAATAAATGAGAGGCAGCATAGCACAAAGGTTGGTAAGAGTGCAGGTTCTGCAGTTCTATGGGCTTGAGCAAGTCACATAATTTCTCCTATAAAATGGGGTGATGATATTATCTGTAAAGATTGTTATGAGGATTAAATGAGTTCATATTTGAAAAGCACTTAGAGCATCCAACATATAGTTAATACTATGTAAGCCTTTGTTAAGTAAGATACCCTGTAAATGCATATATATTCCAACAAGCTCTATTTTCTACCCTGTCCTCCTCCACCCCACTGCACTTTTTCACTGATCATCAATGTTGACAGCCTGGTTCTGTGCACCATCCTGCCCCACCCCCCACCCCCCCAGATTCTATCTAGCAAGCTGCCTCAACGGGGCCAGTCTAACAGAGGTTTCCATGGATTCCTGCCTGAAGACATCAAAAAGGAGGCAGCCCGGGCTTCTAGGAAGGTTAGAATCCCCTGGAATTGGGGGCCTTGGGTGAGGCCTGTTTTCATACCTCCCTGATCATCCCTGCTTCTATTCTTTTCCCTAGTTGCTAATTTAGAAGTCAAAGGATCCTGGATTTCCCAACTGCTTCTTCTCTTAAATTCCCTGCTTTTCTAGGACGTAGTATTCTAAGTGAGGAGAGGGAGCAACATCCTGGGAAAACAAAAGAATTCAGTGCTGCTTGAAGCCCCAGAGCTTTCAAGTCCACTGAGGAAAGGGAATGGCTCTTGCTTCAGAAAATTTCCATTCCATAGAGTGATGTGCCACAGAATGTCTTTGGGAGGCCCTGAGCACAGCCTGGGATCTCACTTGCAGATATGCTTTGTGTGCAAGAAAAAGGGAGCTGCCATCAACTGCCAGAAGGATCATTGCATCAGAAACTTCCACCTTCCTTGTGGCCAAGAAAGGGGTTGCCTTTCACAATTTTTTGGAGAGTACAAGTGAGTGATGAAGGAGGAAAGTCGGATTGCCCTTTTGTAATTGCTATTAATTAGCCACTAATCAAATCAGAGTTTGGCTTTCATGGGCCGGTTTTGATTCACCAGTAAATCTGTCCCTCCCTTCAATAATGAGAAACAGGGTCTTGACTTGGCAGTTTCACAGGGGTTACTTTTTGCTTCCTGTCCCCTTCTTAAATTACGAACAGCTGAGGTTCTTAGACAGCTGCTCAGATTGAAGTGGGGCTTTCAGGAAGCAGAGAGGCTGTATAGATAGTCCCAAGAGCTTTGCTGAGTGGGAGAGCAGCTGTGAGAAGGCTGTGTTTCACCGTCCTCCTCCTCCTCCTCCTCCTTCCCCACTCCTCCCATCCCACAGCACAGAGGTTCACTGGGCACCAGCATGGGCGGTTGATTTCCCTCCCTGGGCCAGGCAGCTGGAAAATTCCATCAATGACAAATCAAAACCAAGTCTATTTACTTTGTGTCAGATCATTTTGTGAAAAACATCGCCCAACACAGGACATCCAACCGGGGAATGTTGGGGAGGAAAGCTGCATCTTGTGTTGTGAAGACTTATCCCAAGAAAGTGTTGAAAACATCCAGAGCCCATGCTGTAGTCAAACAATCTACCACCGCAAGTGCATACAGGTGGGGCTTTCTCTGCCATGGTGGCCTTCCACAATTGCCCTAGTTCAGAGCACCCTGGGAGTGCTCAGGCAATCTTGACCTGAGGCCTGTATGCAGGGCTGGTCCCAGGGAGTCAGAGGAAAGTCAGCCCAGTCCCTGGTCACCCTTGACCTGTAGGACCTCATTCATGATAAGATTTAGACTGAATGAAACCTTCAGAATGGCTGGAGAAAATGAGCTCATCCTAGAATGAGTCAAGTAGCATCGAAACCAGCCTTTCTTCCTTGGATGGAAGGAAAGGGAAACATGTATCCAGGTAATGAGTCCTACTGGGTTAGCACTGCCAAGTCCCATGGCCAGAGGTGACAACTAAGGTAGTCCTGGGAACTCTCTTGAGCTTTTTTGGTCCCTGGTCTGGTACGAGAATTTGCAACTGTCACTCTAACCCACCCAAACTCCTTTTCCTGGAAGTCCCAGTCAAGCTTTCTTAGCAACATCCTATTTGTGAGAGGAAGTGGGGTGGAAATAAGGTGATCAAAGAGTATTTTTACAAAGTTTTTCCATGTTTCTCTTACAGAAATATGCCCACACATCAGCAAAGCATTTCTTTAAATGCCCACATTGTAACAATCGAGACGAGTTTCCTCAAGAAATGCTAAGAATGGGAATTCATATTCCAGACAGGTAGTGGAAACTCTAAAGCAGGAATTGAGCCAGGGAGTGGGTTGCCTAGATAGTTAAGAGAATGAAGAATCAGCCACAGCGTTGATATATGGTAAAGAGGGAAGGGGTGGAAGGAGAGCTTTTCAATTATCAAAAGAAGAGGGAGCAGTGAGGGTTGGAGGATAGGCATGTCTATGAAAAGGGTGCTTTGGGGATCAGAATTCCCTGGGTTGGGGGGTAAGTTCTTGAATTCCAGTGTGAAACTAAGGAAACCCCCATGTTCCAGTCATCCTGCTTCAACCCTCTCCCACTGCCAGGCCACCTGCCCAGCCTTGCTGAAATTATTCAGACAGCCTGTTGAACTCTTTTTCTGGGCTAGTTTGAGCTCTTCCTAGTTCCTCCCAAGTGGGCAATGGTTTCGCCAACCAATTACGTGTCCCTTACTCACTGTTTCTTCTCCCACTGCAGAGATGCTGCCTGGGAACTCGAGCCAGGGGCTTTCTCAGACTTGTATCAGCGCTATCGGCATTGTGATGCCCCCATCTGTTTGTATGAACAGGGCAGAGACAGCTTTGAGGATGAAGGGTAGGGAAAGACTTCTGGCTAGAAAGACCTCTCATCAATGCCATCTTAGAGTTAGACCTTGGCACAGTTAGTAAGAGCAAAAAATTCACTTTTGTCTGCAGACCTCAGGATGAACACAATTGCTAAGTCCCATTCTTGAGCAGCCTAGGACGCACTCACACACATGTGAACAGGTCTCTGAAGGATCTGCTTCTCCTTGTGCTCTCCTTGTGGAGAGACACTCAAAGTTAATTCCTTTTCAAATCCACCTTTCAAGTGTCTTTGCCTAACTGCAGGTTCCTGACATCAGCACACAGCCACACATCCATCAGGGGTAAAATGTACAGTAAAAAAATGCCTAGAAAGCCCTCAGCAAAGGCCTGGCCTGTATTGAATATCCCAAGAGTGGTAGTTAGTGTTATATTTGTGCCCACAACCCTTCCTTGTCTTCCTATAGGAGGTGGAGCCTTATTCTGTGTGCTACGTGCGGATCCCATGGAACCCATAGGGACTGCTCCTCTCTTAGATCCAGCAGTAAGAGATGGGAGTGTGAGGAGTGTGCACCTTTGCCAGAAGTCACAGGTGAGACTGACGGGTGGTCCAGTCTAAGAACTGGGGAGGAGATGGGAGGAATTGTGGTGCCTGGGAAAGGAGGAGAGCATGCCACCAGATGGGGACTTTGCAGTGGTGCCTTTAGTTTGGAAAGGAGAGTAGCTATGGTGGGGCTTAAGAACCTGTGCCTGGGAGAGACAGAGGGTTGAGTTTTCCTTTCGCACCTTTCTTTCATCACAGACTACATACCTGAAAATTCAGGTGACATCCCCTGCTGCAGCAGCACCTTCTGCTCTGGGGGGGCATCACTGCAGAGACACCAACCTGGAAGAGAATCTGGGCCCTTCTTGGACTGATTGGCCAGGGATTTCCTTATTAGAGAACCAGAGTCATCTGGTGGTAGGAGGGGCCACTCCTGGTGGTCCAAAAGTGTCAAAATAACTAAAAGCTGCCAAAAATACAAGTAACTGCTTCTAAGTAGTTGCTACCAAGCACATTTGGGTACAAAACTGTGTTCCTCCACCAAGTTTGGGGAGGGAGCACTTTAGGACTGTGAAACCAGGAAAGGGAGCCAAGGAAAGAAAATTCCCAGAGAGTGTGAGGACTGAGCAGTCCAGATGCCAACCGCGGAACACGTACATGGCTATGATAGTTAGCACCTCTGCTCTTTCTGCCTGATTCCCAGAGGGCCCTTTCTTCTCTTCTTCCACCAAGATTCTTCCACCCTAATCTGGTTCTCATATGCCTCCTCTTACATCACCCATGTTTGTAATGCAAATAAAGTCTTTCTCTCCATTGGTGTCTCCTTATAAATTCACCCTGGATTCTATCTAGTATAGTAAGGAATCTGGAGGATAGAGTGAGGGAATGGAAAACTATAAAATTCAGTGACTTAAATGTAGAACTCTCCATTTAGAACATAGATACTTTGCTTTGGAGGGAAGCAGTTTGTAGGGAAATTGACTTTAAGGGGACAGAGATTTCATTATGGTGCAAATAAACACAGGTTCTCATTAGGGAGGTGAGCCAGCAAAGAAGTTCACATTGTACTGAGAATAGGCCACTTGGAAGGTTTGGGGCCCTGGACTCCAACAGGCCAGGGATTGCCGTGCTCACATGATGCAGGAGGGACTCCACTGAACTCCACAGCATGAGTGAAGACACACCTACACACAAACCCTCTCAGCCTGGTGGCTCGGGTGTTTCTGGCAGGTAAGGGGGCCCAACCAGAACAGTTACCTTAATTAAGGCAGCTAGGATGAGAATCTGGCTGAAGAACAAGGGAGAAATTGAATACAACCTATCCCACATGTGGTTTTGTTTTCCCCATGACTTTGTGGGATTTGGATTAGTGGACAAACTCAAGACCATTGCCAGATACTGAGTTCTCAGGGTGTCACTGTGTCATTGTCACTAATGGCAGAGGATGGTGTTCATGGTTCAAATATTGCTGCTCCTAGAGACATATCAACTTGTGTCTGGTGCTCACTTTCAGATTTGACCCATTTCACTTGGAATCACGTGGAAGGGGTGTCTTTTTGTTATAGTATATAGGCAAAGGAATATAGACTTTAAAAAAACCTTAAGAAGCACTGAAAGGGTTATAATAAAAAGTCTCTTGACTAACCCTTCCTTATTCCCAATCCTCCTTAAAGACAATTTTTCATTTTTTTTTAGCCATGTCTTGAATTATTAGACATTATCGGCTTCCTATTATGTCACATAAAGATCTAGCACCTTTAAGCCTTCTCATTTTTATTCTCTTTTATAATTGCATCACAATTTTTAAACCAAGCAGTATACCATGATTATTTTTCCTCTCTACATTTTAAAAATATATTTTATTGATTATGCTATTACAGTTGTCCCGATTTTTCCCCCTTTGCCCCGCTTTGCCTGGTATCCCCCCTTCCCTCCAGCAATCCCACCCTTAATTCATGTCCATGGGTCGTGTGTATAAGTTCTTTGGCTTCTCCATTTCCTAGACTGTTCTTAACATCCCCCTGTCTATTTTGTACCTGCCAATTATGCTTCTTAATCCCTGTACCTTTTCCCCCATTTTCCCCCTTCCCCTTCTCAGCTGATAACCCTCAATATGATCTCCATATCTATGATTCTGTTCCTGTTCTACTTGTTTGCTTAGTTTGCTTTTTAGATTAAGTTGTCGATAGTTGTGTATTTGTTGCCATTTTAATGTTCATAGTTTTGGTCTTCTTTTTCTTATATAGTTTCCTTTAATATTTCATACAATAATGGCTTGGTGATGATGAACTCCTTTAGCTTTACCTTGTCTGGGAAGTACTTCATCTACCCTTCCATTCTAAATGATAGCTTTGCTGGGTAGAGTAATCTTGGTTGTAGGTCCTTGCTTTTCATCACTTTGAATACTGCTTGTCAATCCCTTCTTGCCTGCAAAGTTTCTTTTGAGAAATCAGCTGACAGTCTTATGGGAACCCGTTTGTAGATAACTCTCTTCTCTTGCTGCTTTTAAATTCTCTCCGTATCTTTAGCCTTTGGCATTTTAATTATGATGTGTCTTGGTGTCGTCCTCCTTGGGTCTAGCTTGTTAGAGACTCCGTGCTTCCTGGACTTTTATGTCTATTTCCTTCACCAAATTAGAGACGTTCTCTTTCATTATTTTTTCAAATAAGTTTTCAATTTCTTGCTCTTTCTCTTCTCCTTCTGGCACTCCTATGTTGATATGTTTAATGATATCCCAGAGACTCCTTATTCTAGTCTCTCTCTTTTTTAAATTATTTTTTCTTCTTGCTGTTCTGATTGAATGCTTTTTTCTTCCTTATGTTCCAAATCATTGATTTGATTATTGCCTTCATCTCCTCCATTGTTGGCTCCCTGTGGATTTTTCTTTATTTCACTTAATGCAACCTTCATTTCTGCCTGGGTCTTTTTTATGCTGTTGCAGTATCCAGTAATTTCTTTGAGCATCTTGATAACCAGTGTTTTGAACTCTGCATCTGATAGGTTGCTTATTTCCATTTCATTTAGTTCTTTTCCTGGAATTTTGTTCTGTCCTTTCATTTCGACCATATTTCCTTGTTTCCTCAATTTGGCGGCCACCCTGTGTTTTCAATGTATTAGATATAGCTGCTTTGACTTCCTGTCTTAGTAGTGTGGCCTGTTGTGAAAAGGCACCTGCAAACTGTCTGGGGAAGAGCCTTAGGTAGTCACCAGGGCAGAACAACCTATTTCACCTGTTTGTGGCTCTGTGTAGGAAAGGGCTCAGAGAGGGGACAATGCCGCTGCCTGGCCTCTGGAGTTTTGCCCAAGAGGAAGCTGTCTTCCTGGCACTTGCCCCTTGCCAGTCACTTTACTTTCTCCCTGTATGTCATTTGTGCCCTTCCAGCTGTTGCCCTGGTGCTGAATCCCAGCGTGGGTGGATCTATGTGAGTCCTTATAGTCTGTTGTGGAGCCCTTATGAGAAGTCCCCTGAGAATCCTACACTTTCTTCCACCTCCGCAATCCCACTGTTTTTTTGTAGCCAGAAGTTATGGGGACTTATCTTCCTGGTGCTGGAGCCCTGGGCTGGATGGTCTGGTCTGGGGCTGGGACCCCTCAGTCCCAAAGTATCTCTCCCAGTTTTTATCCACCACATGTGAATGTGACACCACCATTCCACTGCCCCTCCTACCCTTCTGGATGAACATGGCTTCTTTAAACACTTGGTTGTTGGACTTCGATACAGCTCGATTTTCTGACGAATCTGAATGTTGCTTGTTTTGTAGTTTAGTTGTAATTTTTGCTGTAGTTGTGTGCAGAGGCAAAGCATGTTTATGCCTCCATCTTGGCTGGAAGTTCCTCTTGTACATTTTTTTATTCATTTTTAAATAAAATGAATACTCGCCTATTTTTTACTTGTTATATAACAATGGGTAATTCTTTCCAAATGTTCCACATGATCAATTGCTTCAAAGTACAATTTTCCTCATAGGCCAAGCATCAGTCAGATCACCATCAGCTGCACTTCTTTCCTGGAAGATCTACCTCTGAGAGCTTATGCCTTCTGAGCTGGCTGCTTCCTGGGCCACCACACAAATATCACCTAGGCTTCCCCATGACCATGCCTTTTTTGTTCATTCTCTCTCCCATAAATTTGATGACTCAGTGCTATGCTTCCTACCTGGGCATCAAAGGACACTTTGTCAAAACTCTGCAAGTGAAGAGAGTTTTTAATTGTGGATTTTCATTTCACAAATAGTATTTTGTTTATCCTAAAGAATCAACACTTGCACTAATAATTCACAACTGAAAGACACTTTCAAAATTAAGGCTTCGTCCTTAATCTAGAGTATTTATAACTTGGGTCTCTAGGCATATTCTCATACATCTGGAGTGGTATCTTTTTCTTTAAAAAGAGCTCATTTGGCCCTGGCTGATGTGGTTCAGTGGTTTGAGCACCAGCCTGTGAACCAAAGGGTCTCCGGTTCAATTCCCAGTCAGGGCACATGCCTGGGTTGTGGGCCAGGTCCCCAATTGGGGACGCACAAGAGGCAACCATACATCGATGTTTCCCTCTTTTTCCCTCCCTTCCCCTCTCTAAAAAGAAATAAATAAAATATTTTAAAAAATACTTTATAAAAAAAAGAGTTCATTTGTATACCAAAATGTGAGAAACATCATCTTAACTGAAAGTAATAGTCCCCTAACAGTTTCCTCTGGACTCCAGCTGCAGTGGGTAGGAGATGGAGTCTGTGGCAGGGGTAATGGTAATAAGGGATGCTTTTTATCACCGAGACATTCAGCTGCCCAACCTCCATGTGCATTTAATGAATACACACACACATGTACACACACAAGTGCATGTGTGCGTGCACACACACATACATACCTACTATTTCTTAATCTTCTATCTTTACTCTCCATTGATGTTAATGGCAAACCTCATTCTTATAGGCTGGAAAGTCCAACTTTGAAATATTCTATTCTTCATCTGGGCCTAAGTATAAGCAATCATTTTCTACTAAATCATTGGGCTTTTTTCTTAAATAAACTTTTCATTTGGGATAGTTTTAGATTTACAGAAAAATTGTGAAAATAGTACAGTGGATCTCCATATGTCCCAAACCTAGTTTCCCCTATTAGTAACATCTTAACATTAGTGTGGTACATTTGTCGCAATTAATAAACCAATGTTGATACATTGTTATTAACTAAAGCTCATACTTTATTCATATTTTCTTAGTTTTTACCCAATGTCTTTTTTCTGTTCTAAGATCCCATCCAGGATACCACACTAAGTTCAGTCATCATGTGTCCTTAGTTTCCTCTTGGCTGTAACAGTTTGTCAGATTTTCCTTATTTCTGATGACCTTGACAGTTTTGAGGAGTTCTGGTCAGGTATCTTGTAGAGAGCCTCTTAATTGGATTTGTCTGATGTTTTTCTTATTATTAGACTAGGGCTATAGGTTTGGGGAGGAAGGCCACACAGGTAAAGTGCCTTTTTCATCACACCATATTGAAGTTACATACTAGCAACATGACTTACCACTGTTGATGTTGCTGTTGATCATCTGGCCAAAGTAGTGTTTGTCGGGTTTCTCCACTGTAAAGTTACTCCCTTTCCCCCTCTATACTGTACCTTTTGGAAGGAAGTTACTCTGTGCAGCCCACAATGAATGAATTCCCTCTCCTTCCTTGAGGGCAGAGTTTCTACATAAATTATTTGGAATTCTTCTGCATAAGCGATTTACCTGTTCTCTCCTGGTTATTTATTTTTTTAATCATTTGTTTATATCAGTATGGTCTCATGGATATGTATAGTATACTTTGAGTCATTACTCAATATTACTTTTTTATTTTGTTACTCAAATTGTTCTAGCTTTGACCATTGGGAGCTTGTGTGTCCTTTTCACATGTTCTCATTATTATGTGTTTTGTTTTGCTTTGTTTTGTTGAGTATTACTTTATTTTTTGGCATTTCAAGATGCACCAGGCTCATCGTGTATATTTTAAGTACCTGTTTTCACAAATGATGTGCCTATTAGAACTGATTACTGTTTTATAGCTTAAGACCTAAAACAAATAGTTCACTTGGGGAAGGTAGCAATAGATGTTAATAAAAATTTTCTGAAGTACCTGCTCTTCTTTCTCTAATTCTTACCTTTGTAAGAACCATAAACTAGGGCCAGAAACCTCAGAATCTCCTGCTTTCTTTTATGCTCCACTACCCTCTTTCTTGTTAATTTGACTGTTTTTCAAATGTTTACCTTCCTCTCCATCCCATTGCCAAACTCAGCCTATTTCCCTGTGCCTCATGAGACAGCAGCAAAAGCTTTTGTCTGCATAGTTTCCTACGTTCACTTGCTTTGCTGACATATCTATCCCTTTCCCTTATGCTAATTGTCATAAAACATGTTAGCTCTTTACTTAACATGGCCCTTGCTGAGATTGGCATCTAAGGCCTTCCTCAGATATGGTCCCATACAGCTGCATCTTCCAGGACACCCCAACCCCCCCGGCACTCTGCCCTGGTTACCCCAGAACACTGGGCCCTCAGCATGGGGTAGACCCCTAACCTCTATCCTCAGCCTGTTGGACCCAGCATAAGTTCCACTTCTTCATCCCTTAGTACTCTCACTGGACTCTGTTTATAACCCTGTTATAGCCCACATCATTCTCCAACTGGTCCTACAGTTGTGGATATGTCTCTCCCACTAGGTTGGAAGTCCCTTATGGGCAGGGGCCTGTTTGTCTTATTAAGCTTTCTTTCCTTCATGGTGTCTGGCTCAGGACCCCACATTTAGAGGCAGTTTGATATCTGCTGAACTGATGAATGTGCAAATACTGTGTACTCATATACCTGTTGTTTTGTTCTCAAACACCAGAGGGCACTATTAGTGTGTCAAGGAGGAACATTATAATCCCTTAGACCTGGAAGGTGGAGAGTGGCTAATGAAAAGCTTGCCTCTGTTTCGAGAGGCACAGGATTTACTGCTCTTCTCTTGTTCGAAACACGTCCGTTTGAGTTTATTCATGAGTTCTGCTCCTCTTGGGTTTAGAGATTAGTATGAGAGTTATTAATGACACATCACAGGTCAAATCCTCAGACAGGATTGCCTTCATGGTCCCTCCATACCCAAAGTACCCCTTCCAACTCCATCTGCCCTCCTCCCACACCCAAAATTGGGATTGCCAGTCCCAAAGGGAATGGGTGATATGGTTCTGTTCCTCTTCTGCCCAGCCCTCCTACCACACACACACTGACTTTGCGGCCTCTGAGTGATGGGTTTGTTTGTTTAGAGAGAGGAAGGAAGAGAGAAAGGGGGTGCCGGGGGAGGGGCATTCATTTGTTGTTCCACTTATTTATGCATCCATTGGTTAATTCTTGTATGTGCCCTGACTGGGGATCAAGCGCACAACCTTGGTGTTTCGGTGGCGGTTTAAAAGCTTTAATGACCTATGGGCAGGTTAGGAGGTTGTTAAGAGAAACAGCACCTACACTGGCCATAACTCCAGGGTCACTGCATCAGCTCCCTGTATGTTCCCAGGCTGGCTGAAGGTGAGTTGCAGCATCCCCAGGTGTGAGAAGGGCCCATAAACTAGGGAGCTCCAATCCAGAGAACTTGATTGCCTGTTTGCAAAGGTCTTGTGTCTTGTACATTTTTTTTTTCCAAAAAGCAACATGGAAATTGAAGGCAATAATGTGAAAAGTTGATGATTTTCAGAAAACAAAAACACTTGTCCTCCCTTTTCCCTAGCAAACCCCCTTCATCCCTGGGGTCCCTGAGCAATGGGATAGCATGAGACCCTGGTGGAAGGAATGAGGCCCAGGAACTCCTCCCCTTATCTGTGGTAAAAACTTTTTCCTTGATCCTGCCCTGCATGTCTGCCTGATAAACAGGAAGGCATCGCACCGTCAGTATCCATCCGTCTCAGAGCATCTGAGCCCTGTCTGGGCCATCAAAGCCACCCCCAGCGTCCAGGAGCATTCTGGAGGGCACTCCAGTTTCACCAAAAACAATCCCCCATTGTGTTTCCCTCTTGGAAATCATGGATTTGTAAACAGTCCCTTACATTTAGGTAGGTCCTGCCCTGGCTTTGTGCTGGTGTGTTATTTTTTTCTTCCTTGAACAATGTCCTTTCCAGTAGGGCCAGCCTGTTCACACCATTGTCTGAGACCCTTGGACTACAGGAAACAGCACCAGATTCTTATCAGCTGGTGGAGAGGGGGAGGGGTGGGCAACCAGAGTGAACAGATGAGGTCATGTCCATAAAGCAAGCTGCTGGTCTGCCATATCATTCTACTATACCTTTATCTGTGAGAGCAGAGCCTGCCCCCCTTGTCCTCCTAACAGGACAGTCTGGGCTTCAAGTGTCCCTAGCATGGTCCCTCCATCTGATGGAAGAGACCTGGACTCCGCTTCACAACTGTCCGCTTGCCCTGGTCTCTCTCTGCTCAATAGGATGCTCATCATTGTGAAACATCCTCATTGGTACAGATTAGGGTACACTTTAATCATCTCCCTCCCTAGCGGAAAGAAGTCAAGATTGGTTGGTCACCTGAGTCCTCCTCATCAGCAGAGTCCCTGAGACAAGCTGGTGGCCTGGTGTAAGAATGAGGACAGGCATTCTTTAAGAGGCCGCCTCCCTGGAGACTGCAGTGTTTCCCATCCTCTGTGGAAAATGATTTTTTTTAAGACGGCATTGAAGAACCAGGAGTTTCCTTAATGAAAATCCAGCATGGGAAGTGAAAGGCTTCATTAGGACAGTCTCTAAGGGACAGGGACCAGCAGTGGTACCCATGGTAAAGGTGGCAGGGGCTGTACAGTGGGAAGTAGGCACTGGGCCACAGCGTCGTTGCCTCATCTCCTGTGCACCAGGGGTGTGGGTGAGTCCGGAAGAGGAGCCAGGGTGGAGGCCTAACAATCCCTGAGCTCATCAGGTATTGTATCCAAACCTAGCCCCACCCATTAATTCTCTCTCCATACCAGGGCCAAGTCTCAGAACACCCTGGGGATTTGATCTTGGTGTGTGTTGAACTTTCTCCTTGCAGGAGCTCCTGCAACAGGGACTTGGGTAAGGCTGGGGTAGATCCTTAACTCAGATGGAGATTGGAGTGTTTCCTTGTTCTAAGAAGGCAATGTGGCTGGCTGAAGAAGCCTCCATCTGCTGGGCTAGCAGAAGCATGCAAGCAAGTTTTCTGGGGTCCACCAGCTCTCGCTACTTCTGAGGCATCTGCCATCCGGAGAGGACAGCCTGGCAGGGAGCTGGCCAGGCTCCTGATGGCTGCTGACTGCCACCTCCTCCAATTGGGAGATTCTGGGTGTATCTGGGGACCTAAGCTGGGCTTAGCTGAAATGGAAGCATAGAACCATTTGAGAAAGAGAAAAGGGCTGTTTTCCTCTCTTACTCTGTCTTCTCCATGCCCGCTACTCTTCCTTAGAACTAGTCTGTGGACTGCAGGACAGACACCGACTTGGGGTGAATCCTAGCCCTCCACAGAGGACCATACCAGACACAGGAGGAGCAGGAAAGTGAGCTGGGGAGGCATGTTGGGTGTAGAGGGCAGAGTCCAGGCCCAAGGGTCAGCAGCCTGGCAGCTTGGCAGCCTGGCCCTGAGGTGGCAGGTCCTGTTCTGGTGCTGACCATGGGAAGCCAAGATGCGACTATTTCATCTGGGAAATAGGGGCCTCCCAAGGAAGAGATTAATAATCTCACACGTTAAGGGAAAGAATCTAATCAGCTCTTTCCCAAAGTATACTCTTCAAAACATTAGAAACGTGATATGGTAACTGCTCCGTGGGGGAAGGGGATAGAGGACCAAATGTTTTGGAGAATGTGGAACACACAGTAGGCATGCAAATTAAAAAGAGACCATTATGGGCTCCTCAGGGATTTCACAGGGCAAGCAAGCAGGCAGTGCCCAGCTCTGCGGGGCTAAGAAGGCAGAAATCCCTGGATTTATATGACTATTTTAGTGAAATAATTTTTCCACAGGACACCATTTTGAAAAACACTTGACTAATGCCTTTAACAAAGACCTTTCCAGCTCTAAATGTGTTTGGGAAATCATAAAACAGACACTCAAAGGCCAGGGGAAGTATAAGATTTAGAGGAAAAAGCTGGCAGAGGAAGATAGAGTGAAATCCCTGAGGCAGGAAATACAGCTTAAGATGGGAGGAGAGAGGAGGATGGGGCCCAGGGAGAAGGGCCTACTCAAGGGGTCTTCAGGGCACGCATGGCAGTGACAGTGGGAGCAGAGGTGCTGTGTGACTTGGAGAGCCATGTGTGAGGGGCGAAGGGGGCTGTGGAGGTCACATTCACATACCCCTCCCAGCCCAGCACTGTGACAAATAGGTGCGCTGATGATGCTCATGAGTTGGTGGCTTGAGGTGGGGCAACTGAGTTTCAGGTTGAGTCAGGTATGGGTGTTTGTGCACAAACTAGGAGACAAACCTAGGGTCCCCAGGCTGCAAGACAGGACTGATGATTGAGTTATTAAGCCCCCCTAGTCTATCACATGGATTGAGGGGCCCATGCAAGCAAGAGGCTAGTCTCTCTGCTGAGATGGAGCTATGTCCATTCCCACCTTTTCTCACCTCCCTCTGTCACCAGTGGAGTCTGCTCTCTGGGCAGCAGCATAATGTCACAAAGGAGTGGGAGCCTTCTAAAGCACACCTGGTAAGCCAGACTATTGGGGCCTTCCTTCCTCCCCAGAAACTGCAGCCCCCACAGCACAGCCTGGCCCCCAGGCAAGAGCACAGTGACCTTAATAAACGTTGGTATGTGGTTTGGGATGAAGACAGGCGCCAGGCCAAGTGTTGCTGTCACAAACGTCAAGTGTTATTGTGAAAAAGAAGCAGGGCTGCCTACGTGCCCAGCTGCCCTTTGCCAGCACTTTATTTTTTTTTTTTTCTGGCTCAAGATCTTCCTGAAGTTCCAAGAAGGTCAGACTCAGAAGCCTGAAGGGCAGGATTTTCCTTATTTAATAAGCAAACTCAGCTTCATAGACAATATCCTCTGACTCCTTCCTTCCCTGATGCCCACCCTCCCTTCTAGAAAATACCACCTAGGGAGGCCTTCTCCCTTGTGGAATGGATGGGGAAGGCTCTTCATTCCAGTTCACACAGATGGTATCAGTCAATTTAGTACAGAAATACACAGAAACAATAACATAATTATGTGATGTAAATATTAACTTCATTCCCTTCCTTTTAGGTTCTGTGTGGTAGACCATTGTACTATCCTCACTAGAGCTCAGGGGTGGTCATGACAAAATAACAAAAGTAATAAGAGGAAGTATGTTCTGAAGACAGAGAAACCACAAAGCCCATCTCAACATATGGATACAAAAATAGAATTCACACATAGAGGCATTTCCAGGAGTTCTAACACATAGTACCATGGGGTTGGGAGTTGGTAGAATCTATTGATGATGATCCACATGCAGGTGTTTGTTGTTCAGGATTTTGAGCTCCTCCCTCTGTCTTTCAGAGTAGCTTCCCCAAAGGACCCTACCTGGAGCCAGCCACACCTGGGTCCAGACTACAGACCCAGGGCCTGGTTGTTTCTTCCTAGCTCCCCTGGGCAGAGGGGCAGGGCTGGCTGCAGCTTTGACACTATTGCCGGGGCTCTGCCCCTCTCCTCCCCTTCTTGTATGGCCTCTATCTCCCTGCCCCTCTCTTCTCCAGCTCCCTGCCCACAGTCCTCCTCTCCTCTGCTTTTTCCCGGTAACAGCCCAGCCATAGTAACCCAGGCCCAAAGTGTTGTCAGGTTCATCTCGATGCTTCTGGTTCACTGTGCAACGTGTGAAAGGAGGGCCTATTTCATCCCAGTTGGGGATTGGGGGACTGGCACAGAGACAATCCAAGGCAGACACAGTCTGGGTTTGGGCTCAAGGGTACAGGAAGTCCTGTCTGCTTTTTATCTATTTTGTCCTCTTTTATTCATCTTGGTTTTTTAATGGAGGGACTCTTGAACCCGATGCTCCTGTCTCCCTCCTGTCAGTGTTGTGCGTCACTAACTTGTTCACATAGCTGGGAACAACTTTTCATTTAGTCCCTCTTCTCCTCCCCTGCTGTGCTCCCCAGCTCAAACAGACATAACTGCTGATGGCAAAACACCTCCCTACGCGCACAAACAGAATGCGTCCGTCCTGGCCACCTGAGCCTCAGCCCCAAGAACAAGCAGGACCTAGAGTTCTTAGCAGTTTTTTCCCCTTAAAAGGAAAAAAAAAATCAGCTTCATAAATGAACCATCCACAACCAGTCCTTATTTAGCAGAAACCAAAGATTCTGGGGTGGGAAACATCTGGCCTTCCTGGTGGCTCCTGAGCTAATTGATGCCATCTTGAGTCCTTAAGTGTGCCTGCTCCTGGGACCCACAGCCCATCCTAGGGTCTCCCACCCTCTCCCCATCTCAAAAGCCTCTCAGTTATCTGTGTCCCCGGGCGCAGCCCTGCCCCTCCCTGGCCCTGCCTGCCAGCTACGGCTGGCTCCCAGAGCTGCCACATTCCCACCCTCCCAGGCTGTGGGCGTGCTTGCATTGCCCTGGGAAAGACAGCCCACTCCTCCCCATCTCTGGTTCACAGAAATGGAGATGACATTCTCCTAGAACCCATCCTCACCCTGATCATCAGCATGGACACCATGATGGTGGGGAAGGGGGACACTATCAAGAGGGGTAGGCATCCCAGGAAACGTGGCCTGGCAGCTCAAGAGCCCGGGGAAGGGAAGTCAGGCTGTGAAGGCCCCTTTGGTTTATAAAGTAGGGCCCGAGTCCCAGCTCGCCCCCAGGTTGCAGGGAACTCTAGCAATCTGTGCTTCTGTGATTCTGAGATGGAGAACAGGTGGTGGGCAACGGCAGGTGACTACCAAGAGATCAGGGCACGGAGTGGGGGGTGGGGGTGGGGATAGAGGTCTACCTTCTCAGCATTTCCTTTTTCCCTTCCCAGCTCAGTCAGTGTGGGTCTTCTTAACCGGTGCTACCTACATTAGAGGTAACATCGACCCTCCTCCGGCTGCCTAAGGGCCCCCTCTCACTACCTCCTCAGAGGCACCCATAAGCCCACTCTAAGGGTCACTCATAATGGCCTCTGTCCTGCAGCTGGGAAAGAACTGCCCAGTCCTCTTGCCTCTGGGCACAACAGGAAATGGGCTCTGGGGCCACCTCTGAGAACACATAGCAGGCCCACTGGGATTGCCAGTGGCCAGAGGGTGCTGGCTCCATCTGGAACTAAGAGCAGAAAGATGCAGGGAACAGGCGCAGGGTCCCTCCATCAGGCCCCAAGCCTTTCCTGTAGCGGTCTGGTAGGGGTTTGGGGTCTGAGACTCTAAGAGGTGATCAAGCCTGCTGGCCCCCTCTGCCTTAGTTGGGTGGGTGGGAGACACTGGGGGCTGATACTGGGCCACCTGGCCCATCCCAACCACCCCCTCCTTCGCCTTCTATGTGGCCTCCACTTCCCGGGGTGTCCGATTTCGCTCGGCCTGCACCCGGCTCTTCACCTTCTTGCCCAGCTCCAGCCCCGCCCAGCTCTTGCCCTTGGCCTGTTTGCCCCTGCTCCGAGAGGAGCACCACATGCGCTCACAGTACTCATCCACCCGGGGCAAGTTGGTGAAGCCGATGAGCTGCAGGATGTCCTTGTACCAGGCCTTGGGTGGGGTGGAGGCCAGGCCTCCCCGGGCCCGGGGCTCCTCTGGCCTCCGCTCCCTATGGAACAGGCTGTTGAGCTGCGCAGCCACAATCACCTCCAGAGCCAGGCGGGCCACCGTCTGGGAGAAGCCGTGCTCCAGCGTCGTGCAGGTGTACGTGCCCTCATCGAGGCGGCTCAGCCTGCGGAACAGCAGCCCCTGCTCCGTTTGCAGGATTCGCTCATCTGTCTTTACCTGATGGGTACCAGGAGGGCGTGAGGGGCGCGTGGAGCAAGGCACACATCATCAACTTCTCTGCACCCAGCTTTTCCAAGCGTGCCATCTCAGGGCCCGGTACCTGGGCACTGCCCTTGCCCATTCTCCCCTTCCCAAGAAGGGACCAGCAGCTTGGCAGGCTAAACCTCCTCAAGACTAAGCGAATTACAGGCAAGGCTTCACCTTCTCATCATCCAGAACATGGCCTGTGAAGGGCGGTTTTCAAAAACTTGACTGGCCCTGGCTGGTGTGGCTCAGTGGATTGAGCGCCAGCCTGTAAACCGAAGGGTTGCTGGTTTGATTCCAAGCCAGGGCACATACCTGGGTTGCGGGCCAGGTTCCCAGTTGGGGGTGGGAGAGAGGCAACCAATCTATGTTTCTCTCGCACATCTATGTTTCTCCCTCCCTTTCCCTCTCTAAAAATAAATAAATAAAATCAAAAAAATTGTTTTTGATTAGTTTCTTCCTAGTCAAAGCTCTGGGACAGCCCTGGTTGGTGTGCCTCAGTGGACTGAGCACTGACCTGAGAACCAAAGGGTCGCCTGTTCGATTCCCAGTCAGGGCACATGCCTGGGTTTCAGGCTACGTCCCCAGTTGGCATGTGAGAGGCAACCACACATTGATGTTTCTCTCCCTCTCTTTCTCCCTCTCTTCCCCTCTCTCTAAAAATAAATAAATAAAATCTTTAAAATATATATCTCTGGGACACCTATGTTGGCTTTGTGGGGGGCCCTGGCACATGTTCCCACTGACCGAGGGGGTAAGAGGGTGTTCATGGGCTATTACCCAGCCCCAGGACTAGAATTCCCCTCACTCTTCACGGTCTGCATTATTCACTTCCCCCACAGTGCAGGCCCACAGCCCCAGCCAAGGGTGGGCTCTGTGGGATGAGCGCCCATCACAGGGTGGGAGGTGAGAAGTGCTGTTCTGACTCTGGCCCAGCCGCTGTCTGGGCTTTAGTTTACACATCTGTAAGCTGAAGCTGGCCTGCTTGGGCAGCTAGTGCTGTGTAATTTCATTTCATTGCTCGCCCTGCCTCTGGCCCCATGGGGAGTCTCTCAGCGCCTTGCCCAACAGCTGGCCCAGGGCTGGCCTCCCCCAGTTCCCAAGCAGGAAGGAGAGCCCCTACTGTAATCAACCCACTCCCTCCCCTTCCCTGGCAGTGGGAGCTCCTGAGAATGGTTTCTCCCCCTGCCACACCCACGCCCATTCTCAGGCCCCAGAAAGAAGCTGTCTCTGGGGTTGACAGACCTTTCCCAATGGGGTAGGAAGGCCTGGGCAAATAGTTGGACTCCAGGGAGGAAGTTTGAGGCCAGGCAGTGGGGGTTTGGGGGTGGGAGATGGCCAGTGGCACAAGCCTGAGGCAGAGGAGGACCAGGAACCCCTGGGGAAGAGGTCCCTTCAAAGATGAGCCATATGTGTAAGCATGGGGGCTTCCTGACCAGCCTAGACCTCTTTCCTTCTCTTCCATCTCTGCTTCCCACCTTTCAGAGTTCAGCTCACTCCCTTGGGAGTTGGAGGGCTCCCTGTCACTGGCAGAGTTCCAGGCACATCAGGCCTGGGCATTCCCAAATGGCAGGAGTGGGGCATCTCCTTCCAAGCACCCCAGGGGTCTAATACGCAGTTTTCTTCAGCTGAACTTGGCAGGTTACCCCTCAGAGCACCTTCCTAGGACTCAGGACTTGGGGTTCAGGGAGGAATGTGACCTAAAGGCAAGGGCAAACTGGAAGTAGGGTCCTCACTCACCTGATCGGGCCCCTGGTCCCCCGGCCTCTGCAAGAGCCAGCGCACAGTTGCCTGGGGAGACTTGGGCAGACACTCCAGGAAAGTGCTGTTGTGCTCCGTGCCATAGACTGTAGTGGTCTCCACGAGTCCTGCAGCCTCTTCTGGAGGAAGGCAGAGCAGGCTCAGCTCAGGAACTATGCATGGGACCCCTGACTCTCACAGTCCAGGACCCCCCACCAGTGATATAGGGACCTCAGTGTCCATCAGTCCCCAAGCTATTCACTCTGTCCAAAGACCCAACACCTGTATACTGACAGAAGCCCCACAGATAGGGAAACTGAGGCCCAGTTTACAACAGGGCAAGTCTGAAGCCTCATTTCACAGAGGTTGAGCCCAGGCCATGGGGTAAGTAGGAGTCTTGTGAGAGCTCAGCCGGCGCCCACATGGCTGCCACTCACCTTCCTGGCTCTGGCCCAGGCACTGCAGGGCAGGGTTGCCGTGACGGATGTCCTGCCGGCGGAACCGGCGCTTGCTGCTGCCAGGCCGGTAGCGGGTACAGGAAGCACCATCCCAGGCACAATATGGGTCCCGGGCCAGGCAGCACTCTGCACAGGCACTGCCGTAAGTCTCGCACTGGTGCAGCTGCAGCCGGGCCACGCCCAGCCGCGAGCCCACATACAGCATTTGCTGGAGAGGGACCCAAGTAGAGCCCACAGTGAGCCTGGGCTTCCCCAGAAGCAGCTGGGCTCTCAGCCTCCTTGGGTTTTCTGAAATCCCTGACATTTTCAAGCAGTCTTCCAGAACCTCTTGGGTGCATTCACAGAAACAAAATGTGTATCACCCACATGCTGTACACCAGATCTTGTGCTAGGGCATGCAGATGATGGGGCACACCGGGGGCCTTTTCTCTAAGGGGCTTCACCTGCTCACCCTGCTTCTGACCTGGGCCCCCACCCTGATGGCCTTTAGCCTGACTTCCTTCCCTCTGACCTTAGAGGTGCACTCTGCTTTAAGCAATCCCAGTACCAAAGTTGGGATTTACCCAAAGATAAACTGAGGCAGATGAACTTCGGAAGATGGCATTTGCCACTTGCAAAAGGACATGGCGGGCCTCTAAGAAGTGGCTGACTTCCTTGTTTGATTTCAAATCTGGACTTGGTTTTCAAACACTTTTTTGCCTCTGCTGAGAAACAGGTCCGTTGTGGATCTCCTCTTATCTGAACACAGCCTCACTTACTCAGGGCCTCCCACTGCCCACTGGTTTCATGACTGGGAATCTCAGCTACCAGCCCTCCTTGCAGGTCCTAAGCAGGCTGCCCAGCGCCTGCAGCAGGGGCTTTCCAGCAGATACAGGCAGTGCTCAGGAGGCTTTGAGCCAAGGGAGGGGAGGAAGGAGGTGCGAGGAGGGTGCAGCTGCTCTTACCCTTTTGACGGAGATCTCCATCTCAGTGATGGCTGTTGGCGCCTGGGGAAGGAGCAGAGTACCAGGAGAGGGCTGTCAGAGAGCTCTCCACTGCACCCCCTGCTTTCGGCCTCCTTTAGCCCCACAGTGGGAGCCACCTAGCTCCCAGCCTGGGTCAGTGCATGCCCTGGCAAGATGGCTGGACAGTCTTTCCCAGAGGTCAGGTTACAAGAAAGGTCTCCTTACCCTGGCTGGCCTCCAAGCAGAAGGCTTGGAAAAGCAGATCTCCAGTGTCCCCTCTCACAGCCCTGTTCCCCAGCAATGAAGCAGCTGTCTCAAATCACCCATCCCATGTTGGGAGGCATGACAGTCCCCCAGACACACCACCTGTCTGATTCTATAGAGGAGTCAATGGAACCCCTTGAGCACTTGGACTCTCAGCTACCTCCTCACAGTGAGTGTGTTGATCAGGGCTTTGTCAAGGGGGTGTTCATCTTGCCCATCCCTCCCTGGGTACACCCAACTTCCAGCTCACAGATCGCACCAGCATGCCCCTCAGTCATTCAGCAGCATCAGTGAGCCCCTGCAGTGGGACTGTGATCACTTCCAACCCCCACTGGCTGCAAGTTCAGTAAAGACAGGCCCACCTCCCCTGTGTTTTCCCCCTGCTTCCCTAGAGCCAGGGCTAGACCCAAGAATGGAGCTTGAGGGGATCCCTCCCATCAGCCCCCTCCTCGCTCACCTTAAACACCTGGAGCTCTTCCAGAACCACTTCCTCAGGCTCAGCCAAGCCCCCAGCCTGGAGGGCCATGACCTTAAACACTGAACCCGAGTCTGAGGCAGGAAAGAAGGGGTCAGAAGGGGAGGAAGGGGCAGTCTGGGGGCCAGCGCACCTCCCCAGTCCAGTCACTTTACTCAGCCCACCCACCAGTCCCCAGGAAGATGACATCATAGGTCCCGTCCTCTGCCTCCACGCGATCCACCACGATCTGGCGCAGCTGCTGGGCCAGGTGGGTTTTGACGAGGACAGGTCGTCCCTGACGAGGCCGCACGGACTGAAACATGAGCGGGTGGGCGCGGGCAAACTGCAGCACCTCATCTGGGTAGTCCTTGGTGCTGCCAAAGGGTCGTCTGGGCTGCGCGGTCATCTTGCTGGGGCACTGTGGCAGAGGCGAGGGGAGCACCCAGAGTCCTGAGATCACACATGCCCCACCCCAGCCTGTTTCCACACCTCACTGTCTGGGCATGCCAACCTCCCAGGGACTGCTCTCACTGTGTGAGGCTCCTTAACGTGGTCAGGGCTCCCTGCGGTGCCACACCTCACCGTGACCCCGCCCCTCTGGAACCCTAGCTTAGAGCTGCTATGGAGCTGCACACAGACACAATGCTATCCCTACGTAGTGCCCTCCTGGCTTCTGCTCTGCTGTCTTCCCTGGCCTGGCCAGATACTCACCACACCAGGGCGGGGGAAGGGCACCTTGCCCCCATAGGGCCCCCACTGGTGCTGGGGACCATCTTGGTGGGCAAAGGGCCCCTTGAAGACCTCCCAGATGTCCGCCATGTGATATAAGCAGACCGCAAAGCCCTGGAACACAGCACTGCAGAGGGCAGACAGGAACAGTCAGGCCAGGGTGGGCATCATAGGTGGTAAAGGGGAAGTCTAGCTCTTTGGGCACAGCAGAGTGCGACAGTGCCTGCAGTCAGCAGAAACCAAAAAACAGACACTCAAGCAAAGGTAAAGAGGGAGAGACAGAAAATATAGCCACAGGGTCACTGAATCGGGGACAGAGATAGGGACCCATGGCAAATCCAGGATACGAAGGCAGAGGCTCAACAGAGGAACCCAAGGTACAGAGGCCTGGCCCAGGTGGGGTAAGGGGAGGCCAGTGTGCCTACCTGACTGTGCTGAAAAGTGCGTACACCTCGAGGTCCTTCCCTGCCTTGGGCCACAGCAGGAACACATCCTCTGAGAGACAGAAGGCCACTTCCAGTGTCCCCCAATCACTGGCCCTGAGCCCTCCCCACTCCTGCTCCCAGGCCTGCCCTTGGCCCTTCCCTTACCCAGCTGGTCAAAGTGGGTCTCGGCACCCCCGGGACCCGGAACAGAGCAGACCAGCCTGGCCTTGAGAAAAGTGCTCCATTTATTCACCAGCACCCTTTGGCCGCCAGCATCATTCTGTGGGTTGGGGGCTCAGGGTCAGCCTTGGGTCCCAGAGGACAGATAGGCCCCTTCTCCTGCTCCTCCCCCCTCACCCTTCGGCAGAGAAGCACAGACATTGGCTTCATACCCTCACCTCATTTTCCCTACTGCTGAGGGAGGGGACAGGTTGGGGAAGAGGAGTGTAACAAGGACTGAAGTCCCTCACTGCCCCTTCCCAGCTCTCACCACGCAGACACGGCCCACGCGGCTGACAGTGACATGGCCTGGGCCACCGTCTGGCGAGGGGGCAGTCTCCGAAAAGAAGAAGTACACCTTGTCATCATTCTGGTCAGAGTTGTCAGCGATCCGGGTGGCCATCACAAACCGGGGGTCTGGGTGAGAGGTGGTGATAGGATGAAGCTGGTCGGGGAGCCTTACAAGGGAGGACGGGTGGCTGAACACAATGGGGAGGGCAAGAGGTATGGGGACCCCACTGGAGGCTGGTGTCCCAGGGGGTACAGTGGGGATGGGCTGCTCCTCCTCTCTCCACTCCAGCATCAGCTCTCCTGCTTCCTGCAGACCTCCAGCCGGCCTCACCCTCAGCAGACCCCTTCACTCACCATGCAGGAGGCTCTGGTCAGAGTCAGAACGCAAGGCCGGCCAGGGACCCCCACTCCGGAATATCATGGCCTCACGCCCCAGGAAGTCAGCAGTGAGACCAGTGTACAGCTCCCCACCTGGGGTGGGGTGGGGGCAGAGTTAGGGGAGGAGGGCCTAGCCACCATCCTTTCCCAATGAATCAGCCAGCTGCCACCCTCCCATGTCCACCCAAACCTGGGCATCACCCACCTACATAGGTGCTGGCGAAAGGACGGTTGGGCTCATGAGGGCACCGCCCCCGCCCACTTTCAACACTGTGAGGCTCCAGATGGAGTACGTGCTGGGAGAGAGGGAGAGAGGGGTGTCACCTGGGAAAATAGTAGCCCCCCAGGCAGTGGCCATTGCGTGCAGCTGGAGAGTGGGGGTGGATGAAGCTGCCCTTGATTCGGGGCCTTGCCAATGGGGTCAGCTCTCTGGCACAAAGGCGCCTTTCAGGGCCCTGAAACCTCTGCCCTGACCCAGGCTCAATGGGGAGAGTTCAGGCAGCCTGGAGGAAATGTCATGCTTCCCAGGCCCTTGTGGGGCCTGCCCAGGCTCACCTCCCCACGGTGCCCAACCGCGATGAGGGCGCAGGTGGGATGGAAGGCTCCAGTGCCACAAGCCAGCAGGTGGGTTCGGTTGTGAGGCTGCAGCACCCTCACGAAGTTGGCACACTCCATCTAGTGGGGAGAGGGGCAGGGGATGAGGGGCTGCTCACCATGTCCTCGGGTCCCAAGACTCAGCCCTGCCTGGCTGATGAGCTCTGGGGGTCTAGGATGACATTCTTCATGGATCTTTAAGAGCCCTTCATATCTGTTTCAAATTACCCCAGCACAGGCAGCTGGAGGAGTGACCAGCCATAGGCTATCCTGGGGGTTGGTCAGGGTTGGGACAATCACTCCTGAAGGCACTCACCAAAGGATCTCTTCCCTTTCGAACACACTCCTCTCTCTGTCCGGGCTGCGGCGGCCACAGAACCTGAAACACAGCCAGGCTGACCCCTGACCTCACAGCCTCACTTTCCCCACTGGGTCCAGAGTTGCCCAGCTCTCCGACAAACCCTCACTTAGTCATCCCAGCTCACCTCCCGGGGGTCTGCCCATGCCTGGTCCAGCTGCAGAGAGTAGATGGCATCGCGACCTCCCAGAAAGAGGCGGTCTCGGTACTCATCCAGGTACATAGCCCGAAGGTCCAGGGAGCCCCGGGGACCCAGAAAGATGGCAGAGCGGTTGGAAGACAGGAGGTCTACAAGGGAGCAAGGGCAGAAGTCAGGGCCCCCTCAGCCAATGTGTGGAAATGAAGGGTCCCAGCTGTTCACGCCCCCCCCCCCGACATCTGGAAAATGTTTCCATCCACAGGGCTGCTGGAGGGCTTCTGGGAAATGGCTTCTGGGGTGGGTGGGACAGGGGGCTCTAAGCCCCCACCCAGACCAGCCCACCCAGGGGCCAACTCTTCTCCCTCCTTTCCTGAGCCCTCGATATTTCAATTCACATCTCCTTCCCAGTGGCCCGTCTGTGTTCTATGCAATCCCAAGGACAGATGGCCCCATGGCAGAACTTAAGGGAGCAAGCTCCAGGCTCTAGTCCAAGGATGTGGCTAAAGAGGATTTCCTCCTCCATAGACCCCACCTACCCAGGCCCTAGGGACAGAGGGTGGCTGTCTGGGGATGCTGGTCCTAGGGGTTAGGCTCCTGAAATAAATCCTTGGAGTTAGGCTAGGGAGTTGGAGGTGATGGGTGGGTAAGGGGGGCAGACAGCAAGAGGGGTGAAAGGGGCCTTGGCCACACTTGGGAAGAAGGCCAAGCATTCTATGCCTGCTCAAGTGGTCATCCTCAACCCAGCGACCACTCCATTCCAAAATTCATTGACAGTCTCTTCCAGGAAGCTCTCCATGGATGACAGTACTTTGGAGGGGATTTGCCCTATTTAGGCTTTTTCTTATAGCCTGACCTCCCTCAAGAACCACAGCTCCAAGGGCAGAACTACATTCTTCCCCACCCCCCAGACCCCACTTTCAGACTCTCCAGAGTGGAGCCATAGCTCCCCACTCATACTCTCCAGAGCCTGGGTCTCCCCCCTTACACTAGGGTTCCCAGGGAAAGTGAGCAACCCTCTGACTTTCTAAGAAGAACCTGTGGAGAGCCTGTGTCTCAGGGACCTTCTCCTGTGTACTGTCTCCACAGACTCAGAAGCCTGTGCCAGCAGCAGCACAACACATCAGGTTAGATCTACAGAGAGACTCCTGGGCCAGGCTGGAGAGGGAGGAGCAAGGCCAGCATTGGGAAGTGGGCTGCAAGAGGCAGGTGGGTGGGAGGAGGAGGCTGTGAGGACCGGGTGAAGGACCCCATTGCAGAGAGAGGAGGAGAGGGGCAGGATCCTGCTACCCATCCCCCCCTCCCCCACCCCACTGTCTGCCCTGGGCAAGGAACCCCTGCTGAGTGCAGACAGATCCTTCAGACCTCCCTTGTCTGCCCATCCCCATCTCTCTGCCTATCTCTACTGAGGTCACTCAGGGTCTCCATTGGTCTCTCTCCTTTTCGCAACAGTCCCTCAGGTTTTCCTCTGTGTGACTCTGTCTGTACCACCTTCACCCTGGCCATGCCTCTGGGAGCTGTCCCTTGCCTTCTCCCCAGTGCCTGCCTCTGGTGGCAGCCAGAACACCATCCCCAGGGAATGACAAGGAAATCCTTCCCAAGGGCTGTGCAGGTAGTGACTGCATCCCTCCAACTGGCAGAACAGACTGCCCTGGGTGGCTGGGGGCCCCCACAGCTGAGGGCACTACAGGGTCCCAGATTCCCGCAGACACACAAACAAACAGGGCACATGGTCCCTACCTCGGTAGGAGAGCCTCAGACGGGGCACGCTGGGGCTGGGACTAGGACTGCCCCCACAGAGCAGGAGGCCCCCCAAAAGGCAGCAGATGGCGCAGGCTGAGGGGGTCATGATGGGGGACCGAGGACACCACGCTGCCCGTGCAGCCACCCTCTGGTCCCACTGCTGGCTGTAGTTTGCTCTCTTGCCACCAGGGCCGCCACTTATAAGGCAACGGCTCCGCCCCATCCAGGGCCAGGAAGGCGGAGGAGGAGGGAAGGGCGAGAGCCTGCTTTGCACCTGCACTGACGCTCTCCATCCCGACCGGCATGGTTTATGCCTCTGTCTGATTGGCCAGTTCCCCTGTTGCCCGCTGGGGAGACTCTTTACCATCTGGGGTGTGGGTAGTTTACAAAAAAAAAAATGTCCACAATCCAAGTCTCCAGGCTCTAGCAAAATGTCAAGGGGGTGATAACCTGGAAGAGAGGTCAGGAGTCAGAGATCAGAGGTTAAAAGGCTGGATGAGGGTCTGGTTGGGCTCTCCTTTGCTCTCTGCCCCTCTGGTGCCCATGACAGAGACAACCCACACATACAAACCGACTCTAAGCCCCAGTCTCTGATACCAGCGACGTCCAGATCCCCGAGACCTTGACTTGGCTCCCGAGCTCCCTACAGGGTTCCAAGTTAGTGAATGTGTATGTGTGTGTGTGTGTGTGTGTGTGTGTGTGTGTCAGGGCAGGGGACAGGGCATGTCATTCCAGCCGAAGGAGCTCCATATTTTGGGTGGAGGCTTGAGGTTTGCCACACTTTACAGATCTGGGATTGGCAAGAGATGAATGTCTGACCTCCAGGTCCCATCCTAGCTCACTGGGCAAGGGACCCTCCCACTATCCTGCCTGTCTCAGCCATCCAGTCGTTCCAGAGACCCAGGGCCCAGAATGTCACTCAGGGAGTGGTGAGCTCTTCCCAGAACCTCCCTCTGCCCCATAAACCCTGTACATACGATCCCTCCAGAGTGAAGATGAAGGGAGGATGCTCACCCTGCCACTCCCTCTGCCCTAAGCTCAGATCCAGGGGGCAAGGAAGCCACAGAGAGAGACATGAAGGAGATGAGACTGAGGGGCTGAATCAAAGCAAGTGAGGGGACTATCACATGCCCCCTATCCTACAGTAGTTCTCATCCCTGTCCCCCAACAGCTGCCTCTCCACCGCACCCCTACACTCAGAATCTGAGGCCCTGGCAGCAAAGAAGACTTCAACCTTGAGCCAGTATTGGAACTCCCAGAATTCTAGAAACTCCTGCAAGTTACGCCTCCCAGATGAACCGGACTGAGACCTCAGATTATGGTCTCAGATTGGGGGTTTAGAGAGTGAAGGAACTAGCCCAGGCAAAACAGCGGGCAGAGAACAGGCCCCATCAACCCTGCCCCTTGCTGGCATTCTTTTTTGCTTTGGTGGCTCCTGGAGTTGGTACTTGGACCTCACTTCTCCTCCCCATCTCATCCTTGGAACGTAAACAGGTCGGCCCCTTGAGTTAGCATGAGAAGGACCCAGGAACCTTGAACCCTGTCTCCCTATCCCCACCTCCCCCTGACATACACATGCCTTCTCCCAGAGGGAGCTCTGGCCTGTGTGGACAAGAAGCTACTCAGGGAGGCCAGTGACAGGCCCAGACCACCCGTCTCTGACTTCACTTGAAAACGTTAGCCAAAGCCCTTTCCCACTCTGGGTCTCCATCTCCTTCCAGGACCAGGCACTAGTCTCCTTGGGTGTAACAGACTCTGTAAATTGGTGAGGGGTGCTTGCACAGGGACCGCCATGATGGTGATTATATTCTGGTCCCTCAGAGGGGTGAAACCCCTCTGCTGCCATCTCCCTGGAGAGATGTTTTGGGAGATAGCCAGTATCTGGTTGGAGTTTGAGCCAGACAGCCCCTCAACCAGTATGTAGCCATAGGCTCTGGGCAGAGGCCCAACAACTCTTCATCCTCCCAGCTTGCTGCAGGGATCTCAGCTCAGCCAGACCCCAGAGCTGAGGCTGCAGGGGAAGCCTGGATCTACTGGAGCACGATGTGGGGGGCAGCCCCTTCCACACAGCTTGGGCCAAGGGCAGGGAGCCCGAAATCTAAGGTTAATTTGTTGTGTGACCTCAGGCAGGTCCTCTCCTTCTTTGGGCCTCAGTTTCCCAATCTGGGAAAGAAGTAAGGATCTTCTGTAAAGGTCCTTGTTTTTAGGCTGCAGATGAAAATAGAACCAAAGGTGCCCCTGAGAATCTGTGGGCCCAGCCTCATGCATCTTGTGCCATCTAACGGACAAAGTGGGAACTGCGGAAGGTCCCAATGTTGCTGGCTCTGTCAGGCTCTGTGCAGGTCAGCAGGGCCACCCAGGAGAAATCTCTTGGGGTGGCAGTCAATAACCAGGCAATCATAATATGAAGAGGGAGGGGCAGTGAGAGAGGTTACAGTCAGAGACGTTCCAGGAGACAGAGGAAGTCTAGGGAGGCTTCATGGAGGAAGTGCTATCAGGGCAAATGATGACACAGCCCAGAAGAAATGGAGAGTAGTGAAGGAAGAAACACAGTCAGAACTAGGTGATATATGTAGAGGAGCTCAATGCCATGTGTTAATGGGAGCTTGTGTGATGTGTGTTAATGAATCAGATGCTACCATGTAGGTATGTGGAGTGTCACAGTCCAGCCTCTCCCAGCTAGAAGGAAAGGATGCCCCAGCCTCTCCCCCATCAATCTCCTTCCGGAACAGAGATATTGGGACAATCCCATGGGGCTCCCTCCTTGTGGACCCTTTCCTTAAGGCACTAGCCAGTACCCCTCCTTAGATGAGCTTCCCTGAACTCACATCTCCCTCAGCTCCCATCCATTTCTCTGTTCCCTGAGCATTTGCAAAACGTCACCAGTGTTTTCTGCACTCTCCATCTCCCCTTTACCTTGCTCAACCCTTTGGTCCTCTCCAGCCAGATTCCCATCCCACTGCTCCAATGAAATCCTTATGTGCAGGTGGCCAAGGCCTCAGGGGCCTCCAAGTTCCCTAAAACCAGAACCATCCTCTGTCTTTCATGCTTCCTTTCTTCCCTCCCGGCTCTTGGGGCCCCTCACTGACCCAGGGTCTCTCCCACTTCACTGGTCATGTGGGATGCAGCTACCCATGTGGGATGCCCAACGCACAGCCCTGGGCCCCCTCTCACTACACACCCTTTTTCTGGGGTCTCATCCAGGACCAGGGCTGGGCAAGTGCTCCTCACTCTGATGACACCTGAGTTTATAGCTCTCCCTCTGCCCTCTTCTTGTCTCCAGTGTTGCCACCATCCTGTTCCAGAGGCATCTCAGCTTTGCCAAGGACCAAGAACTCTCCATTTCCCCTGTGATAATCCTGCCAGAAATGCCTGTATCTAGTCCTGAAGAAATCCCAGACAAACTCAAATCGCATGAGAGTCTACAAAATAATTGGCCTTTACACCCCAAGTGCCAATGTCATGAAAGACAAGAAAAGACTGAGAAATTGACACAGGTTGAAAGAGAGTAAGTGGATAGGATGACAAGACACAGTGTGTGATCCTGGGTTGAATCCTGGTCCAGGAAGAGGTCTTTAGCAGGACAACTGACAAATGTGAGTGAGAGAGGCAGATGAGTTAGTAGTGGCCTGGGTTTGCTCATTGTCCTGTGGCTATTTAAGATGTTAACATTTGGGGAAGCTGGGGGAACTGCAAATGGGGAGTTCTTTGTACTATTTTTGCAAGTCTGGAATTTCAAAATGAAAAGTAAAAGAATGTAGGTCCTGGCAAGCAGCTCAGTTGGTTAGAGCAATGTCCTGATATGCCAAGGTTGCAGGTTCAATCCCCTGTCAGGGCACATACGTGGAAAAACAAATGAATGCAGAAATAAGTGGAACAACAATGCGGTGTTTCTCTCTCTCTTCCTTTCTCCTTCTCTCTTTCTAAAAAATAAAATCAGTTAAATTTTTAAAAACATTTTAAAGAAAAGTTAAAAAAAAATTTAAATCTAAAGGAAATAAGGAAACTCCACTTTCCAATACCCCACCACCAAGAACCTGTGCCTCCCCCAGGCTTCCATGTCAGGGAACAGCAGTTTCATCCTTGATATTAAAGGCCATCCTTGAATCATTACTTTCTCATACCTCACATTCAATCCTCTGGTTCCAAATATGCCCTGAATCTGTACACCTCCCTCCACCCTTCTTGCCTCACTGTGCTGAGAGCCACCATGCCTTCTCACTCTAAGGCTGCTGAGGCTGCCTTTCTGCTGAAATGCTACAGTCTCTTTCCATATGCCCTCCCTCTGTGGTTCTTCAGGCCTCAGCGCAGTGCCACCTCCTCCAGGAAGCCTTCCCAGGTCACTCTATCCCATGGCTACCACACCTCTACAATCCTCATTCCAGCACCATGCTGATTTACTCACTGCACTCATCTCCCTCTTTGTCTTCCTGAGGTGACTACAAATTCCACAAAATTAGGGACTGAGCCTCTCTCTGAATGGCCCCGGCATCCAACCAGCGCCAGGAACGTAGTAGGAATGACTGAACCATGAAATAGCGCTCTGGTTGGTGGTGCTGCCCACTGTAGTCCTGTCTCCTCTCCTGAGAAATCGTCATTCCTGGGTGCATGTGTAGGTCCTGGAACTCTCCAGCTTGCTAGGGTCTCCTGCCAGCTCTGGCCTCCGCTAGAGGCATCTTCAGAATTCCAACACTGTCTCTGGAATGCTGGGCCTGCCTAGGGAATGCCAAAGCTGGGGCACAGGTGGGGAGGCTGTGGAGCGGCTGGGTGGAGCGCCTGGGTGGAGCGCCTGGGTGGAGTGAGGACAGCTGCTGACATTCTGACTGGAGCCTAGACACCATGGCAGCTGTCCCAGCTGCAAGCACAACAGCTCACACTTCCACTTCCTTGCAGCACCCCCACGCCCAGGACCAGTATGTATCACTCTTCTGGTTGTAGCTCTCTGGCCTGGATACCCTCACCAAGGTGGGAGCCACTGGGCTTTGAGCCTCCATTCCCTGTCAGGGAGGGAAAGTGGGTTGCTGGAGCCTCCAAGGTTCAGGAAAACTGGAAATTAGTCTCACATGGACCTGGTCCATCAGACAAGAGACCTCACTGGGAGCCATGTGGCTCTGCTCTCCCCCAGACTCACTGGATGACCTTTACAGGTCCTTGTGCCTCTCTGGGCCCCAGGGTCCTCACCTGTCACATGGGTGAGGGAAGGCAGAGTAGATGATATACCCCTTGATCCCTGGGAGTCAATGGTATCAAAGGGAAATCCAAGTGAGTGGCAGATGGACTAGAGCTGCAGGCCCACTGGGTCCCACAGTGCTCTGCTTAGATGGAGCTGGGGCTGCTGTGCGCATCCAGGGCCCAGCTGGGTGCTGCAATTATTTCTCCCTCCAAGTACAGGACCCTCTGGCTGCCAACTAGCTAACCAAAGCCATGGCCCCAAGGAGCTTGTGAAATGCAGATTCCTGGGCCACCCCAAACTCTAGATGCTGAATCGCTGGAGATGACACCTGGGCATCAGCAGTTATAGAAAGGAGGCAGTGGGGTATGGTAGTCAGATCTAACCTAATCCCTTCTACACAAGGCTTATTTCAGGACCAGTCAGAGCAAGGACTCTGGGATAGATGGATGTGGTCCCCAGGGCCAGAGCGTTTTCCGGCTGGTGAAATGTCCACAGCACCCCCAGAAGGAAAGCAAGACACCAGGCCTCCAGGGAGCAGAGCTTTATTTGCATTCCCTAGGACAGAGCTAAGGAGGGAGTCAGGGAGTGCCTTCCATCAAGGATACACCGAGGGTCACATCCTGGGGACCTCGGCCCCCTGCCCTACCCCAGGGCCCAGCTGGAGTTGGAAGGTAGCACACGCAGCTCTGAGCGAAGGTCAGCATCTACTCCACTCCCTTCATGAACTCCAGGAATTCTGTGGAGAGAAGGGCAGGCATGAGCTAAAGTTGGGGGCCTGCAGGGCGTGGGCAGCGGGGGATCCAGCGCACCACCCCTCACCATCATAGTCGATGCGGCCATCGTTGTTCTTGTCACCATCCTTCATGAGCTCCTCAATGTCATCCTCCGTGATGGTCTCGCCCGTAGCCTGAAGCATCACCTTCAGCTCCTCCAGGTCAATGTAGCCGTCAGCATTTCTGCAGGGGTGGGAGCAAGGGAGGCCTCAGAGCCTATGGTGGTGGAGGCCAAGGGGAAGAAGAGCCAGCCCCACCCACAACCCAGTAGGCAGGGCAGAGCCACTAGGAGATGAGGCATCCCATTCCCCCAATGCACAGAATGGGAGACTGAGGCCTGGAGCTCATAAGACTGTCCCTCTCCCCAGCTCTACTAGAGTTGGGGTCAGAGGTCAAGGGTCATATACTCACTTGTCAAACATGCGAAAGAGGTCAGACAGCTCCTCCTCAGACTTCCCTTTACTGTCATCCTTCATGCACCGAACCATCATGACCAGGAACTCATCGAAGTCCACTGTGCCACTGCCTGGGAGTTAGAAGGCATGACCATTAGAGAGGGATGGTCAGAAAGGCTGGCACTGCCCTTGACCCTGGACCTGAGTATTCTCACTGCAACCACACACCAATTTCATGAGGCAAGGTAGTCATTATACACATCGTATGTATGAGATGACCGAGGCTCAGAGAGATTCAACAGCTCCTTCAAGAGCACAGAGAAATAAGTGGCAGAGCCAGGATTCAGGTCCCCAATGACCTGGGGGTGGTATGGGTCTGGGGACTGGGGCAGGGCAGAGGGGCTTACCATCCTCATCCACCTCATCAATCATCTCCTGCAGCTCCTCAGGTGTGGGGTTCTGGCCCAGCATCCTCATCACCTTGCCCAGCTCCTTGGTGCTGATGCAGCCATCCTCAGCGCCCAGCACGAAGATGTCAAAGGCTGCTTTGAATTCTGTGTTCCATAGGGGATGGGGAACAGAGTGGCCAGGGCTCAGCAGCCAGGACCCCAGAAGGCCAGAATCCTGGGGTCACCTACCAACCTGCCCACTTCCCTCTGAGACCTCTATGGTCACAGCAAGGGGGACCCCAGGTTCTGGTCTCCAGCCTGGGGTCCTCATGATCCCCTAGCCCAGCCCTGTTATTGGGGCACTCACCATTTTTCTGCTCTTCTGTCAGCTGCTCTACCTAGAGAGGAAGAGGTCTCAGGACTCAGGCTCTCGCCACAGTTGAGGAAACCTACCCATCTCACAGGTGGGACCACTGAACCCAGGAAGAGGCAGGCCATTTCCAGGTCACAGAGCAGAGGCCTCAGTCCTCCCTCCCTGCCCTCAAAGCCCTTCGGTAACCCAGCTGGCTTCACTGAGACTGGGCTCAGGGCCAGGGTGACAGGTGGGCACCCCCTCCAGGACTAAGGTGACCCTGAGTAACAATAGTCAGTGACCACTCAATGCCCGATCAGTGGCCCTGCTGAAACCCAAGCAGGGTAGTCCGAGGGACAGCTGTGCCTCAGGTTGGGACAATAAAACCAGTGTGGGGGTAGGTAAAGCCACTCACTGTAACCTGACCAGGGTGGCCACTGGGCTATTTTTAACGGGGGACAAAGTTAAACCTGGTGATTGTTCTGGGGACTCTGGCATGCAGGGGGTGGGGCAGCGTTATCTGTCCCCCTGGCCTGCTGGTGCCTCAGGAGCCAAAATTAGTCCCCAGCCCTGACTGGCCTTGTATGGACACGGGGAGAGGGCTGCTCCCCCCAGCTCTATGGACTTCTACAGGATAGGCAGAGGCACCCCGAGAGCCAGCTGCAGCCCTTCCCTGCCCAGCAGTGGGACTACAATCCCGGAGCTGAAAGAGGGGCTCCTTTGGGGACAGCAGTCTGTGCCAGATGTCCTTATCTGTGGGGCAAGGGGAGGTCAGCAAACTAACCCTCCCTGAGATGGAATAGCATCTGAAGCCCCTCAGTGATCTCAGAAGGTTACAGCGAGGTGAGGCGACCACTCTCCAGCCCTAACCCCCAGCTAAGCCACTGAGCCCTGAGCCTGCTAGGCCAGATGGCGGTTTCGGCTTCTATTCCTTCTCCCTGGCTCTTCCCCATGCCCAGTCCTTCCCTGCCTGCCTCAAACTTCAAAGCCCCTTTCCCAGCTCAGGATTTGGCGCTGCAGCCTCTTCCTCACAACCCCTTTCACCGCCTCCACAATATCTTCATCCATCCCAGGGACTGGAGGGGGCTGGGGAACTGTGAGAGTGTGGGAAGCAGAATTTGAGGGGCAGAAATGGGTATGGGGACAAGGAGACAGTGAAAGACTGAGATAGCTCAGAACAAAAAGATGGAAAGATGCTGAGAAAGGCAAAGGCCCAGAGACCAAAGACACAAATGCAGAGAGATATGGCCAAGAGACAGTGACACAGACTACACATTTGGAGACAGAGGCAGACGTGATGTTAAAAGGTGTGACCTCCCTACCTACTCTGACAGCTCCTCTCCAATCCACACCCCAGAACACCAGACCCACTGTCCTCTTCAGGGCCTCTCTTAGGTCCCCACCACTTTGCTGGGGTGACCTTGTTCCCCCATCCTGAGCTGAGTGACTCCCAGTGGGCCCACCAATCCCAGTCCCTTACCGCAGCCTTGTAGATGTCATCCATGCTGTCGGCTCAGAGGGCAGGCTGCTGAGGCTGCCAGGAGTCCCTGTGCTTAAATAGCTCTGCCCCGCTGCATTCCGGGCCCAGCCCACCCCTGCAAGTAGCATCCTCCACCCCCTTTGCCAGCCCTGGTGATCTCAGGCTGGCCTGAGTCCCTGTGTCCTCTGTCCAGGGCAGGAAGATGAAGGGCCCTAAGACCAGCTCTCTTTTCCTTTGTTCCCCTATAGTCCCCGAGGTGACTCTCTGTAAAGTTTTCTTCAATGAATGAAAACAGAAACCTGGGACAGAACAGGAACTGCAAAGTAGTGGGTCTGGGCCAGGCCCCTACACACAGCAGCTTAGCCTCCCATCCAATCAGGAAGGTGGGTGATACTCCCACTTTTCAGATAAGGAAACTGAGGATTCTGGAGGGGTGGTGACTTGCCCAAAGCCTGGTAGACTTGGCAGCCCCTGCCTCAACTTAACTTCTCTGCAGTAGGGGGCAGCTGTATGCAAGGAGAGGTTTGGGAGTATAGGGCCTGCTAAGAGAAGCCTCTAATGCTAAGTTCAGAGCACAGTGCTGATGCACTTTAGGACAGAGTGGTCTGGAGCACTTCAGCAAGGAGTGCCAGAGGAACCACACCCCACAACTTTCATCTCATCTGAGCAGTGCTATTTCTGGGCTTGGGCCAGCTGCATTCAGTCATCCAACAAACACATCTACAGACGCCCCATCTATGCCAGACCCTTTCCCATCCAGCTGGGTTGCCACTACCTTCTTCCAGGTCTGGGTCTCCTTTCCCTGGGTTAGGGCTCTGTCTCTGTGCCTGTGCTTCCCATTCCAGCACTGTAGTTCGTCGGTTCAGGGCCAGTCTGCCGGCCCCTCATTTCAAGCTCTAGCAGGAGACCATCTGGCAGTCTTGTGCCCAATGACCAGCACATAAGCCTTCCTTCCATCTTCACCCCGCTGCCCCATACTGAGTTTCCTCTAGATAACCACACCAGCTCCCTGCCTTGCAAGCCAGGGCACTTCTTGAATTAACCCACTCAATTCTCCAGCGGCCCACGTGACAGAGGATATCGCGTCTTGGAGAGGTTAACAACTGGTCAGTTACTCCGAGCTCTAAACACGGCTGGTATCTTCTTTAACCCTCTCATGACCAACAGAGAATGAGCCCAGGAGCCAGGGAGGGGACATTACCTCCTCTCTTTTTCAGAGAAGGAAACTGAGGCGAGATGGAGCACTGACTTCCTTCGGGTAGCCAGGGAGGTACCAGGCACCGAACGGTATTTTCCAAAGCTCCCCGCCACGGGCTTCAGTTGCTCCGCGGCTGCAAAGAGTGCGAGGGGCTGCGCAAGCCCGGTACAGATTACGCAACCGGAAAGGCCCGCACAGCCTGCGCATGCGCGCCAAGAGCGGTTGCTGTCAATATATGCGCGAAGGGCGGGGCGAAGGCTCGAAGCAGCGGAGGGGCCAAGATGATGGTGTGTCGCGCGATGGGGGTGGGGGAGGGGGCCTGTGGAGGCCGGGGGACGGTAGGACGCTGACCCCGCCCCCTGCTGCTGCCTGTCTGCGCCGGGCGGCCGCTGAGCCCGGAACATGGCGACTGCGGCGCTCAGCTTCGGGCCCGAGCGGGAGGTCGAGCCGGCGAAGGAGGCGCGCGTCGTGGGCTCTGAGCTCGTGGACACGTATACGGTGTGCTGAGAGCGCGGGCGCCGGAACCGGGGGTGGCGGCTGGAACCCGGAGTCCGAGTCGTGGGGGTTGGGGAGGAGGTCCGGGCTCCACAACCAGGGAGATACGGGTAGGGGGCCAGCGATTTCGAGGAGTGGGCCTGAGATAGGGGTATCTGGGGAAGGGATATGGATCCCGTAGGTCCAGGAAGAGCCCCAGGGAGAGGTATTGGGAAAGGGTACTCGTTCAAGAAAGGAGGCTTGGGTTGAGGAAGATCTAGGGATAAAGGGAGTCAGGGGAGAAGAGGGGTTTAGATGAGGAGGAGGTGCTTCTAGAGTCTGAAGGCCTGGAGGAGCGCCAGCCTGGGAGGATAAGACGGGGTCCAGGAGGAGGGGATTAGGGAGGGGGTGTCTCATGAATGGAATTTGGAGAACTCTCCAGTCCTTATAGAAGGAGAGGGGGCGGGGTTTTGATCTGGGGAGCTACGGGTTGCAGTTGAGATTTGCTCCAGAAATGAGGGCGGAATTGTGGTCCCGAGGTCCTGGGGGTCAGGCGGTGACAAGAAAGGGGGATTGAGTGGAGCATATATACGGGGAATTTGGGGGGGGGCGTCTCTCAGGGCTGAAAATACAAGACCGAGGACTCTGAAGGGTCTTGATGGCTTGGAGAGCAAGCCCCCCACACACACACTTCAAGACTATATGGGAGAGATGGTGGACAGAATTGGGGCGGGGTGCGGTACCCGACTGTGATGGGGTTGGACGCCAAGTCTAGGGCCTGATAGGCTGCCTGAGGTGGGGGCTTACTGAGCACCTCCCAGCCTCCTATCCTTTGTTCCCAGAGGGTGGGGGGCTTTGGCCCTGCCTTTGCTCCACCTCCTTGGCTCTCATCTTCACCCTTCTTCTGAGGGTCATTCCTCCTTCCTTAGGCGGAAGAAGGGGGAGGGAAGCTGCCAGGCTGGGAAGAGGGGCTGAGGGCGGATCCTGGAGCAACAGGCCGACCCTGGAGAAATGGCTGCTTCGCTGTGGAGGCATCAGCTGAGTTGATTATTTTCTCCTCCCCCTTCCCTGCTGGCTGCAGAAGGGGTGGGGCACTAGGACCAGGGGTCCTCCTCTAGGTGAGGGTTGAGTTGTCTAAGCCAATGGCTGGCTGGCCCTCAACCGTGGGCTGCGTTGAATTGGAGGGTCAGCCCAGAAGAGCTCTCTGTATTCCATGGGCTGAGCCCCTCCTCTGAATGGGCGTGGGCAGGTGGGTGATCCAAGCCTACCCTACCATCTTGTTTCCCGGTGTGCTGAGTTGAATGTTATGTTATTAATATACCTACCTTTTCATTGAACACTTGCTGCATGTCAGGCCCTGTACAAAGCATGTTGCATGCATTACCTTATTTGATTCTTAAACCTATCAGATTTTAGGACAGAGGAACTGATGCTCAGTGAAAACTTAAGCTCCCAGTCACTTACATAAGTGACTCATACATAAGCCACAGCCAGGAAATGTCAGAGTCAGGTTTTGAACTTAGGTCTTCCTTGACTCCAAGGCCCAGAGCCCTAATCACTAAGCCATTTTGCCTCCTGTTAGGGCTTGCTAGTCCATCACCACTCTCCCCTCCTCCCACTCCCACCCCCTTTTCTATCAGCTTTTTAGTGCTTTGACTCTTGGCTCAGCAACAAAAATCACAGCTATTAGCCAGCTGAAAGAGTTGGGAAAAGGCTTGCTTCCAGGATATAGGCAGGATCCCTGGGAAAAAATACAGCAGAAAAGCTGGCCCTGCCAGACCTAGCCCTATTCTGCCTCCGTCAGAAGGGTGGCCTTACCTGAAGCTCTGGCTGGATTGGGCTTTGGATTATCTGGAGAATGGAAGCAAAAAACTAAAGAGATGCCTTGATATGATAGCCATCTTTTTAGTTCCTCACTATTGGACAGAGCCACAGACTTATCCAGTGTGCCTGCCACATCCAGTGGTAGGCCATGCGGGAGGCTGAGAGTGTGCCCTGCTGCACAGCAAGAGTCAGGTGCAGGGGCTCGTGGGCAGGGGGCAGCCTAACTTCGTCCTGGGGGTTGAGAAGGTCTGAGTGTGCTATAGCTATTGCTAGGGTTTGGGTGCGGGTCTCTTTGTTACTGACTAGGCAAGGACTGACTGGTTTCCCTTTTAGGTTTACATCATCCAGGTCACTGATGGCAACCATGAATGGACAGTCAAGCACCGCTATAGCGACTTCCATGAGCTGCATGAAAAGGTAGTGAGAGCTGGGGGACCTGTGTCTTAGGACTTGGGGGCTTTTAGGCCAAGTAATCATTGTGCCACATACTAGTTTTAGGACAAAACTGGCTCCATGCCTATAATTTTCTTTAGTAAACCAGTTTATTAATTTAACTGGCAAAAAAAGAAAAGAAAAGAAAAAAAAAGACCTAGTGGCTCCCCGGAGGTCAACCCTAGCTTGAGATAGTGTGTGAGGAACATATTTGAACTTCAGTTTTAAGATAGCCAGTCCTAGCTTGGATGTGAGATGCTGGGACACTTTCCTGAGGAAGGAACAGGTTTGAACTTGTTTGACCTGACTATAGCTATTCCATAGCCTTTACTCTAAAACTGGCTGTAATTCCATTTCTTTCTTTGCTTTTAGAAAGAGATGCCTTTTTCTGAGTCATTTGCAGCCGGAGTGTTTTAAAGATAGGCCACTGCCCTGATTGGTTTTCTTACTTGTTTGGAGAAGATGATGATTTTTTTAGGTGCCTAGAGGGCTCCTTTTCTAAATGTCTCCGGGTGGAGCTTCCTATCTGGAATTGTGTTGGTATTTCTAATACTAACTGAACTCGATGAGGCCAAGGCCAGATGCACTGGTTTGACCACTAATCCTGGTACACCTGCCACAAGCACCGGGGAAGTTATGTCAACCATCAGGCTGCTTGCCTTGGTCTTGCACAGCCTCAGAGCCTCTTGGTCTGTGGTTGACATGCTTATGTTTTCTTACAGCTTGTTGCAGAGAAGAAGATTGATAAAAATCTGCTTCCGCCTAAAAAGATAATTGGAAAAAACTCAAGAAGCTTGGTGGAAAAGAGGGAGAAGGATTTGGAGGTCTACCTTCAGACACTCCTGGCCACTTTCCCTGGTGTTGCCCCCAGAGTGCTGGCCCACTTCTTGCATTTTCAGTTCTATGTAAGTTCCTCTCAGGTTTTCTCTTTTGCCTGCAAACCCACAACCACCCAAGCTCAAGGTAGCAAACAGTGTAGACCTCATCTTGGAGGAAAGGTGGCCTGAAGTTTGATCCTGAGGCTGACAGATGGAGGAACATCACCCTGGCGGGGATGGTGTGTGGGCAGGAGCATATTCACTGACATATTTGCCTTACATTAGATGAACTGTGACTAAAGAGAGGCTTCCTTCCACCACAGGGTAGCAGAAATGGTCTATGGGTGTTTAAGCTAGGTTTCCATCCAAATGGTTGGGGACAGATTAGAAACAGCTGACACCTGGCATAGGCTAGTGTTGAGTTGTTGGTTCACAGCTCAAGACTTAGAATTGCCACCTTGGGGCATTGTTAGGGTATGAGGTGTGAGTGAGGGTTGATAACTTCCTTTGATGGGAGTGTGTGTCCTGGAGCAGCCTTGCACTCCCTTCTGGATAAAAGAACAGCTTTCAGGGGCTGCTGGTAACAGGATGAGCTGGCAGGCTTCAGGGAGGGAAGTTTGACAGTGTGAAACCAAAACATTAAAAACAACTAACAGTTCCATTAAAGAAAATTATTAATGACTTCAGAACTAGAAGATGGGTGAGGGGAGGGGAGAGATAGGCACCAATCTGTTGCTGCACTTACATATGATTTCACTGGTTGATTCTTGTTGTGCCATGACCAGGGATCGAACCCACAACATTGGTATATCAGGACAATGCTCTAACCAATGGAGCTAATCCAGCCAGGACACAATTCCACTTCTTAGGATTTTTTTCCCCACTTCTTAGAATTTATTCTAAGGAAAAAAGTTAGGAAACTGTGGAAAGGATTTAGGTAGTCATTCCAGGATTGTAGCAAGATACTGAAAATAATCAAAAGTCCAATAGGAGGTGATTTTAAGAAAAGGAAAGAAGGAGTACAAACATCCAGTTGAATATTGTGCTGGAAAAATGATGGTGTGGCTATGGATTTGTTGACATAGGAAAATAAGTACATTACTGTATGAAAAGAGCGAGCTATAAAACAGTATGTAGAGTATGGTACCATTGTATTAAAAAAGATTTTATATTTGGTCTGGGAAAATTCTAGAAGGTTATACACCAAAACAATAGTAGTAATTATCTCTGGGTGATAGATTTTTGATTATTATATATTTTTTTTATCCTCATCTGAACACATGCTTATTGATTTTGGACGGAAGAGAAGGGAGGGAGAGAGAAAGGGAGAGAAACATTGATTGGTTGCCTCTCACATGCCCCCTGACCTGGGACCCAGGCATGTGCCCTGACTGGGAATGGAACCCATAACCTTTCAGTCTACTGGCCGACACTCCAATCAACTGAGCCACACTGGCCAGGGCTGGGTGATAAATTTTTAAGTAATTTACATGTACTTATTTTCCCTTCATGTGATAAAGATGGAAAAGAATCCACTCCCTTTTCAGGCTCATCTTTTAGGAAGGGACTTACAGAGTTGTGGTCTTAAAGGTCCAGACATGTTTAAAACGCAACTTTTCCTGAAGTACTTTCAGAGTAGGACAACTGAACCTTTCTTGGAATGCTAGATCAAACGTGGACATTTTGGTAATAGCACTAGTGTTGGGCTACTAAGCTTAGAGGGGCCATAAGGGGATGGCAGTTACAGATGGGATATGTCTATAGGCTTTGGATTTTATTTAGCATATACCAACAATGTATGTGATTAGCAGCAGTTCCCTGGTGTAGATATTTTTTTACATTTTCTTTCCTTAGGTCAGAAAAAAATTCACGAGTCTTTCGGACTCTGCTGGGTAGTATTTTAAGAAATACTGCACTTTATGAAGCTTTGATTAGCTATTTAAAGATAAAACTTGATAAGCAGCCCTTTGAATGTATGATTCACTGATTATGACCTGGGTCTTTGAGGAGGTGGTCTCTGGCTGTCTCAGGTTTTCTCATTTCTGAGCATGGAAAGGCCTGCACTTCTCTTTGGAGATGTGTTTGCCTGAGATGGGCCTGCGATTGGCCCACATGTGTGGTTGTGGTTTGAGTCATGCTCTACTGCTTGGAGCAGTATGAACATATTTGAAATTACTGTTATCATACAGGCCCCTGGGTTATATAAATCCAAGGAGTTAAAAAAGTAATTGACACCTTCATTCAATTAAATCAGGGGTTCTCTCCCTCGGCACTGTTGGCATTTAGGTCTGGGTAATTGTGGGGGCTGTTCTGTGCAATGTTTAACAGCATCTCTGGCCTCTACCCACTAGATGCCAGTAGCACCTCACCCGCCCAATTAATCACAACCAAAAGATGTCTACAGACTTTACCACATATCCCCCTGGGGCAAAATTGCACCAGATCTGGAACCATTGGATTAGATCTTCAAGTGAGTTTGAACAAACAGGGCCTAAACATGTGTCAGCCTTTACTATAGTCTGGGAGCCCTTAGAGAATGTTTCTCTTAATCTCTGCCCCATCTAGGTCCTTTCTGAAATTGTTCCCAGCATGTTCCACCTCTTGTAGGGCTGACATTGGGCAAGGTGGACCCAGGGAACCCTATTTGGCTAAGGGGTGGATTTTTTTTTTTTAATTGAGATATAATTCACATATTAAAAACAGTTCATTCTTTTAAATGTACAATTCCCTGGTTTTTAGTATATTCACAAAGTTGTGCATCTATCACCACTATCTGATCCCAGATCATTCATCACCCCAAAAAGGAACCCTGTACCATTAGTAATCATTTCCCGTCCTGCCTTGCCCCTAGCAATCACTGACCTAACTTTCTATCTCCATGGTTTCACATAAATGGAATCATACGATATGTGGCCTTGGTGACTGGCTTCTTTCACTTAGTGTGATGTATTCAAGGTCCTTTCATATTGTAGCATAAATCAATACTTTGGTCCTTTTATGGACTGAGTAGTTTGTTTGGATATATGACATTTTGTTTATCCATTTGTCAGTTGATAAACATTTGGATTGTTTCCACTTTGTAGCTATTATGAATAATGCTGCTATGAACATTCATATAGAAGTTTTTGTGTGGACATGTTTTCATTTCTGTTGAGAGTAGAATTACTGGGTCATATGGTAAATGTTTTAACTTTCTGAGGAACTGCCAATTTTTTTTTCATGGCAGCTGCACCATTTTACATTCTCACCAGCAATGTGTATATTCTTAAACACTCCACATCTTTTCCAGCACTTGTTACTGTTCATTTTTTTTGATAGCCATCCTAGTGGGTATGAAGTGGTATCTCACTGTGGTTTTGATTGTACTCACCTAATGGCTAAGGATGTTAAGCATGTTTTCATTTGCTTATTGGTCATTTACGTATCTTTGGAAAAATGTATTCAAATACTTTGTACTTCTAAAAGTTAGGTTACTTGTCTTCTTGTTGTTGAGCTGTAATTCTTTATTTTGGATGGTAGATCCTTACCAGAAATGTGATATGCAAATATTTTCTCCCATTGCGTGGACTGTCTTTTCATTTTCTTGATAATGTCCTTTGAAACAAAAGTTTTAAATTTTGATGAAGTTCATTTTATCCTTTTCTTCCCCCCATTGGTGTTATACCTTGCCTAATCCAAGGTTACAAAGGTTTGCAACTGTTTTCCTCTACACATTTTACTGTTTTAATTAGCTTTTATGTTTAGATCTTTGATCCATTTTGAGTAGTATATGGTGTGAGGTAGGAGTCCAACCTCTTTCCTTTGCAGAATGGATTTTAATGGCAAGGAAAGAAAGCACTCCTGCTCTCCCAGCCAACTCTGAGATGGAGAATCTGGGGGCTGGTGCAGCCCTGGGTTGCAGTGAGAGGGCACTGGGTCTGTTACTGTGCTGTCTCTCTTCAGATAACTGATCCCACCCTCCTGGACCCTTAGTGATAGAGCTCACCCCAGAACCCTGTAGAGCAGAGGTTTTCCCATTCAATGAGGTAGAATACCAGGGAAAATGCCAACACTCCATTTTGGGGGGGACGCTCTCTAATTGTGGACTTCAGAGGCAGGCAGAGTGAAGTTGATCCCTCAACCCAGTTGCTTCCAAGTCAGTTATCTAACCTCTCTTGTGTCCCAGTTCCTCTTTTGTCAGCCAGAGAGTGATGATCTTGGCTCTTGAGGATTTTAGGATACAGCGCAGTGAAGGTAAACAGCCTGGAAAACCAATGGCCCGTGGCTGGCACACCAGGTGCCAGCCAGTACTGTCTGTCCTGGTAAGGAAGGGCCCTCAGTTCTTTTCAGAGGTGGCACTTATGTTATTTTCTTATTTTAAAGCCAGTTGGCTAAAACAAAGATGCTTTTTGACATTTGAAATCAGGATCTAGGATGGAATTGTTGTCTTCACATCAGCCTTAGCATTCCCACCCACCATTTTTTTTAGTTGCAAAGTACTGATTTCTTTGCAACTTAGTCTTGGAGTTCTCTTCAGTCAAAGTTTAGGCTTGAATCCCTCAATGGGGAATGTTTATTCCCTGATTCCTCCTAGAATGCCTTGTCATAGACATGAAATGAGAGTTAGACAGGGGCATGGACACAAGCATGTGTGTGTGAACCGCAGTGATGTGTAACTGAGTCCCTCGATAATGTCCTGTGGAGCACTCTGCTCAGGCGTGTGCCAAATGGAGGCATCAGGCTGGCCTGGGGTTTGCATTGAGTGCAGGTGTGTGTGTGCTGGGGCACAGCTGGTTATGGGGATCCTGTGTGCACAGACATGCCCAGTGAGAATGGAAGTTGCGGAGCCACAGCGTAACTAGTCCATGGTGCGTTTGTGTGCAGCTCACACTGCTGCCCAAGGCTGCACACCAACACAGGAACCCGATCAATTAGTCTATAATACATTTGGGGGTAGGTGTTATAGTTTTTAAGCATAGCTAATAATATTTTTAATTGAACTTTTTATTGATGTAGAAAGAATGTCTTTTCTTTCTCTTTTTAATACATTCCAATTCAGACATTTGTTGCACCCTGAAGCACTTCCAGTCCCTTCAGCACAGGTTGGTTGGGGCATGTGAAGCAGGAAATCCTTTTACCCAGGAGACCTCCTAGGAGCCCCAGAGTGAATAACACAGGGTGGAGGGGCTTAGAGCTGCTCAGACTCTCTCTCAAGGCTCTCCAGGCAGTTTGACTGCAGCAGGGATAGGGAGGTACAGATTTAGAGATAGGGCTTGATTCTCAAAACTGTTGGTAGAAAAATGAGCCTTTGGATTCAAGCTCTTCCTAATCTTCAGTTCTTCACAGGAGCCAAGGAAAATGTAAAAATGTAATTGAGTTTAAGTTGTTGCAAGAGACTGAAGTTGAATGCCAGTGTGAACTGACAGCCTCTCCCTTCTAGCTAGAGCACTCTCTGCTTGGAGCCTGCCTCTGTCCCTCTGATGGCCCTTTTACATTCTACCCTGCATCTTCCTAGACTCTGAGCCCCTTAATGCTGGGGCTGTGTTTACTCATTTTTTCCTCTTTGGCTTTTTGTCCATTTGTGGCGGAGAAATCTCTTAAGTTATTCTCACATTATATGTAAACTGAATTTCAAGCAGATTAAAGAAATAGACACATTTTTAAAAGACACCATAAAGTACTAAAAGAAAACATTAGAAAAATATTTGTATAATCTTGGGGTGGGGGAAGAGGACTCAGAATCCACAAAGGAAAAAAAATCACAGATTAAACAAAATAAAAATGAGAAACCACCATGAACAAAGGTAAAAGTCAGACAGGGAAAAGATATTTGCAGCATGTGTATACAAGATAAGGAAGAGACAAACAAACAAAAGAGAAAAAAACAGGAAAAGGATACCCTTGTCTCTTGCAACCTGTTGCCTTTCGAGTCCTGTAAACCTGTGAATTACATATCCTAGTGGCAGAGATGTTCCTGTGAGTTACGCAAGCAATTGTGCAACCTCCATCTGGACCTGTTTATGAAAAGTCCTGTTGGCTTCCATCTGTCAATTAGTTACAATTCTTACCTGCAGGATGTGGGTCTGAGGGCCTGATTATTCCACTAAAGTGCTAAAGCAGTTGGTTGTGTACCGAGAGGTTTCATGGCCAAGTTCTTGGGTGTGTGACTGCTACTTTCTAACTACATAGAATTGGAGAGTTATATTATAGCACCCCTCTCCTCAGTTTGCTCATCGGAGAATCAGGTTCCAAAATAATATCTTCCTCACGTAGGGCTTTGGTAGGATTGAGTGAGCCACCACATAGCGAGTACTCAGACCACCGCCCATCGTGAGTCAGGACCTCAGAACTTGACTGAAGGCTTGTCCTTGTCATGCCTCCTCCTCCATCACATCATTCTTAAAGGGTGTTCTTTTCCTTCATCTTTCTCATGACCCTGGGGCCAAGTGGCACTGTTGCAAGGCTTGAAGGGATGAGCACAGGAAGAGAGCAAGTGCTCACTCTTACCTAAGACGCTGTTAAAACATAAAAGAAAGTGGCAATGGCCACTGTCAGGGAGGGTTGGCTCTGGGAGGTCTTTTATCACAAAGGTCATGGGAGCCCCCTTTCCAAAAGAAACAGGACATCCTTTCTACCATACCCTCTCCCGGGCTCTCCCAGAGCCAGTTTTGGGAGCTGCTGGCTTCTGGCCAGTGCTTGACATAGCCAAGCTTTGTCGGACTCCTCGGTCTCATGCTCTCAGCCAGTGCCCATGTGGGCATTAGTCTGGTTTCTGTCCTCTTTTGAGGAGATATTTTCAATGTTTATATAACTGGAAATACTTAGTTTCCCTTTCTGTGCACCGTGGTTCGTTACAGTTTACTCTCCTTTATTTTGTCTGACTTTGTGGAGAGCTGGCACTGCAGCAGTAGAGGAGATAGGCAGGGAGCATGCACGTCCTGGTGACTAGGGGCAGGGGGGCTTCCTAACTGGGTTTTGTTTTCTCTGCAGGAGATAAATGGCATCACTGCAGCATTGGCTGAGGAGCTCTTTGAGAAAGGTATGGGGCCAGGGTCCCTGCAATACTGGGTGCAACTGGCCCAGCCCTATTACGCAGCCAGGGGTGTAGGGTGGCACAGAACTCCATCAGTTGGGCTACGCCAAATGAATTCTAGCCAGGGCTCACCTCCCTCCAGTTGCCCAAGTCCCTGGATCTAGTCCACCACCGCCAAGCCTGCCCGCCTACCTGCCCTGCAGGGAGCCAAGTCTGATGAGCTGTGGTCCTTTGCCTTAGGGCTCTCAGGCTCGTCTCAGGGGCTAACCCCAAGCTCAGGATCTAGTTTAAAACCCTATGGTGGAGTTCTCGAACGTGTGTGGCATTGTGTCCTCTTGCATCTGGTTTGTCCTTACCTGAAAGAGTTCAAATGACAAACAGAAGCCAAGCATGGGTCATGGCCCTGCCAGAGAGCATAGTTACAGTAGCTAACATGTAATGGCTGTTTTCTGTGAGTGTTCAGCATCTTACTGTCTACACCCCCAATCTGGGGGGTGCAGAGAAGGACACTGAGGGTGACAGGCCTGGTAATCTGCTTGAGCATACATGACTTGAAGGAGCCTACTGGGGACCAAATGCCAATTTGTCTGGCTCAGAACTGTCACATGTTCTCAGGCCCTGCACTGTGCCAATACCTTAGGCCTCACCTAACTCAAGATGTCTGCATCTTGGAGGTTGCATCATACATCTGTTGCCCACAAGACTGCCTCACATCAGCTTTGTCCTTGCTCAGTGCCTAAGATTTCAACTGAGACTCTCTTCAGGGAGGCTTCCCCAGTTGCACGTTCCCATGGCTCTTCCCTCCTTTGTAATCACATGTTCTGGGTGTGCCCTCTGCCCACCATGAGTTCAGGAGGGCAGCTGCTCCTGTGTGCCCAGGACCGTGGTTTTGTCCTGATGTGGTGCATTACACGTAGCAGGTATTTGCCAAATGCTTGTTAACTGCTAGCCAGGTGAGCAGATGCCCTGACCGCTTGACTGGGACTGGACTGGGGGTGGATGCTCACCCTGCGGGGCATGGCTGTTGCAGGAGAACAGCTCCTGGGGGCCGGCGAGGTCTTTGCCATCAGGCCCCTGCAACTCTATGCAGTCACCGAACAGCTGCAGCAGGGAAAGCCCACGTGTGCCAGCGGAGATGCCAAGACTGACCTTGGGCACATCCTGGACTTCACCTGTCGCCTTAAGTACCTTAAGGTAAAGCTGCAGCAGCTCACTGGCTGGCTGTGTGTGAGTAAGGCTGGATGGGCCATCCCGACACGGAAAGCCACCTTTGGTGTTCTTGGCACTGAGCTTCTGGCTGTGAGCACTAGGGGGCAGTCGTGACTCAGTGTCCTTTGATTTAAACCTTGGCTTCAGCCTGCTTTGTTGATGGGATGTGTGCCCATCCTGTCTCACAGCCAGGCAGAGCTTCATCAGGGGGTTGTTGCTGTGGCATGGCCCGGTGACATGGATGTGGTGCCATGTGGCAGCATCCTTGACTCAAGTCATACCTGTGGCTTCAGGTTTCTGGCACAGAAGGACCTTTTGGGACCAGCAACATTCAGGAGCAACTCCTGCCTTTTGATCTGTCAATATTCAAGTCTCTTCATCAGGTGGAGGTAAGGTCCAGTGCCCCTGGTGTGTAGGCAAGGCTGAGCCCTGCACAAGCATCATCGTGCTTATGACTGTGTGGCTAGAGGTATTTTTGATGTTGTGTTTGGACTAAATCGTAAGACGCTGTTACTTTTGTATTTGTCAGTATGTGGCAGTAAGGCAGTAAATAAGTAATAAGTAAGGCCAAGCCGAAAGCAGAGGAAGGGGGCCTCTGCTGTTCTTGGCTGGTCTACATGTCTCTGCTCCTGTCGTGGGCAGGGCGGAGCACCAGTGCCCAGCTCCTTATAGGCCTCCTCGTTGTTCGAGTTGAAGTGTGAGAAGTCATCCTGAGGGTCAGGCAGAGCCACTTCCACATCTTTCCCAAGACAAGTTGGCAGAGGGCTTTGAGAGCTCTCTGCCCTCTGGCATGCCCACACAAAACAGGAAATACTGTGCATTACTCACTACTGAACTCTTGGGTTTGTCATGCCAATTTTGTTACTGTTTTAAAAATGATAGAGGACTCCATAACAGATACTAAAAACTGTATTTAAGCTTCTATTTCTCAAGCATGGCCTTTGTATTTGGCCCTGAAACATGGCTGTTCCTTTTTCCAGATAAGCCACTGTGATGCCAAGCATATCCGGGGACTGGTTGCGTCGAAGCCCACCTTAGCCACGATGAGTGTCCGCTTCTCAGCAACCTCAATGAAAGTGAGCGCCCCGTTTCTTTCCTGAACACTCTGTGGGGCAGGGTCCTGCACTGTGGTTCCCCCACTGAGGGTGGGTATGAGCACTGCCACAATCAGAAACCAGAGGCTGGACCTTCTCTGGGCCTCGGAAGCCACACAGTCATGCAGGCCCTCCCAGGTCTTAGCAGCTCCTGGATGCTTTAGTGTACATCTTCATCAGAAATCACACTGTAAAACAAGATATTTTAAGGAACTGGGTCCCCCACCCTCAAAAAAAAGTCACTGGTGTTTGATGAACAAATTGTTAAGCAGTGGCAAGTGGCAGGACATTTATTGGATTGATATAAATGTTCTTCTAAGCTTAAAAAGCCCTGACTTAGCACTTGTTTGTGTCTTGTTCTTAGTGAACTTGAAGGAGACGGGTGAGGTTATGGATATTTTAGGCTGTTTTTTGTATGTGAGCAACAGAAATACTCGAATTGCATATGTAAGGGTTTTTTCTACTTACCTTTTTATGGGTTGCATCTTAGTAATGTTAAAATCCTTCTCCAGAAAAGCATAGTAGCTACTTTTATGACTTAGACCAGTGATTTTCAACCTTTGTCATCTCATGGTACACATAAACAAATTACTAAAATTCTGCAGGACACCAAAAAATATATTTTTTGCCGATTTAACAAAAGAAAAAATATATAATTTTTATTTTATTCACACTGGGTGGCTCTTGTGTTGGCTGTTGTCGTTTTTTTATTTTTTTTTTCAGATTTAATGTGTTTTATTGATTAAAATATTACATTTGTGCCAATTTCCCTTCCCTCTGCTCCCCTCCACCCGGTGGCCCCCCTCCCTCCAGTTGTCCCCCCCTTTTAGATTATGTCCATTAGTTGTGCATACAGTTCCTCCCAACCTCTCTCCGTCTATTCCATTCCCTCCTACCTTGATCCCCAATTCCTATATCATCTCCCTCCCTTTCCCCATTCCCCCTCCCTGTTGACCTCCCCCCAATATGCTTCCCGTACCCACAGTTCCTTTTCCACTCTCGTTGCCTATTTAGTTTGCCTTTGTTTCATCTCCCTAGCTTCTGTTTTTTAAACCAGTCCCTTTAACATCTCATATAACAGTGGTTTGGATCTAATGAACTCTTTCAGTTTTATTTTGTCCTGGAAACACTTTCTCTGTCCTTCTATTCTGAATGACAATTTCGCTGGATAGAGTATTCGTGGTTGTAGGTTTTGGATTTTCATTACTTTGAATATTTCTTGCCAGTCCCTTCTTGCCTGTAGGGTTTCCCTTGAGAAGTCTGCTGATAGTCTAATTGGGACCCCTTTGTACATAATTCTTTTCTTCTCTCTTGCTGCTTTTAAGATTCTCTCTTTATCTTTAATTTTTGACATTTTGATTATAATGTGTCTTGGAGTGGTTCTCCCTGGGTCCAGTCTCTTGGGAACTCTCCTTGCTTCCTGGACCTGCAAGTCTATTCCCTTCCCCAAGTCTGGGAAGTTCTCCTTTATTATATTTTCACTCAATTTTTCAAGTTCTAGTTCATCTTCCTCATTCTCTGGCAAACCAATGATTCTTATGTTGGGCCTTTTATAGCTGTCCCAGAGGTTTCTGATCCTCTCATTGTTGCTTCCTATTTCCTCTCGCTGCATTGGTTGACTGCTTGTTCCTTCTCCATATTCCAGTTTGTTGAAATGAACTCTGGATTTTTTTTCCTCACCATCTGTCTCGTATGCGGTTTTGTTCCTTTCGTTATGAAAGTTTTTCGCTTCTTTCTTATCTTTTTCCTGCTCTTTTGTGAATTCTGTAAGCCACCTGATAACAATGGCCCAGAACTGAGCCTCTGACAGGTTTCTTATCTGTTCATCTGTCAGGTTCTCTATCTGCTGCCTGGTGAGCTGTGTCACCGGGATTTCTATAGTTGTCTGCCTCATTTTGACAGATGCATTTTGTTTTCTTGGGCCGGCTGTCGGGGGCAGTGCCTGTGTACGCGTCACAAGTCAGCGACCGGCGCCTGTCTGCGACCTATTTCGCAGCCCTGTGGTGCTTTCTTTCTTTGGGGGCGGGGGTCCAAGATGGATTCACACAGTTATTCAGCTAGGAGACCGGGATCCGTCCTCCCGCCCCCCTGGGCCTCACTGTTCAAGGCGATGCGGTGGCCGCTCTCCCCAGCGCTGGGGTCGCGCACTGCCAGGGGCTTGACTGCCTCCGGGATTTTTCGCCGCCCCAGGTGCGACCGCAAACAGCTTTGCCCTCTTTAACTCTTACCTGCCCAAATGGCACCGCTGGTTTATAACTTCATATGTTGGGCTTCCGTGTAGTTTTATTTTCTGGAATTTCTAGTTATCCTTTGTTTTGAAGTAGTTGTATTCCTCTCTAGTTGTAGAGGGAGACCTAGCGTGTCCGTCTAAGCCTCCATCTTGGCCGGAAGTCCCTCGTTTTTTTATTTTTAATGCTAATCTGAAGGAAAAGAGGTCAGTGCCCCTGACTAAATAATCAGATACTACATGATTTAAAATTTCTTGCGGCACACTGGTTAAAAATCACTGACTTAGAATGTCTAATTAGCATTTGGATTTGGTGAAATTTGAGGCTTACTGGCTAAAAAAAGGAGGCTTGTGTGGAGAGCAAGGGTGCTAGGCAACCTTGCCCCTTTCCGAAGCACTTCCTGCCGCCTGGCCCACGGCGCCCAAAGTGATCCATCGAGAGGAGAAGTGTTGTGGGCGTGGAAAGTCAAAATGCAGAGGCCTGCCTCCCTTCCCTTGGTGGGTCCCTGTGCTTCATGCTGCTATCTCAGAATTGTTGGGTTGGGGCCCTGTGAAGTGACAGTTAAAAGGGCACAGTGGGGGTCACAGCGCCAGCTTGGAAAGCACAGTTGCCTGGAAATACCATGAATTCTGACCTTTAGCCTCAGGGGTAAGCCAGAAAAGGCATCACTGTATATATGGCAAAAGCATTTGCTCATGAATCAGCACCAGAACATATTCCAAAAAGCTGTTAATATTGCTAAGTTTTTCAGTTATTTCACAATCGTTTAAAGACATATGAACCAAAGCCCAATTTTAATGCAAGTTTACTTCCACATGCTAAATATGTTCAAGCCCTTCCTGAAATTTTGCAGTGATTGCGTTCCCAGTGAGTGTTGCGTGAGGGCCCAAGTATGCTCAACAGATGTTCTTATACAGGAAGTCCTTGTTCCTGAAGCCTCGGAATTTGATGAGTGGGAGCCAGAAAGCACAGCGCTGGAAGGTCCCGTGACTGCCATCATCCCCACATGGCAAGCGCTGACCACTCTAGACCTGAGCCACAACAGCATCTCCAAGATTGACGAGTCTGTGGTATGCTGTCAACAGTGGGCTCTAGGGTCTTCTCTGGCCCGACCAAACCCTGAGGTTGGGTATTTAACTTGGCTTTTTCTGGAAGGACCACAGAAAACCTGAGCTTTGTGCATTGTTCACAGGTTTTTAATTTATTTCAAAATGGGATTTTTTTAAATAAGTGAGATAGTGCTTAGAATCAATGCATATTAATTGCATGCACACTTGATAGAAAAACACAGTGAAAAATGGAATTTACTCTCAAGGAATGGAGTGGAAAAATCACTCCAGCAATTCAGATGTGTCCCTGGAAGAGTGACATTTGGGAAGTAGGAGTGTGATTTCTGTATCTGCTTCTCAGTGGGTAGGGTTGGAGAAGGGTGGACAGACTTCCTTCTCTGGGACCTTGCCATTTGTTATTTTCATAAGCCAAGTGCTCCATAAAAATGGAGGTGTGTGCTCATTATTGGAGTCCCTTTGTGTTCCTGTGGACATGCTGCAGGGTGGACACTGGGACATGTCACATTAGTGGCCCCGCAGAGATGGCCAGCCCAGGAGTCCAAGGGCAGAAGGAAGCGTGCCAGGGTGGTGTCTGTCTGCCATGTGCATGGGGTGACGTAGAGTCCAGCCTCCTAAAATAATGTCACATGTTGGTTTAGTTTTGTTTTGTTTTCTTCACAAGAAACTGATTCCAAAGCTTGAGTTCCTAGACCTGAGTCACAATGGAGTGCTAGTCGTGGACAACCTGCAGGTAATTAATGTCTTTGGAGACCGTTACCACCTATGGGCTTCTTACAAGGTCCCTGAAAGTTCAGAAGGCTGACGCAGCCTTGGGAGTTTGGCTGTACCTTGGAGTTTTCTCTCATAATCACCTGAAAGGTATCTGGGTGCCCCTGAGGTTTGTAGGGGCAGAGGCTGCTGCTATCCCTTTAGGGTCCCAACAATGCTCTGAGCAATTGTTGCTGTAGTTCCCCAGAACTAGAAAAGATGCATAAATACAAATCAAGCAAGATGAAGATGATACACCTCCATCATAAAGACGCAAGCCTCGTTTTTAAACTTCACACCTACCCTGTTGGTTGTGCTTCCTTCTACAGGGTGGTGCCCCTGGGCTGTGGGATGTGCGGGTGGGAAGAGGGAGTTCCCTTCCAAATATGGACAGAGGCAGTGGAGCTGGGCATTTTAGGTTGGAAGACCCATCACATCAGTAGTGTCAGTCCCCTTTATTTGGAGCCTTGACCTGAAATACTTTACCCTGTTCTCAATGCTGCCATAGCACCTGTACAACCTCGTATACCTTGACCTGTCCTACAACAAGCTGACCTCCTTGGAAGGAGTTCACACTAAACTAGGGAACATCAAGACTCTGAACCTGGCAGGTAACCTCCTGGAGAGTCTGAGTGGCCTGCACAAGCTCTATTCCTTGGTCAACCTGGATCTCAGCAACAACAGAATCGAACAGGTGAGCCAAGTCCCAGAAGGACCCCAGGGTTATGGGATGGCTATGCCTTGGTGCCTGTCACTTTAAAGAATGGTAAGGATTCTTTCACTTAAAAGAGACTGTCAAATGTATTGTCATGTTGCTGGAGTGTTACAAGAAGGAATGAGGGAAATGGAATTCGTGCCTTGCAGATGGAGGAGGTCAGGGGCATAGGCAGCCTCCCGTGTCTGGAGCACGTGGCTCTGCTGAACAACCCTCTGAGCATCATCCCTGACTACCGGACCAAGGTGCTGGCTCAGTTCGGAGAGAGGGCCTCTGAGGTAGGCCAGCAGGGTTGGGGGTTGGGTGAGGGTTAGCTTGTTCAAAGAGCTTAGTTTGGACTGAGTCCATGTCTTCACAGGCAGAACGAGCGGTGTTTTACCCTTGCCTCTTCAGAGCATTTTCCTCACCCTAAATTGCCTTTTAGTTCTGGGAAGTCTGCTGCCTCCCCAAGAAAAAAAACGTCCTCTCACGCTTCTTGCAGCCTGTCCTGTCAATGGCCCAAGGCTGCCATGGTTCCCCAGTGGATTCCCCTCACATCGCTTCTGTCATAGCTGCAGCCCTAGAGGGCTCCCCAAGAGCCCATAGGCGCAGGCTGAGTGTGGAGGGACTGCCTTCAGCTTGTTAAAGGAACATTGAATATTGTAGGCAAGGGTCAAAAATAAGATATTTAAAATAATCATGTTTCCTGGGCAACTTCTGGTCATGAAGTCTGACTACAAACCCAAAGAGTATGCCCACCTTTGCCATTGTGCCCAGCCCAGTATCTGCTGCCTGCTGACTGCCTAGCCAACTGCAACCATGCCAGCCAAACAGGTCTTTAGCCAGGTTTCTTGTCTCCTCAGCCTCTCAAGCAGACCCCTTCCCCATTCTCCCAAATCCCAGGCCAGAAGATACCTGGAAGTCTGCATTCTTCTCTCATTCTCCCCCTATCCCCATCTCTTTTTTACTCCAAGTGTCACCTAAACAATGTTCACAAGATGACATCTCCTCCTCTCCTGGCTCCAGGCCCTTGAGACCTTCCCTCATTTGACTACAGTGCCTGCCAGCCCACAGCCACCCCAGCATTTGCAGATAGGGGTGCCCACTTCTCATGCCTTTGTCCTCCAGTTCCCCAGCCCGAAAGCCTTCCCTGTTGCTCTTTACTGATCTGAGTTCTGCCCTAGTTGGTGGTTTTGTTCAAGTCAGCACCTTTCCCCATTCCCAGCCGCCTCAATGAACCCTATACCCTGCCTCATCTTTTTGGGAAGGGACTCCCAGCAACAGACTAGGCAGTGTGGGACTTGCCTGGGCCTCTCTGGGGAGCTCCCAAGTCACTTCCATGGGAGGCGAGGAGCTCATCTCCCCAGGGGCTGAGCCTTGCGGGGCCTGGCCCACACTGGAAGGGCTCCCGCCAGTCTGCTCTTGCTGTGCTGGCCAGCCCCTGGGCTCATATCTACTTCTTGACTTTGTAGGTCTGTCTGGACAACACGATGACCACAGAGAAGGAGCTGGACACTGTGGAAGTGCTAAAAGCAATTCAGAAAGCCAAGGAGGTCAAGTCCAAACTGGGCCCCCCTGAGAAGAAGGTGGGTCTTTGTGTGGCAGTTGGGAGGTGTGGTGAAGAGCCAGCAAGGAAGCAGCTGGCTCCTATGGGCCTCGGCTGTGGGCATACTCAGAGACATTGAGCATGACCTTGGGCAAGTCACACCCATCTGTTCTCTGTAAGGTGGGGGTGGTGATAGTGTCTGCCACACAGAGCTGTAAAGACTGGGTGAGACCAACTTCACCATCCCTGGTGTTTGTGAGAACCTCTTGAGTTTCTCCTCATCCCTGGCTGTCGAGTTCTGTTCTTCTCGATCTTTCTCTTCTCTCCCACGCTGACTTGAGCACCCTCTTAGGTTGGTGAGGATTGCCGGCCCTCAACTGCCCCCTGCGTCAGACCTAGCAGCTCCCCTCCCACTGTGGCTTCCAGCTCCGCCTCCCTGCCCCAGCCCATCCTCTCCAACCAAGGTAATCATGTATGTAACTTTCTGCCTAGCAGAGCCACACAGGCCCTGCTGGACCTCCTGGCTGGGCTGGGGTTTGGGGAGACACTGGCACCTGCTACCAGCAAGGCTTAGACACAGGGAGGGTGTGTGTGGTCTGCAAGCCAGCTCCTCTCCTCTCTGGGTGGCACATGGTGGGGGTGCCTGGCCTGATTCTAACTCTGTTGTTTGTTTAGTGAAGACACACACACACACACACACACACACACACACACACCCATTATTCTGACACCCACATCCAGTTTCTCTAGGGTACCACAGGGTATCTAATGGGGTCCTGAGGCTGCTTTCTGAACAGGCTTGGGGCTGCTGGCTCATTAGGACCCTACTCCCCTGCAGGCAGTGTGGGTGGATTGGCTCTTTATTAATGGGAAGCCAGTCCTTGTGACTTTCCTGGGTCGGCTGCCCTGATCCCTGTGTGGGGAGCTTGCTTTTATCATCGCCTGTCTCTGTGGCTCAGCCCCAAACATTGTTTATGGGGCCCAGACAGGCTGTCCAGGACCCGTGGAAGACCAGTCCCTTTCACCCGCCCACTGTCTTAGCGTTTTCAAAGGGCTTTCACCTCTGAACCCAGGCATCCTCGGAGATGAGTGAGTGAAGCAGGTCCAATGAGAGTGTCTGCTGGCCCGGCCCCCACAGAAGAGGGGAGGGTGTGCCGTCCCAAGTGGAGCCGAGGCTCGGGACGCACAGGAAGGAACGCCACCCGCCCACCCGGGCTCCTGGAGACGCAGAACTTGGTGTGAGGTCTTGGGAAAACAGTTTGACCCTATGTTTCAAGAGCCAGAAAAACGTTCCTACACCTTGACCTGGTAACCCCACTGGTGGGGATTTTATCTTGGTGGGATAAGATAACGGGAAGGGGAGAGGAAATGCTCACTGCAGCGTTATTTATGCCAGCAAAGCAGGGGATGTGACAAACATCGAGGATGAAAGGGAGATTAAGCTGCGGTGCAAACTACTCTGCAGCCATCACATCGGAGGGGAAGGCTGCATAGGAAGAAGGGAGAGTGCTTAGGCTAAGTCGGCCTGCTGCCGTGTAGTGCACCACGGTCACAGCCGAGAGATGTGGGAGGGCATTCCTGAGAATGGACTGTGATGCTAGGTGCCAGAGTGATTGTCAGTTTGTTTTTGTAACTTGACTGAGACATTTTTATTTTATTGTTTTACATAAAGGGGGCGAGGGGTTTGTATCCTACTGAAGACGCTTCCCTGACCCCATCTACTGCCTCGGGTCAAAGCCCTCTTCAGGCCTCATGGCACTGCGGAGGAACCCCGCGACTGGGTTTCTGGGGGACAGGGGCTGCAACTGGTCCTCTAGGCCAGGGGCCAGCTGGTTCTCAGTCAGCCTTTATGGAGTTGATTAATGAGTGTATGAGTGAGGGAGCGAGTAGAGAACAGGCTGGTAAAGAACAAACCACAGGCGGGGTGAGTGAGGTATCTGCCCCCGGGGCCACAGCTGCAGGCAGCCCTCCCTTGGATGGTGAAGTTTCTGCACCGGCCAGATCCAGGCCTCAGCCTCACTTCCTCAGTGCTCCCCTGCCCCCCACTCCTGGGGACACACCACCAAGTGGCTCACTGTAGTCTGTTCCCCTTTCCCAGCTGCTGGTCATTTAGATGTTGTCTACAGATTTGCACCTCTTGAAAATAAAACTGCAGTGGATGTCTTTGTGTGCACATCTCTTTCCTTTTTGTGAGAAACAAAGGTCGGGCCCTATCTGAGCACTCTCCTGACGTCCCCTATCCCATCCTCTGAGTGGCCCTTGTTTGTACTAACTGGGCCAGGAAGGAAGCAGAGAGACTGTCCTCATCCTTATTTCCTCAGCTCCAAACAGGGCATGTGGGGGTGGGTAATGGCAAGAAAATGTTCCTTTTCTTTCTCGCTAAGATGGAGGAATCCACAGATGTTTGTGTTTAGCCCTGTGCTGCTGGATCTTGCCTGGATGGCCATGGATTTCTCCCGTGTGGGAACAGCTTTGCTCCCAGCCTGATTCCCTAGAAGTGCACATATTCGTGAATAAACTGGATGCTCAGGGGCCTGCGTGAATGAAGGGGAACTGTCCAGTGGACACCAGGCCTATGGTCATATCAGGAGCTGTTAGCCAGCTTGTTGGAACCATGGAGGATTGTGACCGATAGGGGCTGATGTGCAAAATGCTGGGGCGGATTCTCCAGGAAGGTGTGGAACTGAGAGGAGGCCATAGAGAAGCAGTTAGGAGCAGACTCCTGGGAGTCAGTCAGCTGAGTTTGCATCCCAACTTCCTTGGCCGTGTTCCCTCAAGCAACTTGTAGCCTCTGAAGCTCTGTTTTCTCAATTGTAAAGTGTATACACCCTACTTCATCAATTCTAAAATGCACACATTTCCACCTTGTGACTTCTCCGAAGTTGAGATGCGTCTTCCAGTCAGTGGTGTCTCATAGTTGCTGTCAGCCAGTTGGTGTTCGTGATGGAGTCGTGTGAGAACCTTCCGTGGACACCTGCTAAGACCAACATGGCACCACATCTACGCATCTTAGGTGTGATGAACTGTGGTAAATAATAAGAGTCGTGCATGAGCTAACAGTGGGAAAGCACCGAGCACTGCTCCTGGCTCATCAGAAGTGGTCAATAAGGGCTTCCCTCTCCCATGTCCTTATTGGGGGATTTCAAGATAACCAGGGCAGTGCCCCTGAGGAACTTGAAGTCTCTTGGGGAGGTGAGCTGTACGTCCAAGGGAGAACAGGACAGAATGATTTGGGGGCATTTTGTAGAGGAAGAGGTGTGTCTAGAGCAGAGGCCTCTGCAGTGGAGGTGGTGTGTGAGAGGTCCTCAAAGGATGAGTGGGAAGAGGGAGGCTTCTAGGAGAGAACAGTGTGCTTATGCATCGCTGTGTGCTTGCTGCCCTTCCTGCCTGTGTAGGGTCCTTGCTGCTTCGCTCAGGCTGGGGAATGGGGTCTGGGCTTGGGCCATTGGCCTGCCTATCCAGTGGGCAGAGGACCTGGGCTGCGTGAGTTGTCTTGGCCCTGGGCCACAGCTGAGCTAGACTAGGGTCAGACCTCTGGGGCCCTGAGGGCTCTGAGTCATTCTTTGGACCCATGGTGACTGGTGGTAAAGCCAGGATGTGGAGGCAAGCCCTGGGCTCCTCCAGATTTCTGTGAAACAAGGGGTTGATGCCCAGTGTTCATCTGACTAGCTGCACTTAGGAACAAAAGAGGCTTTACCCTCCGCCATCTGGAGTGACATAACAGGCCCAGCCATGCTGTTTTCATAAAAGCCTCAGCAGGGTTTTAAAACACCCTGTGTTTCCAGGGTGCATCAGTCAGTGTGTGCTGTCCATGGGAGGTTGCCTAGGGGAGGGTCAGTGGGATGTGTCCTGTGGGAAGCAGGCCACAAGTGCTGGGTATGGGTTGTCCTCGAGGTCCTATGCCCTTGTGTGACTGTGAAGCTCTGTAGAGGTGTCAGATTGGTCTGGGGCTACATTTAGTTATTTTGCTGGAAAGAGGCTCTAGGAGTGGACACGTTTAAGGCTCTTGATGGACATATTGCCAAACTGCTCTCCTGACAGGTGGGCCAGCTCACACCCCAGTGCCCACCTCTACCCAGTTAGGCCAGGTCTGGGCCATGCAGTCAGTCTGAACTTTGCCAAAGCGAGAGACAAAACTGGTGTCATTCCAACTTTCAGTCAGCTTCTGATTTGTGAAAGAAGGTGAGCATTGTTTCACCTAGTAGTGTCTACTGGCCATTCTGTTATGGAATGTGTCTGAATCTCTGCTGTCTCATAATGGGATTTCCAACTTTATCCCCCTATTTCTGTTACCTGTAGCATACTTTTATAGCTTAGACAAAATGTTTGTCAAATATTGCAAATACTTTTTTCCCATTTGATTTTAATTTTGATTTATCTTAGGTTTTTTTTTTTTTTAGTTATAAAAATTTAGTTTTTATGTAGTCACACTTCAAAGTCTTCCTTTGGATTTAGGTTCAGAAAGTCTCTCTACCCTGAGATTAGACAAATAGTCATTTGTTCTTTCTTCAAGTTAGTTGTAAGATTGCAGTTTTACATTTTTTTGTGTAATCCATGTGACTGGGTTCGGGGGTCTGACTACCTGCCCCCCACCCGGCCATGCTGGAATCCTGAGGGCCCAGCCCCGTTTGTTGAATGGCTGCTCTCCTTGCCCCGCTGTCCCACCTGCCTGCCCCTGGTCTCTCCAGGAATCATGTTTGTGCAAGAGGAGGCCCTGGCCAGCAGCCTCTCATCCACCGACAGCCTTACTCCTGAGGACCGGCCCATTGCCCGGGGGTGTTCTGATTCCCTGGAGTCCATCCCTGCGGGACAGGTAATGCCTGCCCCCAGCTTCTGGGGATTGCTGTCTGGAAGTAGGAGGTGGCCTGGCTAGAGCTGTGGCAGGTGCTGCCAGTGCCTGGTGTACTCTGCTTTGTAGTTAAGGACCTATGTTCAGCCTCCGTCCTCTTTTCTCTCCCTCTCCGTCTCCCCCTTCACCTGCCTCCCCCTCCCTCTCGCCCTCCGTCAATAGGAATAGGCAGTTCTCTCACTGGGGGGCAAAACCAGATGACCTTTGATCCTAGGGACTTCCCTAGGGAAAGGAGTTCAGAAGGTTCTGGGGTGGGGAGGGCTTGTTTGGGTCAGGAAGGGGGTTTCTCCTATGCTGCCTGGCACCCCAGGACCATTCTGCCCATTCCTGCATGTCACCCTGGTAGTTTGGGACACAGTATGATTCTGACACCTTCTCTGTGACTATTTTGAGGGTTCAGGAGCTTCTTCCTGTGTCCTGGGAAGAGAGGAGGAGGGCAAGTGTGGTGTGAGTGGCTCATTTGCCATGTGTGTAGGGAATGTGCTTGCTACCTAGGCCTCCTGCCAACCCTGTCTCTGTTCAGCAACACATTTATGGCATGTGACCCTGCAGTAGTTTGCAGAGTCCTTGCCCTGTCCCAGCACTCCATGGCACTCTCTCCCTTCACTCTCCCTAGGGTCCCATAGTAGGAGGGAGGTTCCCTAGCCCTAGGGCTCCCAGGTTGCCCAGAGACTACTGGGAAGGCCTTGCCAGGAGCTGTGCAGCCTCTGTTCATTGCGACTTCTGTTGGCCAGTTACCAAATTGGCATACTGTTCATGTGAACCCTCTGGGCTGGCACGGGTAGAACTCGGATGCTGGACCCAGAGGCACAGACTGAGCTGCAGAGTGGCGAAAAGGTCTGGCCCAGGAGTTGGGAGTGTTGGCTAGGGAATCAGCACCACTGTGCATTGGTGGGATAACTGGGAGTCTGCCTGTGGGCCCCAGAATCCACCCCAGAATGGAGCGTGGTATGGTGAGGAACTTCCTGCAGGGAGGAGGGAGGGGAGAGCGAGAGCGAGTAGGTTGCGTGGGGCGGGGTCCAGCACCAATAAATGCCGGGGAATGGCTGCAGCAGGTAGGGGCTGACCACATTTCCTTCTCTGTCAGGTACCTTCTGATGATTTAAGGGACATGCCTGGAGCTGTTGGTGGTATAAGGTAAGGAAACGGTTAAGAAGGCCTTCTGACACACTCAGTTGTGGGCTAGTGGTAACTAGTTTGTTAAAAATCTGTTCACAGAAGTCTGCCAGAACTCTCTCTTTAAATTAAATAAACAGATGAGATGAGCTCTGGTCTGCTTCTAAATTCTAATTCCTAAACTGTGCCTGATGTCAGTTATCCTACACTAGGGGTCAGCAGATCAGAGCTGGTTTGGTCCATAGCCTGCGAGCTAAGAATGATAGTTTAAAAAAAGATTACATGGGGGGGTTGCCCCCAAAGCCCGAAGTATTCCCCCTCTGAACCTTTGTGGAGGAAGTTTCCCATTCCCAGCATACACGCACTTTTTCATGAGAGCAGTAGTGGCCAAGAGGAGCTGGAATTCATATGTGAATGTCCTGAGACGCCCCTTTCTCAGGGTTCCCCTAACAGGAACTGTTGTTATCGAGTGAGTCCATGTGCTGGAGCATTCATTGCCTTTGGGGCTCCCAGCCAGAGCCTGAATGGGTAAAGTTTTTGTGATGCTTTTTTTGAGGAACCTGTGATGTGGGCAGCACTGCACTGGACACCTGTTATCTGAGACCTGGGCATGTGGATTTGAAGAAACTGGTGGCCCCAGCCCTCTGGCACTTTGGCTCTCCAACAGGGCACTTGTCCTAGGAATAGGCTCAGCTATTTAGCAGGCTTGGGAGACCCACGAGTTGGTTCCTTAGGACCAGGGTGAAGCAGTAGGCCCCAGACTTGAGAGGTGGGATGTCCCAGCCCAACGTGTCACTGACCTAGCTTCTTCTCCTCACTCAGCCCGGAGCATGTAGAGCCAGAGGTCCAGGTGGTGCCTGGGTCTGGCCAAATCATCTTCCTGCCCTTCACCTGCATTGGCTACACAGCCACTAACCAGGACTTCATCCAGCGCCTCAGCACACTCATCCGGCAGGCCATCGAGCGGCAGCTGCCCGCCTGGATTGAGGCAGCCAACCAGCAGGAGGAGGGCCAAGGTGAGCAGGGTGAGGAGGACAACGAGGAAGATGATGTCGCTGAGAACCGCTACTTTGAAATGGGGCCTCCAGATGTGGAGGAAGAGAATGAGGGAGGCCAGAGAGAGGAAGAGGAGGAGGAAGAAGAGGAGGAAGAGGGTGAGGAGGAGCGCCTGGCCCTAGAGTGGGCCTTGGGTGCAGACGAGGACTTCCTGCTGGAGCACATCCGCATCCTCAAGGTGCTCTGGTGCTTCCTGATCCACGTGCAGGGCAGTATCCGCCAGTTTGCGGCCTGCCTCGTACTCACCGACTTCGGCATTGCCATCTTTGAGATCCCACACCAGGAGTCTCGGGGCAGCAGCCAACACATCCTCTCTTCCCTGCGCTTCGTCTTCTGCTTCCCGCATGGTGACCTCACTGAGTTTGGCTTTCTCATGCCAGAGCTGTGTCTGGTGCTCAAGGTGCGGCACAGTGAGAACACGCTCTTCATTATCTCAGACGCCGCCAACCTGCACGAGTTCCATGCTGACTTGCGCTCCTGCTTTGCCCCGCAGCACATGGCCATGCTGTGCAGCCCTGTGCTCTATGGCAGCCACACCAGCCTGCAGGAATTCCTCCGCCAGCTGCTCACCTTCTACAAGGTGGCGGGTGGCTGCCAGGAGCGCAGCCAGGGCTGCTTCCCTGTCTACCTGGTCTACAGTGACAAGCGCATGGTACAGACGGCTGCCGGGGACTACTCAGGCAACATCGAGTGGGCCAGCTGCACGCTGTGCTCGGCTGTGCGGCGCTCTTGCTGCGCACCCTCAGAGGCTGTCAAGTCTGCTGCCATCCCCTACTGGCTGCTGCTCACGCCCCAGCACCTCAACGTCATCAAGGCTGACTTCAACCCCATGCCCAACCACGGGACCCACAACTGTCGCAACCGCAACAGCTTCAAGCTCAGCCGCGTACCACTTTCCACGGTGCTGCTGGACCCCACGCGCAGCTGCACCCAGCCGCGGGGCGCCTTTGCTGACGGCCATGTGCTGGAGCTGCTCGTGGGCTACCGCTTTGTCACTGCCATCTTTGTGCTGCCCCATGAGAAGTTCCACTTCCTGCGCATCTACAACCAGCTGCGGGCCTCGCTGCAGGACCTGAAGACCGTGGTCATTGCCAAGACCCCTGCGACTGGGGGCCAGTCCCAGAGCCCACTCGTGGGTAGCCAGCCTGCTGAGGACAGGGTCAGGTGAGACTGAACACAGGCTTTTGGGGTTGGGGGCATGGGGCTGCTCTGCCAGGGAGTTCACATCCCTGTGTCTGAGACCACTCACCCATAAACCACATCCCTGAGTGCCTGCAATGTGTGAGTAGGTCCGGGGTGGGCTGAGCTCCTCAGCCACTTCTTAGTTCCTGACCACCCTCAGAGGGTCCTTGACTCCCTTCAGCTTGGTGCTGGGCTGCTTCACTCCCAGGCCTTCAGAAGAGGCCTAAGAAAGCAGTCCTTTTCACAAGGACAGTCTGGCCCAGTCCCCTGCCACTTAGGGCCCTACCTGGCTGGATCTGGGTCCCTGGGCTCCTGCCACCAGTGTAAGACAGGCTGAGGAGATTACCCCTCACCTTGCATGGCCTTTTCTGCTCTGTTCCACTGTGCTTAGGCACAGCCTCTAAGAATCACCCTTAACTCCCTCCCCCAGGGGCTCACAGTCCTCTGGCTTCTCTGCAGCCTGGGGACTGCTTTAGGTATCGCCCGCCTCTGACACCCAGCTCCAGGCCTTCCCCTGTTGAGAGCCACACAGCCCTTCTCAGGAAGACCTGGGTTGCTCACAGGCCCTCTTTCTGCACATAATTTGGGGAGTCTTTTCCAAAGGAACTTGTTGGCTTAGAGCAGTAAGATCTGAATGTGTTAGCTGGGTGGCACCCCATACAAAGCTCCATTTCTTCTGGGGGATACTGAGGCACAGAGAGGGGTGGAGTGGCAGCTGGCAGCTCTGTTCTGTTCCTTCTCGCTCTCCTCTCTACCCTGCTTCTGCCCCTGGGCCTGGCTTTCCCTGGGTTCCCTCCCTGGGTTTTCCTGTGGGCTGCCTGGGGCTAGGGTCGAGGGAGCCTATGGGTGGGGGGGGGGTTGTACCCACAGCTCACCCCACCTGGGGCCCAAGGGGTCTGTGCCCTTAAGGGTGCTCCTGTTTCCTTTCACTTCCCCATGGCTTCGCATATGCTAGGGCTTCCCGTCCTGGGCAAGAAAGCCCTTCATTTGTCACCCCCTGTCCCCTGAGACACAGTCTAGCTCACTTTCTCTTCTATGCTGGTGGACAGTGGAAACCATGTTCTCACCCCAGCATCTCACTCCAACTTGTGCCCCCCAACCTCTTCTTGGCTGAATTGGGTACCCCTCTTATGCCCAGCTCAAATCCCATGCCCTCTGTAGAAATCCCTGATGCCTAGGTGATAGAGATCAACTTGTGCCTGAGGTGGCCCTGCACAGCTGTGTCTCGTCTCTCTGTCCTTGTGGTAAGGCTTTGGTGACATTTCCCTGCCTCCCCAAAGCCTGGCTGGAAACTGCCCACACTGAGGACTCCATGCAGAAAGCAGGCCACTGTTTCATCCCCACAGATGCATCTCAGGCCCATGACAAGCAGGAAGACAGCCCAAAGGCTTCTTAGGGGCATGTGACCCAGGAAGGATCAGAGCCCCAGGCATCTAACTTAATAGCTGGACTGTCCAATTGAAAAGACAGTGTCTATGAGCTTTAAGCGTTCTGAGCATTATTTGATCTAGGGCTTAGAACAGACTGGAGAAAACTCAGTGTGGCCATGTGCCTTGGTGGCTGGGTTGGGGTGGGGGTTGGAGGGGGAGCCTGAGCCACCTGAGGAGGACCCAAAGGCAGACCAAGGAACAACTTGAATGTTTCGTTCTCAGACCTGGGGTCGTGCTCTGGACACGAGTGGCATTTCTGACGCCTCTACCACCTTCCCAGCCTGGGGTGCCAGATGGCCTATCTTGTTCCCATCTGCCCATCTCCCTCCCAAGACAAAGGGCCTGGGTACCTTTTCTCTGCTTTTTTGTCTTTCCTTTGAGAACCTATTTATAAAATCCCTAGGGGACCCCAGAGGTGGGGTGTGGTACGTACCTTCCCCTCATACTCTGAGGTGTACACGTGCTATGAATTTCCATTTGTGTCCACATCTGAATGTAGTGTTTCTTGGGGGATTGGGAGATGCAGCAGTGACCAATGTCCACCAGATGCCCAGGCAGAGGCTCCAGCTCCAGCCTCAGCCCCAGAGGAGGTGTCAGTCCCGGTCCCAGTGGAAGTCCCAGCTCTGGCCCAGGCAGAGCCCTCAGCCCCAGAGGAGACCCCAGCTTCAGCCACAACAGAGGCTTCGGCCCCAGAGGAGACCCCAGCAGAGACCCCCGCTGCAGCCTTAGTGACGGCCTCAGCCCCAGTGGAGGCCTTGTCACAAGCTGAGGCCCCTGACCAGTACCCAAGTGAGCACCTGATCCAGGCCACCTCAGAGGAGAACCAGATCCCCTCCCACCTGCCTGCTTGCCCGTCGCTCCGGCACATCGCCAGCCTGCGTGGGAGTGCCATCGTTGAGTTCTTCCACAGCAGCATTGCCGAGGTAGTGGCCCGGGTGTGGGTCCTGCTGGGTCGTGCCAGTATGGAGAGCTAGCCTAGTTGGCCCTGGGGGTGTGGCAGAGCTTGTGTGGGGTCAGCCTCCGATTCTCTGGCTTCTCGGTGCTGGCTTTTCCCCCAGCTTCAGCTGTTTACAGTTTTGAGGGCCCAGGTTGGGAGGTCCTGGACTGCCCTTCGCTGATCAGTTGTCCTGTCACCGCCACCCTGTGGCCACTCCTCTCCTCAGGTTCCCGGCAGACCCCACTGCACACCCATATTTCACCCCTCATGTCCTTTCTGCTTCCAAGCTTGTCAATCCATTGACGGGTTGTGATGACAGTCCTGAATCCCCCTGCCCCAGGCTGTGGGCACGTCACGAGGGCGACAGAGCTAACAGGGGTGCCCTGCCCAGGGGTCTGTTGTCACGCACAGTCTGGAAGAGAACTGCATGTGCGGCCTGGCCCTGCTTTCCGGCAGGCGCAGACCCAGCCCCTTTGTATCCAGGTGGAAAATGAGGAGCTGAGGCACCTCCTGTGGTCCTCGGTGGTGTTCTACCAGAGCCCGGGGCTGGAGGTGACCGCCTGCGTGCTGCTCTCCACCACGGCTGTGTACCTCGTGCTGCACGACGGCCTCCGCCGCTACTTCTCCGAGCCGCTGCAGGGTAGGCGCCGGGGCCTGCCGCCATCTGGGGAGCTGGGAGCCTGCACCTGAGAGGGGAGCTGGGCTCGGTCTTAGAGCCAATTGTGTGGCTTCAGGCAGCAGCGACTCGACCGCATTGGACTTAGAGTCTCTTGTGGGGGACAGGGGGGTGAAACAGCACTTTCCCCTAGCTCTGTCATGAGGGACCTAAGGCCAGGCATGGAAGCACCAACCAGGGCCTGGCAAGCACCTGGACAGTAGCCATGACAAGGTATTGAGCAACCTCTGCCCCTTGGGGCCTCGGCGGGAGGCTCCTGTGACTGCACTGAGCCAGGCGCGGCTCAGACCCCAGAATGCATTGCCTGGGAGGCCATGTGTGCGTGGAGGGTGGTGGTGGCTCCTCAGCAGGCCAGGCCAGCCGAGGGGACCAGTTCCTGCTGGACGCAGCTGTGCTCCTGGGCTCCTCACGCTCACCCGGCACAGTCACCAACCTTCTTCTCCACCACAGATTTCTGGCATCAGAAAAACACTGACTACAACAACAGTCCCTTCCACATCTCCCAGTGCTTTGTTTTAAAACTTAATGACCTGCAGACGGTCAACGTTGGGCTTTTTGACCAGTATTTCCGGCTGACGGGTAAGTAACCACTGCTCCGTCCTATTTTAAGTTAAGGCCAGTGTCACCAGTGGGCTTCCACCTTCCACATGTGGGTGCATGATCGCAGGCAGGGTTATCTCTGCTCACAAGCCATTTCACCAGGGCAGGAGGAAGCAGCCTCAGGAACTGCTGAGAGTGCAGGACTCAGCTGCCAGGGCTCAGAGCGGGAGGGGGACAGGCAGTGAAGCGCTGGGCAGTGCCGGGAGGGCAGGCAGAGTGGGCCCTGTGCTCAAGGGCAGGATGTTTCTGACTCACTTCCTGAAGAGAGAAAGCTAAGCTCTTTTCCTAATGCCTCTGTATCCCCTTCCAGAAAAATGTCACACCCCTTCCGGTCTGAGAAATGGCCATCTCCTCAGGCCTTGTGAGACTTTCCCACATGGGCCTTGCTAGTCCTGGCTCTGTGGTCTTCAGGTTCAGGCTGACCTGCTAGAAACTAGAGAGCTCCAGGGGCAGGGCTGGGGAAGCAGCTGCCTGCAACCCTGACCAGTCTCTTCTCCCATAGGGTCCTCCCCCATGCAAGTGGTGACTTGCTTGACTCGGGACAGTTACCTGACACACTGCTTCCTTCAGCACCTCATGTCTGTGCTCTCCTCCCTGGAACGCACACCTTCACCTGAGCCTGTCGACAAGGACTTCTACTCTGAATTTGGGAACAAGACCACAGGTACCCCTGCCCAGCTCAGGCTGTAGACAGGCCACCTGGTCTCCTGGGCAGCCCTGAGAGCTGCAGCACACCCAGAGCATCTCTCTGCTTCTCTCCTCCTCACTTTTTTTCTCCTGTTGTGCTTAACTGGCTTGCATCTTCCATGGCTTTTCCATGGCAGTCTCCATCCCAGCAAACCCTCAACCATCTGGTAGACAAACCTTAAGTGTCTGCTCTGCTCTAGCCTGCGGGCCTGTGGGTCTCCACCTGGGCATGGGGCTTGGAATGCTCTCGCCCACCTCTGGCAGATAGCAGCTCATGCTGCCATCTCTGGGTGGCATGGGGCCCTCCCAGCCCAACCACAGACCAGTTCCAGCCTTCAGCCCTTGCGGGCCTCTCTCTCTGCAGGGAAGATGGAGAACTACGAGCTGATACACTCAAGCCGTGTCAAGTTCACCTACCCCAGCGAGGAGGAGATTGGGGACCTGACATTCATCGTGGCCCAGAAGACGGTTGACCCAGAGAGGGCACCAGCCCTCAGCATCCTGCTGTATGTGCAGGCCTTCCAGGTGGGCTCACCACCACCTGGGCACTGCAGGGGCATGCTGCGCCCCAAAACACTGCTGCTCACCAGCACCGAGATCTTTCTTCTGGATGAGGACTTTGTCCATTACCCACTACCTGAGTTTGCCAAAGAGCCGCCACAGAGGGACCGGTACCAGCTAGATGATGGCCGCCGCGTCCGGGACCTGGACCGTGTGCTCATGGGCTACCAGACGTACCCACAGGCGCTCACCCTCGTTTTTGATGATGTGCAAGGCCACGACCTCATGGGCAGTGTCACCCTGGACCACTTTGGGGAGGTGCCAGATGGCCTAGCCAGAGCCGGTCAGGGCCACGAGGTCCAGTGGCAGGTGTTTGTCCCCAGCGCCGAGAGCCGCGAGAAGCTCATCTCCCTCTTAGCCCGTCAGTGGGAAGCCCTGTGCGGCCGGGAGCTGCCTGTCGAGCTCACTGGTTAGCCCAGGATGCGGCTGGCTCTTGCTGCCCTCTGTGGCCAACCTGGCATCCCCTCAGTGTGGGGAAGCAGGCTTTCTTTGTTCTTTTTAAAATGATTTCTCCTCCCTCTTGGCACCTTCATTTGACTGTCCTCCCAGAGAATGTGAACGTATGTGTTCTGTTGATTCTTTCTAATCCCAGGAGTGAAAGGGCTGGCGCCTCCGTGTACCATTGGCCTCCTGTGCATCTGTTTCTCACCCCTGGTGTTGCGTGGTCAGGCTCAGCAGTGTCATGTCTTCTGTCGTAGGACTGTTGTCAACATGTGGCTTCATGGGTCCTATTTACTCTTTTACATGTCTTTTCCTGAAATGTCAAGCCCAGTCTTGTTGATGTTGATGTTGTGGGTGTTTGCTGCTAATCATGAAGCTGGCAGCAAAATGCACATTGGAAGTTCCCACCCTGTGCAGTTTTCCAAAGTGGAGGCTTCTCCTGGTCCAGACAGGTGGGAGAGCCCTGTGGGGGACCGGAGTCCTCCAGGCCTGGGGCTGAGAGGGATGGGGGTAGGGGACCCAGAGCTGCCAGCACCAGTGTGACTCCTGTCGCCTGTTTTCTCTATTCCAATAAAGTAGAGTTTGACACAGTCTGGATCTTTTATTTCAGGGTCCACTGAGGTTCCAGCAGGGCATTGGCCCAGGACGTGGCTTGAGGGAGAAGGGGTCCCCTAGAGACACAGGAAGGTGAGGTATTAGGGGAAAGGAAGGAGGGAGGAGAGGAGGAAGGGATGAAAGGCAAAGGAAGTGGCTCTCTCAGGGCCAGAGGTTGGGTGGGTGGCACTGGAACCTGAGGGGCAGAGGCAGGCTGTGAGGGGGCCTTCGGACAGGGCCATGCTGGTCTGTGGCTCAACCGTGAGCCTCTGGGCAAACAAGAAGAGTGAGCACAGAGGCTCACTGCCCTTCTGCCTTCTTCAGGGCTGGGATGTCACTCTTGGGCCCACCCCCACCTAGGGCTGCAGCCTGTAGTGAGGGTAAGGCCTAGAATCTAGAATACCTTACTGTACGGGGTCTGGGGGTCTCTGAAATCGCTGCAGGGGGCAGGCCAGTGGGAGCTGGCCCCAGCTGTGGAGAGTGGAGAGGAAGGCCCGTGCCCATCTGCGTTTGCTCATGTCCCAAGAGGTGGGGATGGCCTTAGGAAGTCCTGCTGAGGGAGAACCTAGGACTTCTTTGGGACCCAGGCCCTGTGCCCCACCATTACTTAACCAATTTCTAACCCCAGAGCAGGGCCTCTAGGCCCTTCGTGCCTCCCTCTCATCCAGGTCCAACCAGAAGCCTCAGTGCCCAAGGTGCAGGGCCATTTGGGCAGGATTGGGAGGAGGTGAGTTGGGGGGTCGGTGGGCAGCAGCCAACCCAGCTCCTAGACCTGCTTCTGCTGTAAGTTTTCTGTGGGTGCCAGCAGGGTGGGGATCCTGGCCCAGAGGACCCACCGCCCTTGGGAAGACTGGGGGTGTCGAGGGGGAGAGCCACTAAAGGGATGGTCTCCCCACTGAACCCCCTAGCCAGATCACAGACCAGCCCAGTGGCCCCATCAGCTGCTGGGAGAGTGGGAGCCCCCTGAGGATAAGTAGGAGGGGGACAGGTGATGAGGCTTCCCCAAATCAGGCCATTATCAAAGGCATTTACAAATGGCCACCTGCCTCATCTTAGTCCTCTGTGAACAGGACAGTGACAACCAGGTATGGCACACGGAGGCCTCACCACCTGGGCTACTGTTTCAGGCCCCATCGCCCAACGTGTTAACAGCCGACCCAGCCTGGGTCCAGTGAGGGCCTGACTTACTGGGGGAGGCATGCAGTTGGGGGTGAGAGCACTCTGCAGGCAGCAGTCTTGGGATTGAATCTGAACACTGGTTAACTGAGCAACGTGAGACGAGTTACCTAGTCCCTCTGAGCCTGTTTCCCACCAGCAACAGAGAGATAATAAAAGTAGCCATATTCATTCATTTGTTAAATCTGTATTGAGCATCTACTGTATGAACTAGACAGACACTGTCCCTGTTCTCCCATAGCTGACATTCCAGCAGGGGAGAGAAAATGAAATAAACCAGGATCAGCTTGTGGCCAGTGCTATGAGGAGAGGAAGGCTAGTGACCTTTGACCTGAGACTGGACCCTGAGGTCAGTCCCTGAGAGAAGATCTGGAGTGGCAGCTGCTTGACGTGGCTGGGAGAGCAGCGAAGGTCAGAGGCTGGCCTCATGTGGACATGTGTGGAGTGCAGGGCTCCTGAGTGGAGAACAGATGGATGGATCAGGAGGGAGAGCTCTGAGGAGGCCCCTGGGGGAGGAGGGAGATATAGGGACAAGATTGGGGGCTGGACTAGTGGGAGGGGTAGCTGGGGTAGGTGAGCAGGAGCAGTCTGCTGTCCACTGAGCACAGAGCCTGGCAGGGGGTCAGAGGCCTGATCTTGCCCTCAGCAGTTGGTAAGGTTGAGACAGACCTGATTCAGGGCCTGAATCCCTCAGAGCCCCTGCAGACGCTTGGGGCGGGGAGTTGTGTACATTTGCGTTTGAATTTTTTTCACAACCTCTGGTAGACCCTAGTTGGTAGCTCATGGTGGACTTGGAGGCTGTGATGCCAGGAGAGGGTCCCGGGGCCCCAAGCAGGCCCTGGCCATCCATGCAGGGGTCAGTAGCCAGCACCTTCTCTTCCGCCTGCAGGCTGCTGATAGGCAGAAGGAAATCCTGGCGGGTTCCTGTGGGGGTGAGCTGGCGGGGCCTCCAGGCTGCTTTTAAAGCAAGTGCCCGCCCCCATCCCACTTGCCCGCCCTGTGCCTGCCTCTCAAGCTCATTCCCCAAGCAGGCTGCCCCAGCTCCATGCTGGACAGTGTGCTCGCCAGCCGCCGCTAGCCATGGCAGGGTCCCAGGGCCGCCTCCTGCTCTGTCTCCTGGCTTCTCTAGCAGGCTCCAGCATCATCGGGGGGCAGAAGGTGAGTGTGAGCCAGTTGCAGGGGGCTATCCAAGTGTCCAGGCCCTGCTGGCCAGTGGCGGGAGCAGGGAGGGAGTGTGCACAGATAGGGCACAGCTCTGGGGACGCATGGGGCAGCCAGTTGGTCTCTAACCCCCCCTGAGCAGTTGGAGGGCCAGGCTGTTGTGTCCATCTCCCTAGGCTGAGGTCTGTGTGTGGCTGCTGGGGGTGGCGGGGGTGGCAGGGGTGGCAGCCTGCCCTCTACCCAGCCAGCCAACCGTGTAGTGTGGTGTGTGTGCACAGCTGTCCCCAGGTCTCCCAGCCTGAGTGTGAGAGGCAGAGCCAGGCCTGTCCTCCTGTCCTCGCAGCCCAGACTGAGCCCCGATTTCTATGTGGTCCTGGCCTGGGGATTAGAGAGGTGATCACCCCAAACCTCAAAAGGCTGACAAACTGAGACTCACATGGCACAGGTGTGTACGTGCTGGTGTGTGTGTGTGTGTGTGAGTGTGTGTGCACCTGTGCCAAACCCCAAGAATGCCCAGAGGCAGAACAAGGTCTACTGACCCGTTTCTCTGGGTAAACAGCAGCCAATGATAACACCCTTACCCCTAAGAACTGTCATTAAATGAGCTCACAGCCCTGGCACACCGGTATTACCCCCTCACACCCTCACAGCCCCTGGGCAGTGGGTCCTGTTGTTCTGCACCTGAGGACAAGGCCTGAGGATGGTGAAAACAGGTCAGTCCAGCTCTGGAGCTGTGCTCCAGTCACCGCCTGTGCTTCCCCGCTTGTGGGGGGGCCTGCAGGTCCATGTGTGCCCACCCCTTCAGGCGCCCCTCTGCAGGCGCCCAGGCCCCATAGTAGGAGCGGTGTTCCAGCTGGGGTGTCTAGAAGAGACTTCCACCCTAAGTATGGAGAGAGAGTCACCTGGCTGGGGCCTGCCTCCAGGTGGGAGACCCTCCCTTGTGAGGCCAAGTTCATCTGATTCTTGGGGCAGCTACTGCTGCCCCTGTGTCACTAACAGGCAGGCAAGCCCAGAGAAAGAAAGAACTTGCCCAGGATTCCACCGCTGAGCCAAACCAGGACAGATCCCAGGCCCCCTGCCGTCTTGGGCTTTTTTTTCTTCTTGTGGTCCCTTGGAGGAGAGGAAGGAAAGGGACCGTGCAAGGTTCAGGGCCAGATCAAAGTTGGGAACAGGCAGATCTGAGTTTGAAAAGGAGACAGTGATGGTGGAAGAGCCAAGGGTTACAAGCTGATCCTGCAGATGGGTTCTTCCTGCTCCCTTCTTGCCTCAGTTTCCCCATGTGTACAATGCAAAGGAATTTCAAAGGCCTTGCTGTCTCCTCATGTTCTGGAAACGGGTCAGTGAGGGGCTTCAGGAGAAACTTTTTCCTTGTCAGAGAACCATGGTTCTGACCACCTCTAAGCCTGCATTCTGGGGCTGGGGGTCAGCCAGCCTAGCCCTCAGGCAGCCTGGGTCAGGGAAGAAGGGCCCAGGGGTTCTTGTTGACAGGGACACACTATTGCTGGCCTCCTCTCTCGTACCATCAGTCACTCAGCACTCCCAGCATCCCATGTTGTGTGAGACCCACTATAAATATTAGGAAACTCAGGCTCTGAGTGGAAGGGATAACCTCTGGTTCACACAGCCAGTGAGGGGCTGGAGCAGGACTCAAATCACAGGCAAGCTCAGGCAGTAGAGGCATGGAAGACTTACTGGAGGAGGGGAGTCATAACACCTGTCCATTCAACAGTCTTTTGCCAAGCACCTCTGTGCTAGGAGTATGCTTGTGCTGACAGAGCCTGGGTCTCCAGCTGGGGGTTGAAAGCAGAAGGGCGTTGCTCTAAGGCAGCAGCAGAAGCAAGTTGAAGGATCCCTTCGTCTGAGGGAGATTAGGTCCTGGGCCCTGGACCTCAGCTTGGGGGAATTTCACAGCAGACTCACACTTCGTGTCTCCTCAACTTCCCCAGCAGCATCTCTGTGGGAAACAGACATTGCAAAATCTGTTCTGGATTTGCGCAGGGGGGTCACTACCCGCCTGGCTCAGGCAGATGCCAAGGTGCCCCCAGGAAAAAGGGAATCTGATTCAGCACTTGGACATGATCCAGTCTCATCCCGCCCAGTGGGACCAACAGTGACTGGGGTTTGGGGCTGCCCCCCAGTGGGAGCCTGAGTGCCTGCCTGTGGGGCGATCCCAGAAGAAATGTGATTTGGCTGCTGGCTTATGCATCCATCATCCTTTCACACACATTTACAAATGAGACGTCACATGAATGAGTGTCCACCATGGGACACAAGGCTGTGGCCTCCTCCTGTGCCCAGAATTCTCCCACCACTTTATCAAAGAGGACAGTGCATTCCCATTGCCCCTGAGCCCCTCTCCAGGGCTGACCAACAATGTGCTAAGAGCTGGTCCCTAGTCCAGTGGTGACCACACTGGCAGCTGTGCCCAGCTAGCTGGCCAGATGGCCCTCAGGGAAGCCCGCTGCTCACTGAGCTTTTGCCATGTGCCAGCAGCTGCCCTGACCTTGGAGTTACCCAACTTCCTAGCCGCTCCCTGGCTCAGCAAAGACCGAACCTGGGTGGGGAATGAGACCACACTCCCAGCCCACAGCTTGGCCTGAGGCTGCTCACAGCAACTTCCCTCTGCAGACCACAGCAGCATGAGCGGAAAGAGCCAAATCACAGCAGTTGAAAGGCTATTTCTCCTCTTCTCTTGCTTTGAGAAACCACACATCTATAATGTGTTCTAGGAAGATGTCCTGGGCTCACTCCTTCTGGACCACTGTGGTCAGCATTTTTTAGACGACAACATCTTAGCTCTCCAGGACGTGCCCCAGGCACCCCCTAAAACCTCTCCTCTATTAAATGCATCTTCTTCCCATGGCCCTTTCTCTCAGCTACAACCAAGAGTTTTGCTTCCGTCTGTCCAAGGTACAATGCTGTATATTATTGGGACTTCGTGGCTGTACAGGTATTGCCACAGACAGTGGACTTGTGGGAACTATGGCAGGCCAGTGAATGGGACCATAGGCTTTCTTGGCACCCTCAGGTGACAATCCAGGGCATGTGCCTAGGTTGCAGGCCAGGTCTCCATTTGGGGTGCACGAGAGGCAACCACACACTGATGTTTCTCTCCCTCTCTTTCTTCCTCCCTTCCCCTCTCTCTAAAAATAAATAAATAAAATCTTAAAATAAATAAAAATAAATAAAACACAAACTGAGTCTCATAGGGCTGCCCCGACTGCCTCACCTCCATGGTCTGGCCACCAGCCTCTCTCCAGCCTCTTCTTGGCTGCTCTGTCTTGTCACATATGGTTGTTTGCTCCTTTCTTCCCACCTTTTGCCTTTCCTATCCCCTCTGCCAGGAGCACTGCCTTGGCCAAGTCTCCTACATCCTTTAGGCCCCAACTCAATAGTCACCTCTTCCAAGAAGTTGCCCAGGCCTCCAGCCTGGGTCCTCTCAGCTCCCTTGCTGCCAGCATTGCCCATCCAATGATGGGCAGTGGACCCTTGGGTCCCAACCAGTGGGGCGTGAGCCAGGCCTGGGATCAGGTTTCCAGGAACATGACTCCTTGGCCCAAACACATGCAGTCTGCCTCGCACACTCCTGACCATCTGGGCCAGCCCCTCAGGTCTAGGACAGGCTCCTGTGTCCCTTGGGCTTGCAGAGAAGGTCATTTGGCATCAGGGTGCAGAAACACTCAGAGCAGAGTGGGGAGAGGTGTGCTCCCCACCCAGTATAGCCACATCATTGCTTATTTTTATTTTATTTTTTAAGAATATTTTATTGATTATACTATGACAGTTGTCCCAATTTTTCCCCTTTGCTCCCACTCTGCCTGGTACCCCCATTCCCTCCAGCAATCCCCCCTTCCTTTGTTCATGTCCACGGATCATGCATATAAGTTCTTTGGCTTCTCCACTTCCTATACTGTTCTTAACATCCCCATCTATTTTGTACCTACCAGTTATGCCTCTTGATCTCTGTACCTTTTCCGGCATTCTCCCCCTGCCCCCTCCCCACTGACAGCCCTCCATGTGATCTCCATATCTATGGTTCTGTTCCTTTTCTAGTTTTTTGATTAGTTTGTTTGTTTGTTTGTTTTAGATTCATTTGTTGACAGTTATGAGTTTGTTGTCATTTTACTGTTCATAGTTTTGATCTTCTTTTTCTTAAATGTGTCCCTTTAACATTTCATATAATAAGGGTTTGGTGATGATGAACTTCTTTACCTAGTCTGGGAAGCACTTCATCTGCCCTTCCATTCCAAATGATAGCTTTGCTGGATAGAGTAATCTTGGTTGTAGGTCCCTGCTTTTCATCACTTTGAATACTTCTTGCCAGCCCCTTCTTGCCCGCAAAGTTTCTTTTGAGAAATCAGCTGACAGTCTTATGGGAACTCCTTTGTAGGTAACTCTGCTTTTCTCTTGCTGCTTTTAAGATTCTCTCTTTATGTTTCACCTTTGACATTTTACTGATGATGTGTCTTGGTGTGGTCCTCTTTAGGTCTAGCTTGTTTGGGACTCTCTGTGCTTCCTGGATTTGTATGTCTATTTCTTTCTCCAAATTAGGGAAGTTTCCTTCATCGTTTTTTCACATAAGTTTTCAATTTCTTGCTCTTCCTCTTCTCCTTCTGGCACCCCTATCATTTGGATGTTGGCATGTTTAAAGTTGTCCCAGAGGTTCCTAAGCCTCTCCTCATTTTTTTTAGTTCTTGTTTCCTCATTCTGTACTGGTTGACTGTTTATTTCTTCCTTATGTTCCAAATCATTGATTTGAACCCCAGCTTCCCTTCTCTTCGCTATTGGTTTCTTCATTTCATTTAGTATAGCCTTTAGTTTTTCCCTTATGCATTTGCCGTACTCAATCATGTCCGTCAAGTTGGTGAGCATCGTTATCACCAACTCTGTCTGTCAGGTTGGCTATCTCCTCATCGCTTAGTTCTCCCGCTAGGACCTTGATCTGCTCCCTCTTTTGGGCCATACTTCTCTGTCTCCTCAACTTGACAGCCTCCTGTGTTTGCCTCTGTGTCTTAGGTAGAGCTGTGGCACCTGTTAAGTTGTAAGAGGCGGAGCTTTAGATATTCATCAGTGCGGGGCAACCGTTTCATCACACTGTGGCACTGTATGTGGGGAAGGGATCTGAGAGGAATAATGCTGCTTGTTTGGCACTTGCCCCTTTCCCAGTCATTTCACCCACTTCCCATATGTGACTGGCCCTCCCCTAGTTGTTGCCCTGGTGATGGTTCCCAGAGTGGGTGTGTTTGCAGATGTTCTAGGACCAGGAGGCCTCTAAACAGATTCTCATGAGAGAGAGGCAGTTTCTTCCACTGCCCCAGGCCCCACTGGTTTTTGCAGCCAGAAGTAATGTGGCTTTATTTTCCCGGCACTGGAACCATGAGTTGCATGGTCTGGCATGGGACTAGGATCACTCCTCAGGTGTCTCTCCTGGCTTTTATAATGTGTGACTGCTCTTTCCGATGGCTGGCCACAGCCACTGCCTTGCTGCCACTGCCGCCACCACCACAACCACCACACCATGTCCTCTCCACCCCAGCCCCGCCCCTCCTACCCGTATGGATGAGTATTTCTTATTTATATCTTTATTTGTTGGACTTCCATGCAGTTCGATTTTCTGGTAGTTCTAGTTTTTTTTGTTTTGAGGTAGATGTAATTCTTTTTACGATTGTGGAAGGAAGCAAAGCATGTCTACCTATGCTTCCATTTGGCCAGAAGTCCAAGAGTCTTACTGTTTATTTTTAAATAAAAGGTGAGTATGAGCACTAGGTGGAGAGTCTGGGTTCACATGCTGTCACTGGGTAGCTCTGAGCAAGGGCCGCCCACTGGCAGTTCAGTTTCCTGATATGAATGGCCAAGGTAGAGCAAAATGGCTAGATTCTCTTTGTGTCAGAAAGCTAGACCCTGAGGCTGCTGGGCATGCCTGTAAGGCCCTGGGCAGAGGTATGTGGCTGTGGACACAGCTCATGCCATGGCGGTCCCAGACTGTGATAGGCAGGCTTCCCCATGTCAGGGCCTTCCCTGCCCTCATTGTATCTCCACTAAATAGATGGGAAACCAAAGCCTAGAGGGGGTTGAGAGGCCCTGCAGGGATTTGGACAGAGTCAGGACTGGTACAGGGTCCAGGCGCTTCATTCCAAACCCCATCCATGACCCAGGTGCAGTCCAGACACTGTGATGTGAAAACCAGATTTGTCACTCATGTACCCTGCACCATATGCGCTGCCATCAAGAAGCAGGTGTGTCCCTTGGGCTGGCTTCGTGAGTTCCCGGAGAAGATATCACAGGACTGCCGGTGCGAACCCCACCCCCATCCTTGTCCATTTCCAGGAGCATACTGTGGGGTGTCAGGGGACCAGGAAGAGCCTGGCAGGCCTGGCAGGGTGGGCAGGGCCTCACTTACCACGCATTTATTGGCTCTTCCAGTGGGTCAGAGAAAGGAGGAGTAAGAGGGTGGGGGCCGGTGGAGTTTATTGAATACCTACTATGTGCCAGTCCTTGTGCTCAACTCTGGGCCTGGCACATAAATGGGAGGTGGAGAAAGAACACAGGAACCTAGGATCGGGAGGCTGGGATGGGGGCTGCAGGGTGGGAGCCCTGCCCACCACCCTGCCCACCCTTTATCCCCAGCTATGAGGTGCAACTAGGGGGCTCCCTGGTGTCCATGAGGGGCTGCAGCCTGGCATGCTGGAAGGACGTGTTGGAGAAGGCCTGCTGCCCTGGCTACTGGGGGTCCCAGTGCTACGGTATGGGGGGAGGAAGTCCCTGCTTAGTTCCTCACACCCCAGTCCCAGGATCTCCATCTGCAGTATCTGTCTGCATTCCTCTCATGTTGTTCATTTAATGAACACTTACTAGAGCCAACACAGTTTGCCACCTGGCTCTGGTGGCCCTGGGGAGGGGCTGGCATCTGGGGCTGCCCAGAGCTGCTGGGGTCAGGGATGAATCAAGAGTTCTTAGACCACAGCTGAGTTCTGGGACATCCACAGAATGCCCTGGGGGGGCAGAAACCCCATGCAACGGCCATGGGACCTGCCTGGATGGCATAGACAGGAATGGGACCTGCGTGTGCCAGGTAAGAGTCGGGCGGGCTGGGGTGAGGGACAGTGGAAGGGCCACGTTGAGTGGGTGTGTTCCTCCACCAGGAGAACTTCAGTGGCTCAGCCTGCCAGAAGTGCCAAGATCCCAACCGGTTTGGGCCTGACTGTCAGTCAGGTGAGCACTAGCAGGACAGGAGGCCAACGCCAGTGTCCACCTGGGGGCCTGTGGAGACCCAGTTCCAGCAACCAGCCCCCACCAGGCTCCCTCCCAGCTCCTGACCCTTTCGTTTCCCCTCTAGGGAGACAAGTTTTGGTTCATCACCCTCCAGCCCTTGCACATGTTGTTCTAGGGGCCTCATGGAGGGCCTTCAAGCCCTCCTGGAACGCCCAGGCTGAGCTAGCAGCCTCCCTGGGCGCGCACCATCCCTGTAGTCCTGCATCCCTGCTCTGCTCTTCTCTTGAAGTTGTGCCTGTTGGAGCCGAGTTCTGGAAATGTAAAGGGCAAGGGCTCTCCCAATGTGTCGCTGGGTGAGGCTAGTGTCCCACCTGGCCCTATGTGTCCTTCCTAGTGTGCAGTTGTGTGCATGGCGTGTGCAGACATGGGCCACTCGGGGATGGAAGCTGCCAGTGCTTTGCTGGATACACTGGACCTCACTGCGACCAAGGTGAGCAGAACTGTGGGGGAAGCCTGGGCAGCGGGTTCCTAGGGGGCCAGAACAGGAGAGGCCAACTGGGTGACAGATGGGGCCTGAGCCACAGCAGGACCTCTGCCTACAGCCTGACCTCTGCCTACAGCCTGATTTCTTTCTAAATAGGAGAGGTACACAGCTGGTCAGGCAGAGAGGGGTCTCATCTGAGACCTCCACTGCCCAGGTGCCCAGCGAGGGCAGACCATCCGTGCTCTTATGTTCCTTTCCAACCTGGGGCTTCGGCCACTGCAATACTCTCCCCTCTCCACTCAGAGCTGCCTGAGTGCAAGGCCCTGCGCTGTCCCCTGAACTCCCAGTGCTCTGCAGAAGACCCCACCTGCAGATGCCTGCCTCACTACACCCAGCAGGGCAACATATGCCAAGGTAAGTCTGTGACCTAGAGGGTGGGAGCCCCAGCTCAGGGTGAGCAGGCACTGGGAGGATGTCGCTTTAAACCAGCAAGTGCAATCTGGCCATTCTGAGGGAGGAAGAACTGTTCCCGAGGGAGGTGAAGGGGACCTGTCCCCACGGTCTAGATCAACCTGTTCACTGTTCTTTGGACCATCATGATGGAAGCCGTGGAAGAGATAAGCTCTTGGGAGCCAAGCTCACTTGGGCTTTCTCTCTGCCCTGGCAGCCCCTGACCCCTGCCAGCCATCGCCCTGTTCCTCATTTGCCCAGTGCTCAGTGAGCCCCACTGGGAAGGCACAGTGTCTCTGCCCGAAGAACTACCATGGCGATGGGACAGTGTGTCTGCCCCAGGACCCATGTAACACCAACAATGGTGGCTGCCCCAGCAACTCTACCTTTTGTCAGTACCAGGGGCCTGGCAAGGTGAGCTGGGGCCCGGGCTGGGCCTGCCCCTCAGTCCACCTACCCAGGGACCCTGGGCAAATCAAGGGCCTTCTGGGAGCTTCAGTTGCCCCATTTGTAGATGGGAAGAGAATGGCACCCTCTTCTTGGAGGGCAGTTGTAGGGGCTAAGCAGAGCTCTGTGGGTGTGGCAGACAACAACAGTCCTCATAGACATGATGTCACCCTCCTGGCCCTGCCCAGGCCTCCTGCATTTGTAAGCCAGGCCTGGCCAGCATCAACAGCACGGCTTCTGCAGGCTGCTTCGCCTCCTGTTCCCCCTTTTCCTGTGACCGGTCAGCCACGTGCCAGGTGACCCCAGATGAGAAGACCAGGTGGGCACAGGGGCCTTGGGGTGGGCATTAGGGGCAGGGGAGAGAGGGTAGACTGGGCAGGGGCAGGTGTGCACCCTCAATTCAAGGCTGTGTGGGGACAGGTGGGGGTGGGCCAGGAGGTGGTGACTGGCACCATCCCCTGCCCTAACCAGTTCTCCCCACCCCCTAGCTGTATGTGCAAGGAGGGCCAGGTGGGGGATGGACGTGCGTGCTATGGACACCTGCTCCACGAGGTACAGAAGGCCAGTTCAATAAGGGCGGCGTTCCTGGGACTGAGAGTCACCCTCGCCATGCTGGGTGTGTGACCTTACCCCTCGTGCCCAACACTGCTGTCAGGGAGGGAGGGGTTGACTGCAGAGATACCTTGTTTCTCTTCCCAAGCGCTATGGAAGCAGAGTGGGCTGTGGTGGGGTACATGGTGGAGGTAGGAGCCAGCCCTGCAGCCCCTGATGCCCACATCTACTCTAGACCTAGACCAAACGGCCCCTAGCACCACTCTCCAAAACTGAGGATTGTTGCCTTAGGGTATCCCCAGGTCCATTCTGACGCACCCTCTCCTGTCCCCCCAGACCAGGGCTGCCGGGAGATCCTCACCATGTCGGGCCCATTCACTGTTCTGGTGCCGTCCCTCTCCTTCAGGACCTCCTGGACCATAAACGTGAGCCCCCAGCCCCACTGAGGAGCTGGCCGCAGCCTTTGCCTCCTTCCTGGACCTTGCCCCAGTCTTCAGAGCCTGGGAGAGTCCCCAGCGAACACGCTGGGGAACTGAGGCCTGGGAGGCATCTTGTCCCCTCTGCTGCTCAGGCAGGGTGGCATGAAGAGGACCACCTGCCCCAGGCCCCCTACGCACCCCAATCCCCTTGTGTCTGCAGGCATCCCTTGCCCAACAGCTCTGCAGACAGCACATCATCGCAGGGCAGCACATACTGGAGGACTTAGGGACCCAGCAGCAAACACGCAAGTGGTGGACACTGGCTGGGCAGGAGATCACTGTCACTTTCAACCAGTTCATGGTGAGGAGGAGAGAACCTCACCCTGGGAACCAAAGGAGTCATAGGTGGGGGGCACAGCTCTGGGATAGGGGGCTGGCGTATGGAATCTGAACCAGAGGTCTCATTTCTGAGAAGAAATATACCTACAGCCCTGGCTGGTGTAGCTCAGTGGATTGAGTGCTGGCCTGCGAACCAAAAAGTCGCTGGTTCAATTCCCAGTCGGGGCACATGCCTGGGTTGTAGGCCAGGCCCTCAGTGGGGGGCATGAGAGAAGCAACCAACTGATATTTCTCTCCCTCTCTTTCTCCCTCCCTTCTCCTCTCTCTGAAAATAAATAAATAAATAATAGAAATACACCTACAAATACAAAGATCTGCCCCAGAAAACATTCACCATCCACAAGGCCAACTACCCAGCAGCTAATGGCGTCTTCCACATGGTAAATGCCCTGCGGTGGCAGCTCCCACCACAGCTACCTGACGACCCCAAGGTAAGCCAGTGTTCTCTGCTCCCTCCACCATGTGCCACTGGGTGACCTCTTATCCCCACAGACCTTAGAGGGGTGGCAGGGGTAGTTCTGGGCAGGGCTAGAGCAACCTCATCGATGACTCCTCTGCATCCCTAATGCTTGCTCCTTTTTACAGAGAACTATCAGCCAGATCCTTGCCTCCACCGAGGCCTTCAGCCGGTTTGAAACCATCCTAGAGGTGAGTTTAGGGGAAACGTCCTAGCCTATCTGATCTTTTGGTCCAGGACTGCTCATTAAACAGAATGTGCCCCACAATGTACTGAGGTTTGGAGTAGCACAGGCCTTTGCCTATGCCCCATCCTAGAACTTGCCCGTCACCATCCTGAGGTTCACAGTTGATGTCTACCGTCTATGCCTGGTGGGAGTTCCCTGCAGGCCGAGGCAGCAGGGCTCTGAGGTAGGGGCTGGCCACAGAGCCTGCCTGAGCTTCCCCTCCACTACCACAGAACTGTGGGCTGCCTTCCGTCCTGGATGGGCCCGGGCCCTTCACGGTCTTTGCCCCAAGCAACGAGGCTGTGGACAGCTTACGCGACGGCCGCCTGATCTACCTCTTCACAGCAGTAAGCTAGGCAGAAAGGAGGGGCTGGGGATGTGGGGGCACTAGGGCTTCCACCTCCCCTACTGGGCCTCCAGTAGTCAAGTCCTCTTTCCTCTGCCAGGGTCTTTCCAAACTGCAAGAGCTGGTGAGGCACCACATTTACAGCCATGGCCAGGTGAGAGGACTTCCTCCCAGAGGGTGGCCAGCGAGCACACAATGCTGAGTTGTTAAGGGGTTTGTCTGTGGGAACCAGCCTTCCCAGGGACCCCTTCTCCTCTCCTTGCCCATCTGGACGATTATAGCACAGAGGAAAGAGCCCAGGGACCCAGGTGGTACCTGTAGATTAGCTGGACAAGACTGATTGTGGCCCCGAGGTGTGTGACTAGTGCCCAGCCTAAGGTCAACCCTTCCTCTGTCCCAGCTGACCATTGAGAAACTCATCTCCAAGGATCGGGTCGTCACCATGGCAAACCAGGTCCTGACTGTAAATATCTCTGAGGAGGTGAGATCCAAAAGCATCTAGAATGAATGGACCTATGGAAGGGCTGGTGATGAGTGGCCAGTCATTTGGCCTCTTTCAGATCTGCCTTCATGCTCCAAGCCCTGTGGGGAGCAGGCCCTGGTAGGGGTCATATGGGAGGCAGGCCCAGATCAAATCCTCCTGGAGCCTGACATGCTGGGAGGGCTCCAAGAAGGAGGAGGGAGAGCACATGGGCAGAAGTGGTCCATGTGGCGGGAACCATATGGGTCAGGGCATGGAGGCTGGAGCAGTGTTGCCAGAGCAGGAAGCACCGCCAAGGAGAGGGGAGAAAAGACAACAGCGCAGGCTGGCCCTTCACATCGCTGGGCTGCAGAGTGGTGGTGGCAGGGGCAGGACTGAGCCGGCCGGTGTGGATGGGTTATACACTGGGCTCTGCCACAGGGGCGCATCCTGCTGGGACCTGAGGGGGTCCCGCTGCGCAGAGTGGACATGCTGGCTGCCAATGGCGTGATCCACATGCTGGAGGGCATCCTGCTTCCCCCAACTATCCTGCCCATCCTGCCCAAGCACTGCAGCCAGGAGCAGCACCAGGTCGTGGTGGTGAGTGCACAGCACACAGCGGGCCTTCCTGAGACCCCAGCACTGTTGGTGTAGGAGTCATCTTCCAAGGGCGGGCTGATGGTGACCCAGGCACAGACCCCAGGGACCCACCTGGACTTGCCCCCATCCCCTGCCTGCTGATCATCCCTGTGAGACATCCTTGCATCCTCTGCCCCTGTCCACAGCCTCCCTACCCTGGCCTGGGACCCTCACATTCTCACACAAAGCTCTTTCCCTCACTGCAGGGCCTTAGTTCTTGCTCTCTCTTCCCCCTGCCCACTCGCCATCCCTGGCCCTCCTGTGGTTGACTCTTTCTCAAACCCCAACCCTCGGCTCCATACCACTTTCTTGGGGTTTGCTGAATAAACAAACCAGTACTGACCACTCTCTGCCCTTCCTATGCCTTGCCCAGGGCTCCTGTGTGGACTGCCAAGCCCTGAATGCCACCAACACATGCCCGCCTAACAGTGTGAAGCTGGTGAGCATCCCTTGCCCCAGCCCTCAGGGTTGACCCCTGGCTGCCCAGGGTCAGGGTGGGACAGGGGCTGAGAGGTGAGGCTGGACCTGGAGGCTCAGCACCCTTCAGTCCTACTGAGTGTGGGAGTGCTGGGCCCAAGGGGCTGAGGACCCTTTGACCGGGCAAAGGAGGTCAGCCCCTTGGGCCCAGCACCTGCTGACCAGCTTTGCACGGCGCATCCCAGGACGCCTCCCCTGAGGAGTGTGTCTACACCCATGACCCTGCTGGGCTCAACGTCCTGAAGAAGGGCTGTGCTCACTACTGCAACCAGACCTTGCAGGTGAGCCTGGGCACAGGGCACTCTGTCCCCAGTGACCTGGGGCACCTGCTTCTCCTTTGAGACCCCCAGGTTGGGCCGAGCGGGCTGCCTGACTCAGAGAGCTGTGCTGCATCCTAATAATGGAAAAGGTGTCCCACAGGGGCCTCACCCACCCCTCGTTCTAGAGATGGGACCAGGGAGCAGAAGCATCGGGGCGCTGGGGTGGCACAGCACCAGATGGACCTTCAGACTCTCTCTGTCTCTTACAGAAACCTGGCTGCTGCAAAGGGTTTTTTGGGCCTGACTGTGCACAGTGTCCTGGGGGCTTTTCCAACCCCTGCTATGGCAAAGGCAACGTGAGTCCCCTCCTCCCTGGGGTGAGAGGTGGGGGAGGCAGACCTCTCTCGAGCTGGCCAGTGACTGACTGGCTGTGTGTCTGAGCCAAGCCTGCCTCTGTCTGGCCTCAGGTTTCTCACGGCTAGGCAGTGGAAGTTGGGTCATATTATATTTATTTTTTTCATTAGAAATAATGAAAAAATAAATAATTGGATAGGTTTTTACACCTACTTTCATAAGGCTTTTTGTGAGTAGTTTTCTTTTGTGGTCTGCTTTTGCCGCTTTGTAACATCAAGGTTACTTTAACACCTGGCTAGGGAAGAACAAAGGAGTCATGTGTTTCCAGGTTGAGCAGAAGTCACCCGTGAAGCCTCCAGGGCGGGGTGCCCTTTAAGGGGGCTAGTTTTTGACAGCATTGGTGATTCGGAAGGTCCAGGGGTAGGTCTTCCAGGGTGAGCAGGAGCTCAGAGTCAGCCCACCCCTAACCCAGGGGTGTTAGGGAAAAAGATGGGGAGGGTCCCCTCCCCGTGCCTGATCCAGCCTCCTGCCCACCACCAGTGCAGCGACGGGATCCTGGGCAATGGGGCCTGCCTCTGCTTCCCTGACTACAAGGGCATTGCCTGCCACATCTGCTCCAACCCAAACAAGCACGGACACAAGTGCCAGGAAGGTGCGTGGTCTTAGCCCAGGCTGAGTGCTGGGGAGAAAAAGGTTCTGCTTGGTGAGGGGGTGGGGACTCCCAGGAAGGGGAGCAGAGCTCCAGGAGGAAGGGTTAAACCCCACAAGTGGAGGAGGAGTTGGGAACAGAGAGAGATGTCTCCTTCACCCATTCCAGGACGAGAACTGTGGCTTAATCTAAAGCATTCAGGATTAGGTCAGACAGACCAGAGAATTTCCTGATGGTGGATTTGGAGGCAGAGCAGCTAGAACGGGGTGACTGAAAGCAATGAATGCCCTCCTCTCATTTGCTCTGCCTGTCTGTTGAGTCTGGGATGACCCCTGATCTTGTGACCCTAAAGTCAAATCCTTGCTGGCCGCCCCGTTCCCGGCACTGCCCCAACTGCATCCTCGCTCCCAATCATCTCTGCCCTGCTCCCACCTCCTCCCTACAGACTGCGGCTGTGTCCATGGTCTGTGTGACAATCGTCCAGGCAGCGGGGGAGTGTGCCAAAGTGGCACATGTGCCCCAGGCTTCAGCGGTCGCTTCTGCAACGAGTCCACAGAGAACTGTGGGCCCACGGAGCAGGCCCAGAACTGCCACCCGCATGCCCGCTGTGTTAGCCAGGGGGGCATCGCCAGGTGAGGGCTTGAGCTTCCGCTCTGCCTGTCCATGACCTTACTGCTCAGCCTCTTGCCTTGTCCAGAGGTTCACTGGAGGTCCCTCATTCACCTGCCCCCAGGTGTCTCTGCCTCGATGGCTTTGAGGGCGATGGCTTCTCCTGCACACCCAGCAACCCCTGCTCCCACCCAGACCGTGGTGGCTGCTCCGAGAATGTCAGTCTCCTTGTCTCCTCCCTGAAGTCCTGACTCAGGGGTGGGAGGTGGGACTTCTCTGCCCGCTGCCCTGCAGCTCTGACTCATTTATCTGTGGTTCTCGTAGGCTGAGTGTGTCCCTGGGGCCCTGGGCACCCACAACTGCACATGCCACAAAGGCTGGAGTGGAGACGGCCGTGTCTGCGTAGCCATTGATGAGTGTGAGCTGGATGCGCGAGGTGGCTGCCATGCTGATGCCCTCTGCAGCTATGTGGGACCCGGGCAGGTGAGGCACATCAGGCCTGGGGACAGTGGGTGGGGGACATCCGTTCTGGGGTACTCTCCCCATATCCTATCTGACACCAGTAATGTCCACTCCAAGAACTCAAGCTCAGGGCCTCAAACCTTAGACACCAATGGGAATCCAGTTGTGAAAAATGGAGTTGTACGACCTGGAAGCATCAGACCTGTGCTGGAAGCCATGTGAAGGCCCCAAGAGCTTTCATGGAAAGTGCTTTGCAGGGCCAGTCTAGGCAGCACTTTCCAAATGAGAAGGCTGTGACTCCTGTCTCTCAGAGATAAAGGACTCTCATAACCAGATCAATGAGTTCTCCGCTCTAACTGGGCACTGGGGCCATCGTCTTCATGCATTCACTCATTGGTTTCCCAAGTGTTACCAGGAACCTGTTCCATGCTAGTTCTCCTTCTGATGCTGAGTAAAGCAGGAAGAGAGCCCTGTCCAAGGGAAGTGACATCCCAAAATTTTTATACTCATGGACTCCAGCTCTAGAACTTTGCAATTCCAGACTAGTCACAGGGTCTCACAACCTGGAGCCTTCCATGTTAAGATTTTCAGGCCTGGTAAGCCTGAGGACTGGCTGGCATTTAAGAATATCTAATGTGCCAGTTGAGAGGCCAGACCTGGCTGCTTCGCATCAGCCTCTTCATGGCCCAGGCCTGTGCAGGGACCTATGGGCTCCCTGTCCTCCCACCCCACAGGGCCCATGGGGCCTTACCAGTAAGAGCTCAGATGGGCATGAGGGCTGAAGCTCCAAACCCCACTAGGAGCTTTAAAGTTCGGAACTGAGGACAGCAACAAGCAGGTTGAGATGCTCCCAACTTGCAAACAAGGGCAACTGGGGTCTGGGGAGTCTTGCCAGTTACTCACCTGCAGTGGCTCCAGGCCCAAGGACACTGTCGTAGTGGGAAGGACCAGAGCTGCTGAGCAAGGTAGCAGGGTGGGAGGTGGGATCGAGCTGCCACCCCTGGGGCTGCCCTTGGCAAACACTGGACCACTTACCACTGCCACTGACCCCGGCAGTCCTGGCAGGGTCCAGGCCTGAGAGCAGAGGGGCATGGACTCTTGCTCGTTGCTTCCCTGCCGTTGCCGTCACTATCAGATACATCCTAAGAGCCACTCAGGGCTTCAGTCTCCCCATCTGGAACACAGCTCTCCAAAGCTGGGACTGGGGTCTGAGCAGGCCTGCCCGGGGGACAAGGCCCAGCAAGAGCTGAGGACTGGAGGGAGGAGGAAAGGATCGGGTGCTCCTGCTGAGATGAGGCCTTTCACTCCCAACCTCTCCAGAGTCGGTGTACCTGCAAGCTGGGATTTGCGGGGGATGGCTACGTGTGCAGCCCTATCGACCCCTGCCGGGCAGGCAACGGTGGCTGCCATGACCTGGTGAGAGGGCTTAGAGCCTGGGAAGACTCTCCAGGGTGGGCCTTGGCTGCATCTCTCTGGGTGTCCCCGTCTCTGGTCACGACTGACTTCTTTCTAAACCCCAAATCGAAACCATGTTGCCCCCTTGCCCACAGGATAGAGCTTTCCACTTTTATGAAGGCCCAGCCCCTGCTCAGCCTCCTCTCTCTACTCTGGCCTATACTGCCCCCATGCCACCCTCCTCTGCAAAGTCACTGAGTTCCTTGCTGTCCCCTGATCTTGCTCAGCTCTAACACCACCATACCTCTACCTGGAAGGCTTCCCCAAGCCACACCTTTGGCCTGGTTATCTCCTTTTATTCTCAGCTCAGGCCTCTGGGTGATCCTACAGACCCGAGCTTCCATGACCCATCTGTCGGGTAACCTGTGTCAGACACGCAGTGATCCAGGAGAGTAGGGCCAGGCACACCCAAGGAGCAACAGGAATGCAGGCTGGATGGACAGAGAGACAGATGGTGGGGACAGGTGGTTGGAAAGGCAGGCAGTAGGAGGATAGGCGACAGGCTGAACAGAGAAATGGAGGATGGGTGCTGTCCAGTTTGCCACACGGGTGCTAAATGGAGGGTTATGTCTGTGCCCATCCCCACCCCAGGCCACCTGCCAGGCAGTAGGGGGAGGTCGGCGGGTCTGCACGTGCCCCTCTGGCTATGGGGGAGATGGCTTCAGTTGCTACGGAGACATCTTCCGGGTGAGTGGTTCCCTGTGCTTGGAGAGGGGGGATCTCCTGTGCCTCAGGTGGGAAGGAAGGGCGTTGGGAGGAAGGGAGGCTCAGGTTTGTCTCCAAGCCTATGACATCAGCTCTTTCCCTCCCCTTAGGAGTTGGAGGCAAATGCCCACTTCTCTGTCTTCTACCAGTGGATCAAGGTAGGACTCAAATCCAGGAGGCCTCCCTGGACATAGGGGTGCCACCTAACATCTCCATGAGCTGGAGGTCAGGGCAGACCTGGAGGCTGGGAGCAGATGATCTCAAGATGATGGCTGCCTTCATCCTCCTCCTGTCCCTCTGCATGCCGTGTGAACAGAGAGCCGGCATCACACTTCCTGCCGATAGCCGAGTCACAGCCCTGGTGCCCTCTGAGTCTGCCATCCGCAGGCTGAGCCCTGACGACCAGACCTTCTGGCTGCAGCCCAGGATGTTGCCACAGCTGGTCAGGTGGGCAGCCTGGGTTGAGCCCTGGGAGGGGGCTTCTGTGAGAGACCCAGCCCCTCCCTAGAGGTTCTTAGCCTGGCCTGTGTTCATTCCTGGGGATAGAGCCCAGTCCCGGGGGTCTCTGTAGGTTACACTAATCTGGTTCCATGGTACCCACCCCCAACTGTGCCCCTCAGGGCCCATTTTCTCCAGGGTGCCCTCTCTGAGGAGGAGCTGGCCCGGCTGGGCGGGCAGGAGGTGGCCACCCTGAGCCCCACCACACGTTGGCAGATTCACAACATCAGTGGGGTACGTGGTGAACTCTGGGCAGAAGAGGGACCGTGCAGAGCATGGGAGGGAACTTGAGTGATTGCAGGCTTCCTGGACGAGGGACGCCAGGCAGTGAGGTTGGAGTCCCCTCGCCCTGCCCAGGGCTGGGCTCAGGATATGCCAGGGACACTTTTGCTGCTAGGCTGGACTATGTCTTTGGACCAGCAGTGACTGTCTTGCCAGGAGCTGTCTGTTCATCTTTGTCTTGTGTACAGACCATCCCTCTCATGCACGGGTCCTGCTCAAGGTCTGTGGGCCCGTCTGGTTAGTCCTGAGTCTTAGGGTGTCGGGGCAAGGCTGGGGGCTACCTGTGGGTGCCTGTGTGCCCAGCGGCCTCTCTGTTGGTGCTGCACTGACTCTTAAACATCTGTCTGTGTCCGCTTGTGGCTGAGTTCTGCCTGCTGCCTTCCAGAGGGTCTGGGTGCAGAACGCCAGCTTGGACGTGGCTGACCTCCTTGCCACCAACGGTGTTCTACATGTCCTCAGCCAGGTATGGCTGGAGGGAATGTGCTCAGGGAACCTCCTAAGCAGAACAAGTGGCAGTGACATACTGACCTGTCCCCATGCTCTGTGACAGGTTCTACTGCCTCCAAGGAAGGACATGCCAGGTGGGCAGGGGTTGCTGCAGCAGCTGGACTCAGTGCCTGCCTTTCACCTCTTTCGGGAGCTGCTGCAAGTAAGGGCAAGAGGAGAGGTTCATGGTCAGCGGTGCCCTTCCCCAAGAGTGGATGGAGTGGGCTGGCTCCCAGGGCCAGGACTGAGGGCGGTTATGCCCAAACCTGACCCCGACCTCCTGTCGCTAGCACCATCACCTGGTGCCACAGATTGAGGCTGCCTCCGCCTACACCATCTTTGTGCCCACAAATCACTCTCTGGAGGCCCAGGGCAACAGCAGCAGCCTGGTGAGGTCACTGGGACAGAGGTGGGGGCGGGGTGCAAAGGGACACAGTGGGTGCAATGCCACTGTCCATGGCACCGGGAGTCCCTTGAGCTTCTCCTTCCCCTCAGGATGCAGACACAGTGCGGCACCACGTGATCCTAGGGGAGGCACTCTCCTTGGAAGCCCTGTGGAGAGGGGGACACCGGAATTCCCTCCTGGGACCCGCTCACTGGCTTGTCTTCTATAACCACAGTGGCCAGGTTTGTGGGGCCAAGGAGACCCAACCCTGGGCACCTTGCTCTTGAAGGCCCTTTCTCTTTGGAGTTCCTCCACCTGGAGACTCCAACCTCTGCTCCAGGAACTGCCCATCCTGGGAGGCCCCCATTTGTGGAGCTAGCCCTAGCCCTGGGGTGTAGCCCTGAGGTGAGGGCATGGGTCGGGCTTGGTTCAGCCTCCTGCCCCACTTCCCAGCCTGAGGTGAACCACGTGCAGCTGGAAGGCCCGGTGCTGGAGGCGCCTGGCGGCACACTGTTTGGCCTGTCAGGAGTCCTGAAGGTGGGCTCCAGCCGCTGCCTGCATAGCCACGCTGAGGCCCTGCGGGTGAGATGCTGGGGCCAGAGGGGGGCAGCAGGCAATTCAGAGCTGGGAGTGGTGGACTGCTGGGATGGGCACGTGGTCAGCCTGCCCTGAAGGAAGATGGGTTTGGGGGCCTCTTCCCCAGGACCACTTGACACTCTGCCCTCCCTCCCTCCAGGAGAAATGTGTAAACTGCACCCGGAAATTCCGCTGCCCTCAGGGCTTCCAGCTGGAGGTGAGGCTGGGCTTGGCACAATTCCATTCCTGCTTCGCCTGCCCCCATTCCTCCCAAGGAGTCTGACCCCTGGCCAGCTCTGCTCCCGACGCATGGGGAAGCAGAATGGCACAGGCCCCTCGGCTTCTCTGGTAGATGCCAGGAGGCTTGGGCCTGGGTCTGCCAAGGCAGCCTCACTCAGACATGCACTCGGGGGCCTGTGACCCTGTGGCCCAAGCCCGGACCCTGCCCGCCCTCACCTCATCAGGAGCCTGCCCCTTCTGTCCTGCTCACGCCTCACCCATGAAACCTGGAGTCCATCTGTCTGTCTCCCCAGTCGCTACACTGCCCCACCCAAGCCAATGGCTGAGCCCTCCTGCCTGTTCCCACTTCCAGGACACCCCCAAGAAGAGCTGCCTCTACAGTTCTGGCTATTCCTTTTCCCGGGGCTGTTCTTACACATGTGCCAAGAAGATCCAGGTTTGCCTTGAATCTCTGCACCCCAATCTTTGACCAGAGTGAAGGCTGTGGGAGTGCGAGCCCAGGGGAGACCCCAGATTAGATTTCAGGGGCAGAGGCAGGGCCAGGACTAGGGTAAGTTCAGTAGAGCAAGGGCCCCGAAAAAGGGGAGGGGACAGAGGTCTGGGTCAGAGGGGCCAGTGTTTGTTCCTGTGACTATGCCCCCAAGGAGGGGATGGGAAGAGGAGAAAGGCCCACAGCTGGCACCATCAACTGAGCCCCAGGGCAGCAACTGGGTCCAGCTCTGCTCCTTGCTATGGGATCTGGTGCAGCCCTGCTCTGCTTGAGTTTCACCCCTGCATGGAGAATGTTGTAGAAGGTGGTCTCCTTTGTTATTTGGCTTTGTGGACCCAAGATGCCCTACCCTCACCCAACATTGTTCTTGCCCTGGTCTGTGTGGGTGCCTCCTGCCACCCCTCCCTGCAGGTGTCTGACTGCTGCCCCGGTTTCTTTGGCATACTGTGTGAGCCGTGCCCAGGGGGTCTGGGTGGGGTGTGCTCGGGCCACGGACAGTGCCAGGACAGGCTGCTGGGTGATGGGGAGTGCCGCTGCCATGAGGGCTTCCACGGAACGGCCTGTGAGATGTGTGAGCTGGGCCGCTACGGGCCCAACTGCACTGGAGGTGAGGATTGAGGAGGGGCAGGGATGGTGGGCGTCCTGATAGCAGACAGCATCATGGAGACATTATGGCAGGGGCAAGACAGAGGCAATGGGTAACGCTTGTCCTGCTTTGTCCCCTCTCAGTGTGTGACTGCGCCCACGGGATGTGCCAGGAGGGGCTGCGAGGGGATGGAAGCTGTGTCTGTAATGTGGGCTGGCAAGGCCAACGCTGTGACCAGAGTGAGTGGCCCCAAAGGGAAGACAGGTGACCCCCGGGGAGGAGGTTCCTGGGTCTGAATGACCAGAACCATCCCTCCTGTCCCCAGAAATTACTGGTCCTCACTGCCCAAAGGAGTGTGACCTTAATGCCAAGTGAGTGAGCTCAGCCTGGAGTAGGTGGGCAATGGGTGGGGGACTGGAGGGAGGGCAGGGGCTGGATGGGCATGGGCTGACTGTTGTCATCCCTCCTAGCTGTGTGCAGGACTCAGCGGCAGCCCCTGCCTGCGTCTGTGCTGCGGGGTACTCGGGCAACGGCACCTACTGTTCAGGTCCAGCCACCCTAATGTCCTGAGCGCCCCATGAAATTTCGGGGTGGCTTTCCCACAGAGCCCTCATTACCCCCTCTAGGTCCAATCTCTTTCCCTGTCCTGTTCTGGGTCTTAGCCCTCCCTCTGGCCTTTTCCTTTCTTTCATACCCTCCTCCCATACCCACTCTATCCCCTAACCTTTTCCTCCCAACTCTCTGGGGTCTTCTACCTAGAGGTGGACCCTTGTGCCCATGACCATGGGGGCTGTTCCACCCACGCCAAGTGCACCAAGGTGGCACCAGGGCAGCGGACATGCACCTGCCAGGATGGCTACACAGGCGATGGGGAGCGGTGCCAGGGTGAGGCTGGGGTCCTCAACCTGAATGCATGGGGGCCTAGAAGTCTGGTTTCAGTGCTCCGAGTCACACTGGGAAGGGCTGAGTGGCACCCAGGGGTGTGGGGGCTGAGGTGCTGAAAGTAGAGGACTGATGAATGCAGGGGCCACTGAGGGCCCCCCTCATCCCCGTGTCTCTTCCCCTAGAAGCTGACAGCTGTCTCATCCGCCATGGGGGCTGCCACATGCACGCTGAATGTATTTCCACAGGTCCCCAGCAGGTCAGCACAATAGGGTTGGATACGGGGGCTGTCCCATTCCCCCATGGGTAGGGGGGTGACGAGGCCCAGGAGAGGTGCCCCCTGTGTTCAGGGAGCTGGCCCACTCTTGGGTCCCAGCAGCCTCACCGTTCAGTTTTGGGACAGGTCTTCTGCATCTGCCGCGAGGGTTACAGTGGGGATGGCATCTGGACCTGTGATCTCCTGGACCCCTGCTCCCAGGTCAGGCTCCAAGCCCCACCCCACTTCACAGGGGGAGGCAACTGAGGCAAGTTCCAGCCCTCCTTGTCCCCAGCAGGGTTCTAAGCGTCTCTGAAGGGTGAGCCAAGTGTGAACAATCAGTAGGAAACAGGGCTTCTGGGGGTCGGACAGGGATCTTCCTGGCCCCTTCCACAGGGCTGTCTGGGGCAGAGGAGTCCTGGAGCCACTGACGCTTCTCTCTCTTATCCCTGCCTCAGAATAATGGAGGCTGCAGCCTCTATGCTGTGTGCAAAAGCACGGGGGATGGCCAGAGGACCTGCACCTGTGATGCAGCCCACCCCGTGGGTGATGGTTTCACCTGCCGTGCCCGAGTCAACCTGGTAATGAAACCCCAGTCGGACTTCTGACCCAGCCTTGGCTATGCCCCCATTGGGTCTGACACATGATATTGGTTAAGACCCCAGGTTTGATCCTGATTCTGGCCCTGACAATGATCCTGGCCCCTGACTCCACCTGGGCCTGACCCAGCTATGATCCATGAAACTAATCCTGACCCTAGCTCAGACGCCCCTGGCTTTCCTTTCCTCGTCTCTGCCTTGGCAAGACCTTGGGTCACAGGTGCTAGAACAGGCACCAGGCCCTGAATGGGGGCCACTCAAAATCTGAGCTGATCCTTGCCCCCCCTCAGGAGCTCCTTCGGGACAGGCAGGCCTCCTTCTTCAGCCTTCATCTCCTGGTGAGTGATCAGTTGGCCTCTACTTCCTTGGTCTAGCCTGTACCTCTCTGATCTACAGGCCCCACCTGTCTCTTGGCCTTGATGTTCTCATTTGATCAGGGGGTTGGTGTGGTCTCTTGGAATACAGATCTTTCCCTGAAGATTGGTGGAAGCCACAAGCTGGTCACAAGTTGCCCCTCTTCCACTCCTGCTGTTTCCCCTCTCCCCCCAGAAATACAATGAGCTCAAGGGCAACGGGCCTTTCACAATCTTTGTGCCGCAAGCAGATCTAATGACCAACCTGTCGAAGGTAACAGTCCCCAGGGCCAAGGCTGAGGAGGGATGGATACTGCATAGGCCGAGGCGGCAGTTGGGGGCCACCCTACCCTTATACAACTTTCATTTCAGGATGAACTGACCCGGATTGGAGCCCATCAACAGCTGGTGTTCCGCTACCACGTGGTCGGCTGCCGGCAGCTGCGGAGCCAGGATCTGCTAGAGGAAGGCTATGTCACCACGCTCTCGGGGCACCCTCTTCGCTTCAGCGAGAGGGAGGTGAGCACAGGCACCACCCCCGACATGAGTGGTCCACAGACTCAATCCCCCGCCCCTGCGAGCTTGCATCCTGTCTCCACGCGTGTAAGACCCTCTCACTTCACCTGGGTCGGTGGGCGGGCTTTAGTGAGTCGGAGTTGAGTCCAGCCTAGGACCCTGCCCACTGTCCTGGACCTGTCTGCCTGCTTAACACCTCCTGGCTCGTGCAAGTGCTCCGCTCCTGGCTGAGAGAGAGAGAAGGAGAGGGAAAGAGGAAGAGAGAGAGAGAGAGACAGAGAGAGAGAGAGAGAGAGAGAGAGACAGAGAGACACAGAGAGACAGAGATGACACCTGCTCTACATCTTGACCTTGCTCATCTGTTCTGAGACTTGCGCAGCCAAAGCTCCACCCCTGCCTCAGGCCCTACCCACAGTTCAGGAGCCACCAATTGGCTTCATTCACTTTCGCCCCCCCCCCACGCGTCCATGCCCTGCCTCCAGGGCAGCATATACATCAATGACTTCGCACGAGTGGTGAGCAGTGACCACCAGGCAGTGAATGGCATCCTGCACTTCATCGACCGTGTCCTGCTGCCGCCCGAAGTGCTACACTGGGAACCTGACGCTGCCCCCATCCCGCGGGTATGACCTAGAAGGCGGTAGCTGGGGGCTTGAGATTCTCCCTTCCCATCTGAACTCACAGCTCACCAGCGCCTTTCCCTAGAGAAATGTCACCGCAGCAGCAGAGAGCTTCGGTTACAAGATTTTCAGCAGCCTTGTGACGGTACTCCTCCCATGTGTGAGCCTGTCAGTGTGTGCATATGTGCACATGTGTGTATGACTGTGTATGCTCACCTGTCTCTGCACACCCACCTGTGTGCAAGCCTGTCCCAGTGTGAGTGAGCACATCTGTGTGCATAGGCCATGTTTGTATGCATGGGGTTCCCGGTGTCAACACAATGTTATGCTTGCTATATGAGCTCACATACCTGAGAATAGGGTGTGCAAGTTTATCCCTGCATTTATGCTCACATATATCTGCCTGGCATGGCTATAGAGGAGTGTAGCTGGTGGGAAGGCTGCCGGGGTGGGTCCCTGGAGCCTCTCCCTAGTCTCTGCCCATCAGTCTGACTAGGCTGTGACTGCCACACCTCTGCTCCTCCACACCAGATGGCTGGTCTCCAACCCCTGCTTCGAGATGTATCCCATAGGCCCCTCACGATGCTGTGGCCCACAGACTCCGCTCTGCGAGCTCTTTCGCCTGATCGCCAGGCCTGGCTATACCATGAGGACCACCGTGACAAGTTGGCAGCCATTCTTCAGGGCCATATGATCCGTAACATAGAGGTGGGTGCACCCCCAGATCTTGGTCCCCACTGACCGCCCCCCAGCCTGCCTGCTTAGCTCCAACTGGCTTCATCTGCTCAGGCCTTGGCGTCTGACCTGCCCAACCTGGGACCACTTCGCACCATGCATGGGACCCCCATCTCTTTTTCCTGCAGCCGTTCCCGGCCGGTGAGTCTGGGGAGAAGGCTTGAATGAGGGGAAGAAGCAGGGGCCTTGGTATTGGGGTCAGGCTCTGTGCAACTGTGACCTCCATGTACCCAACATTCTCTGCCTACAGGGTGAACTCACAGTGGGTGAGGATGGTGCCCGAATTGTGCAGCGGCACTTGCCCTTTGAGGGTGGCCTGGCCTATGGCATTGACCAGCTGCTGGAACCACCTGGCCTTGGTGCCTACTGTGATGGCTTTGTGATTCGGCCGCTATGGCTGGTGAGGAAGGCCAGAGGTGGAAGGGCAAGGGCCCAAGCCCACCTGTACTGTTCACCCATATGACCTTGCTGTATCGGCCTCCATTCCTTCCAGAAGATTTGCGGCATCTGCGGGCAGGAACCGCCCTGTCCTGAGGGCTCACATGAGCAGGTAAGGGGCTGAAAGCCTAGTGGGGTTTGGGCAGGGGCAAGGGAGCACCAAGCTCAGGTTGTTTGCAGCCTGACTCCTCTTGGCTCAGGGCAGCCCCCAGGCCTGTTGGCGCCACACCTCAAAGTTCTGGACATCTCCTCCATTGCACTCCTTGGCACTGCGCAGCGTTTGGAGCCAGCCCCAAGGTCGGGGCAGGGGCTGCCACCGCAACTGTATCACTATCACCTGGAAGCCCAGGTGCTGCCCTGGTCACTATGGCAGTGGGTGCCGAGGTGAGGATCTTGAGGTTGTGGACACTGCTGATTGGCTCCTCTGGTCACCAAGGGCACAGCTCTGGCCATTGTTTCTGAGAGGAGTTGGGGTGGTCAGGGGCTGGGCAGGTCGTGAGTGGATTTTGCCAGGAGAGAATGCTCTAAGGATGGGATGCGTGGGTAGATGGTACAGGATCTGATGTGGTGGGCTGAGGGTCTGGGGGTTCTCCAGAGCATGGGGGCCTGAGGGTTCTCAGCAGCATGGGGACTTGGGTAGATTGCTGCTTCTGGAAGAGCCTGGGCTGCCACTGGGTGGATGATGGACGTGTGGCTGGGCTGGGGATGCCTGTGAGGGCGGGGGTTTGGAGGGGCGGTGGTGTCCTGATGAGAGTACCTGGACCCACTTCACTTCTCCCACCTTATCCCCTAGCTTGTCCTGGGGGTGCCAGCCACCCCTGTAGTGACCATGGTGTGTGCATGGATGGCATGAGTGGCAGCGGGCGGTGTAGGTGCCATTCAGGGTTTGCTGGGACAGCATGTGAACTCTGTGCCCCTGGGGCCTTTGGGCCCCAGTGCCAAGGTGAGCTGTCCTGCCCCACCCTTCCCTGCTACCTGACTCCTTTGGCCCACATGCCAAGTCCATCCTCCTGTTTGTCCCTTTGTGCAGCCTGTCACTGCACCTCTCACGGCCACTGTGATGAGGGCCTTGGGGGCTCTGGCTCCTGCTTCTGTGACGAGGGCTGGACTGGGCCACGTTGTGAGGTACAGCTGGGTGAGTGCCCCTTGTGCTTGGGCCCACCCTGCACACACCAGTGCATGCCCCAACTGCATAGTCAGGTGGAGGCACTGACGGTGGCTGGGAGGGGCCTGGGGGTATCCAAGAGGGCAGCTACTAATCTTAATGTGTGGGGTGGGCCCTGGGGGACAGAGCTGCAGCCGGTGTGTGCCCCAGCCTGTGCGCCCCAGGCAGTATGCCGTGCAGGCAACAGCTGCGAATGCAGCCTGGGCTATGAAGGGGATGGACGCACATGTACAGGTGAGCAGGTGGGTGAGGACATGAGATGGGAGGCCCCGTTCCCCTCCTGTCACCTGGTCCAACTATTCTCTCCCTGGCCCCAGTGGCAGACCTGTGCCAGGATGGGCATGGAGGCTGCAGTGAGCATGCCAACTGTAGCCAGGTAGGCACTATGGTCACCTGCACCTGCCTGCCAGACTACGAGGGTGATGGCTGGAGCTGCCGGGCTCGCAACCCCTGCGAAGATGGCCACCGAGGGGGCTGCAGCGAGCATGCTGATTGCCTGAGTACTGGCCCAGTGAGCAGGAGGGGAGCCAAGCAGCTGGGTGGGGAAGTCCCGCAAAGTGGGTCCCCCTGGTCACGGAAGGGCACGCACCTACTCTTTTGTCCCAGAACACACGGCGCTGTGTGTGCCATGCTGGCTATGTGGGTGATGGACTGCACTGTCTGGAGGAGCCTGAGCCACCCGTGGACCGCTGCCTGAGCCAGCCGTCACCGTGCCATGTGGACGCCGTGTGCACTGACCTGCACTTCCAGGGTGTGCTTCCCTGCCTGCTCCCAGTTCCCGTGCCTTACCTCAGTGGCCCCGGCTGACTGTGCATTCCTCCGTTCTGCAGAGAAACGGGCTGGTGTCTTCCACCTCCAGGCCCCTAGCGGCCGTTATGGTCTGAATTTCTCAGAAGCTGAGGCAGCATGTGGAGCCCAGGGAGCTGTCCTTGCTTCTCTTCCTCAGCTCTCTGCTGCCCAGCAGGTGCGTGGGGCCCAGAAGCATGGAGTCAAGCCTGTGGGAGCCCCTTAAGTTGGGCCTTGGGTCTTAACATCCTCTCCTGCTCCTACAGCTGGGCTTCCATCTGTGCCTTGTGGGTTGGCTGGCCAATGGCTCGGCTGCCCACCCCGTCGTTTTCCCTGAGGTGGACTGTGGTGCTGGTCAGGTGGGCGTAGTCAGCTTGGGCACCCGGAAGAACCTTTCAGAGCTCTGGGATGCCTATTGCTACCGGATGCAAGGTGCAGCAACCCCCAACATGCCTCATCCCCCAGCTCTGCTCCTTCCCACTGACTCAACCCACCAAACCACCAAACCCCCTTTCCTGCAGATGTGGCCTGCCAATGTCATGATGGCTTTGTGGGTGATGGAACCAGCGTGTGCAATGGGAAGCTACTTGATGTACTGGCTGCCACCACCAACTTCTCCACCTTCTATGGGGTATGCAGGGCCCCAGAGGGTTCAGGATAGATGGGAACCCTGGGGAGGAAGCATGCTCACTGCCCCGTCTTCCCACCTTCCCAGATGCTGTTGGACTACGCTAATGCCACTTCTCGAGGTCTCAACTTCCTGAACTTTCTGGACGATGAGCTCACCTATAAGACACTCTTTGTCCCTGTCAATGAAGGCCTTGTGGACAACATGGTAACTAGCAGTGGGTATGGCCTGCTTCCTCTGGCTGGCCTAGGCCAAGGGTGAGTGGCCTTTGCTTTGCCCACAGACGCTGAGTGGCCCAGATCTGGAGCTGCATGCCTCCAATGCTACCTTCCTTAGCACCAATGTCAGCCAAGGTACCTTGCTCCCCTCCTACTTGGGCCTCAGACTTGTCATCAGTGATGTGGGCCCTGACAACAGTTCTCGGGCCCCTGTGGTAAGTCTGGCCGTTGTCCCTCCCCACTGACCCTAGCCCTCACTCATCCACTGGGCCTGACTCTGGTCTCTCCACAGGCTTCAAGGGCAGTTGTGGTTAGCCGTGTCATTGTTTGGGACATCATTACCTTCAATGGTGTCATCCATGCTCTGGCCAGCCCCCTCCTGGTACCCCCACAATCTGTGAGTGCATGGTGGGGAGGCAGGCAGAGCTTCAAGGGGCAAGGAGATGGCCTGGCCAAGTTCCTTATGTTCTCCTTGTTGGCAGGGGGCAGTAGTGGCACCTGAAGCCCCGTCTGTGGCAGCAGGCGTGGGAGCTGTGGTAGCCACTGGAGCACTGCTGGGCCTGGTGGCTGGAGCCATCTATCTCCGTGCTCGAAGCAAAGCCACAGGCTTTGGCTTCTCGGTCTTCCAGGTAGGGCTGGGTTGGGGGTTGGTGTTCGTGGATCTTGCTCAAGGCCCCTCACCACTCACCTCTCTTCTCAGGCAGAAAGTGATGCTGATGATGACTTCTCCCCATGGCAGGAAGGGACCAGCCCAACCCTGGTGTCTGTCCCCAACCCAGTCTTTGGCACTCATGATGCCTTTTGTGAGCCCTTTGATGTGAGTGTGGGGGACGGGGGAATGTGGAGGTGGGCCCAGGGCATGGTCTCAGCCCAGCAACACACGGTCCTCCCTGCAGGACTCTCTCTTGGAGGAGGACTTCCCTGACACCCAGAGAATCCTTGCAGTCAAGTGATGCATCAAAGGCACAAGCGGGAGAAAAGGCCACTTTATTGCTCATTTGGACAAACATCCAGAGTAGGCAGCCCAGGAGGGACTGGAGCCTGTTCTGGACAATAAAAGTGCCCTCAGCGGATGTGGGCCATGTCGCTGAGGAAGGGTGTCTTCATGCAGCCGGTGCAGAGCTGGTCCATCCAGAGTGGGGCCTCATGCTGCAGGGGTGTGCGGCGCGGGTAGAAGGTGAAGTCGACGCGGTAGTTAAGCAGGCAGCTGAGGGAGGCCATGTACAGGTCGGAGAAGCGCACAAGGCGCCTTGAGAAGTAGGTGGGGTTGTGGAAGGTGCGGAAGATGCTCCCAAACTGAGCATTAAACAGGGCCTTGGTGATACACCTGGGGTGGGAGACACAGGGCACTTGAGGGGCCACACAGGATGGAGCTGGACAGGGACTCCTGCCCTAGCCTCATCCTGCTCACCTCAACTCCTGCCGCTCCTTCATCCAGGCAGCCAGCACCTGCCGCGACTCAGCATCCTGGTAGGTCTGGGGGACACAAGGTGTGCACTGGATGTGTGCGCCCAGGTGGCAGCCCCAGTCCCTCTCCGGGGACATCCTGTCCAGCCCCACACCTGCATGCGCTCCAGCAGCCCTGTGAGCGCCTGCTGCCACGTCAGCGAGTGCATGTACTGCTCTGTGTTGATGATGCGGATCTCACGCTCCAGCTCGGGGATGATGGCACCTGTGCGCCAGCCATGCCGCAGCATGAGATCCTGGTGGGCAGGGTGGAGGACAAGGCTCAGCACCAGCAGGGGGGCTCCCTCCCCTGCTAGCCCAGTCTTGCCCCCCTCACCGCCAGGTCACTGTAGAGGTGGTCTCCGAAGTAGAGCACACGGGGGCCGCGCCATTCTGTCAGACGCAAGAAGTCAAACAGGTTTCCCTGGGGAGAAGTGGGGGAAACACTGCTGAGCCCAGTGTGCCCAAGAGATTCCCGTGCTGCCAGAAGCACGTCTGGTTCTCCACTTGTTCTCTCAAATTCCCAGAGTGAGGCCTTTCCAGCCGGATGCTGGATGCCCTTTCCCATGGCCTTGCTGTCCCCTCTGAGCTCTGGCCCTTGCTACGTCCACCTCACACTCAGAAACTGGGTCTGCCTGTTGCAGAAAGGTCTCCTGTAGGCCTGGCATGGTGCCCTGTGCCTCTAGAGTCCCCCCTCCCCTCTCCCTGTGGCCTCACACCCATCCCAGGCTAGGGACTGAGTCTACTCCTTGCAGGAAACAAATTGCAGCAGTGACCCCATGGCCCTAAAGTCCTCCTGGCCTCCCTGGCCTGAGCCCAAATGGACCCAACAGACCAACGGCAGACCTCACTGGGAGATCATCTGCCCCTCCTGCTCCAAAGCTGGAGAAAAGATGAAAACACTCAGCCAGGCTCAGACACAACAGAGGAAGCTCCCAGGCGAGCAGAAACTGGGGGAGCTCAGAGCAGGAAGGGCAGCAGCTGCGGGGCAGGAGCCCACACTCCGGGTGAGAACTGATACCCAGCAAAAAGGAGTTACTACTGCAGCCTGTGCACAAGAGGCCAGGGAGATGAAAGCTATGGGGGCACAGGTGGTTGTGAGACTTCATTGCTGAAATTAGCTCAGGTGGAGAGGGTGAGGTTCAGGGGACCCCTCAGACAAGGGATGTATGACGGGCAGAGTGGATGTGCCCTGAATGAACCAAGAGAAAGAATCTTGAGGCACAGATGCTGAGTTAGGAAGGACGGAGCCTGAGGTTCCAGCAACAAGAGAGAGATGGAAGGGCAAAGGGGAGAGAGCAAAAGAAAGACAAGAACCAAATAGGATCTAAAACACACACACACTTCAGAATATCAGGCATAAGGGAAAATCTGAAAGCTGCCAAAGAAAAAAGTCACATGTTCCCCACAATGGTGCATGACTCTCAGGCTCTGCCAAGATGCTAAGACAAAGGAGAATATGACCCTGAGCTGAGGGAAAGAGTCTGCACCCTAGGGGGCCATGAAGACTTGGGGGCCAGCAGGGTGGGTGGAGGAGCAGTGGGCAGGGGTGTAAGCACTGCCTGCAGGGCAGGCCTCCCAACTGGATATCTCGAGCCTGCTCCCTGTGGCTGTGCCCCTGGCCCAACTGCTGGCTTCCTTCCTCCCCCAGTTTCTAGATTCCCCCATCCCAAGAAGCCCTGCTCACCAGCTCAGCCGGGATTTCCGCATTCCATTCAGGGCCAAATGCCTAATCACCTCCAGCTCAGAGCCACCTCCCCAACCCCCGACCATGCCCCTTCTCATCTTCCTGGCCAGCCAAGAAAGGTCTCCCCAGAGGCCATGAGCCACCCCCACCAGCTCCCCAGCCCAGCTCAGGGACCCCAACCAGGCTTGTCTGGTTGTAGCAGAGTGCTCATCCCCAAGTAGTAACAGTGCCATTTATTGGACACTTAGTTAAATATTATACCTATTTTATAGATGAAGAAAGCAAGACACACAGAGGCCAAGTAATTCAGCAAGGCTCCCTCTACCAACCAGAAGTGAAGTTGGAAATCAAATGCAGGCAACCTGACAGATAGGCCAAGTCCTCAACACTGCAAAGGCCTGTGCCCTGAGAGCCGTGCCCTGAGAGCCATTCCCTGGTGCCTCAGACACAGGCCCATGGCACAAGGGAACAGACACTCAGCAGATGTGTAGCGGCTGCTCAGGGCCCAGGAGGTAGTGTTACTGCTCCCTGGAGCTTTGGTTAGCTGTGTGCACCCTCCACCTACTCAGGTGCTACTCCTACCTAGATGGCCCTTACCTGCCGATAGATCTTGCCTTTTTCCAGGCGGGTGATACGGTCCCAATGAAGCGAGCCCTTCTCATCAAGTTTTCTGAAAGGCCTAGAATAGGGGGTAAAGGGCTTGATTTCCAGTCTGCAGCAAGACCACGAACTGGGTACCATCCCACTCTGCAAAGGCCCACCTGCTCACATGGGACACATGCCAGCAAGGGGGTATCCCCACCCTAAGCACACGGGACAGCAAGCAAAGGCTAGTCCCCACTACCTGCCCCCATCGCCCTTGCCAGGCCCATACTTGCGGGGGTCGGTGAAGAAGCTGGGCTTGTCCGCCTGGACAATGACCACATCAAAGAGCTGACGCCAGTCAGGACCCACCATGTGCCGCATCCCCTTGTCCCTGGGAAGAAATGGGGCAGAGGTAGCACAGGTGGTCAGAGGGAAGCCAGCCTGCCCCTACCTGGCTCCCACCCTGCCCCCTCCTCCCACAGTGGGGTGGGGCTCACACAAAACTGAAAGGACTGTTGGTAATGAGGAACAGCTGTTTCCCATGGTCCACCAGGCGGCTCAGGACAGCGTACGTCTCATCCCCTCTCAGGATGTACTTTTCTAACAGGGGGAGATGCGTCTGTGAGAGCCAGCCCAGCACCCTGCCCAGGCAGGCTGCAGCAATGACTATCCACCCTTACCCATGTCCCGCTCGATCCACTGGTACATGAGGCCCTTCACATGCACATCTCGAATGGCGTCCTGGGGGCAGTGGAGGGACAGTGAGGGTGCAGTGGGGACCAGGAGGCCCTGCCCTGATGTGGCTAGACCTCACTTTCCCTGCCACCCCAGGCAGGCCCAGCATCCTGACCGTTACGTCCTTGTAGAGATGTGCTTGGTCAAACTCCAGGCCGTGGCCCAAGAAGTGATCCACCACGCAGGAGAGCAGCGCCATCTCTGGCAGCGAGAAGATATCCATGAACTGCTTGATGGAGGGACCCTGGGGAGGGGGACACCGCTTCAGCAATCCCTTCAGCCCCACAGCCCCCAGCTCTGGAAACCAAGGGCTCTGAATCTGCCTTGGGACGCTGGTAGAGGGATGCAGCTTGTGTGCCAGGGGTGTGGGCATGGCTTCCCAGGGATCGAGCAGCCATAGTGAGATCACTGAACATCCCCTGGGCAACAGCAGAGTGAGTACCTTGCCATAGAAGCCACTCATCTGGTACAGTGGGATGTGCTGCGTCCCCCCATATAGGTCGATCACCTCCTCATCTGGCACAGGCTGCAGGCCTCTGGGTGGGCATGCAGATGTCATTAGTTCAGAGTGGTCCTGAGCCCAGTCCAAACTGTAGGGTGGGGAAGAGGGGGGCAAGGCAGGCCAGTATGGACCTGGAGCAGCGGACTAGTGGGGTCAGGGCAGAGTCAGCACTGACCTGTAGGCTGTTCCCAGCTGCACATAATGGTAGGCATCAATCTTCATCAGAAGGCTCTGGGGGCACAAGGGGAGTGGGATGGGCAGTGAGGAAGGGGTTTGCCATTGGCTATGAGCCAGCCTCTTCCACCCCAACTCTGAAGCCCCAGTTGGATGGTATCAAGGGGATCATGGACATGCCAAGAAAAAGCTACAGCCGAAGCCAAGGGGTTAGAGATGAATATCCCTTCACTGGGGATGGAGGACTAAGAAATTGGCTGATACACAACCAGTAAGAAGCAGCCAGGAGGAGTTAGTAGTCTAGCCACTCACCTTCTGAATGTCATAGTGGAGGCCACGGATGGCAAAGCTGGGGTTGTAGTCATACTTGCGAATACCCTCTGGGTACTGTTGGGGGAAAGGGGACCAGGCCTGAGCCAGTGGCGCTGCCACACCTTTTGGCTGGGCAGCTGCCTTCGGGGTTCAACTCAGCTACCTGCCCTCCAGGGCCTGGGAAACCTGCCTGGCTAGCCTCACCTTGTAGTGCTCAATCAGGATGTCGCGGGCAGCATTGAAGATCTCTGGGTGCAGGGAGTCTGCATACTGGGCCAGTGTGTAGTCATAGTCGAAGCCATAGACCTCAACATCATGCAGGCTGATCTCATTGTTGGCATAGATGGCTGCTGGGTTCAGGAGACTGCATACCTCAGGGGGCAGGAGGTCTACAGGAAGGGATGCAAGTGTGAAGATGATCACAGCAGCAACCAATGGTTACTGAGCACTTTCTAGGTGTCTGGCCCTGAGATCTTCACAGAACACCCCAAGTTGGGTACTCAGCCCAATGCTGCATATGGTCAAAAGACAGCTCAGAGAGAAGTCATTTTCCCAGGGTAATATTAAGGCAGAGCTGGCAATGGCTAGAACTACCTGTGGGGTTCTGGGTTATATCATCACTTGCAGCCCATCAGGTACACCAAGCTTGTGCCTTTTCCAGGCATGGCTATTTACTGATCCCTTCCACCCTGCCTGAGGCTGGGGTTGGTGACTAAGGAACATTATCAGAGTGGGAGGTATTGGGTAGCCCCTCTGCTTCTCATGCTCCCAGCTCTTGAACACCTACCAGCCTTTGAAGCAAGGCCTAATAGCATTTCAGCTGCCTGCCAGCCCACATAATGACATTTGCTGCCTCTAGCCAGGGAACATTGCTAATTATGTCAAGCAGGACGTGTGATGTTGGGTTCTGGGCCATTACCCAGGCTGCTTCCCTCTGAGGATGCAGTCATAACCACTCTAAGCCCCTGGCTGCTCCAGAGGCTGAGTGGGGGCATATGCAGAGTGGGCTCTGGGATGCCAGGTTAATCTGCCTTAAGTTTCCCCATATGTACAGTTGGGGAGGTGGGTGAGGAAAAGGGCGTGGTTTCTTTTTTAAGATTTATGTTTAGAAAGAGGGGAAGGGAGGAAGAGGGAAACATCAATGTGTGGTTGCCTCTCACAAGCCCCCAACTTGGGACCTGGCCCAAAGCCCAGGCATGTGCCAACTGGGACTTGAACCAGTGACTCTTTGATTCCTAGGCTGGCACTCAATCCACTGAGACACACCAGCCAAGGCAGAGAGTGGGTTTTGCAGTCACAGAGATCAGACCAAGCCCTCCTTTTCATGGCCATGACTAGGAAAGTCACCTCACCTTTTGGGCCTCAGTTTCCTTGTCTCTAAAGGGGTAATAAAAATTGTACCGAACACACAACACAGCTCCTCTCCCTTGGAAGCAACAATTAAACTATGTTAAAAAAAAAAAAAAATTATACCAACCTACAGAATTACTAAGAGGGTCATATGGCATGTGCTCTGTGCAGCATCCTCACTCTGTGCCTGTGGCAAATGTAGGATTAAATGGGCAATGGAGCCCGTTACCTCCCTGTCCTGGATTTCCTTGCATCACTCAGGGAGCAGGGTTTGCAGGTAGAGAGAGGAGCAGGCAGGACAAGGTGCCCCTGGGCACTGCCTTGCAGAGGCTCCGTTCCTGACACCTCTAGCCTATGGCTGAAGCCCAAGCCTCTAGGGAATTCCTGTTTCAGCCACAATCTGTCATGTTCTGAGCAGAAGCCACTGGCCATGCAGCCAGGCCTGGCAGCCTGTGCTCAAAGGCAGACACTTGCTGATGAGATCCCACTCTGTCCCTAACCCCACTTCATTTGGAGCGAAGTGCAGGATGTAGGTTGGGGAACAGGTGTGGCTGGTTCCTCTGGTGGCTCCAAGCCAACCTAGGCCTGGCACAGAGCAGCTGCTTTGAAGATGATTCCTGGGTGCAGACAAAACACTTCTCACTTTGGATGCATGCGAGATACAGCTAGCTGACTTCAGCCTTTCAGGGAGTTGCTTCTGAGATGCCCCTCATCTGGTATCAATAGGACCCTGGGCCTCCCCATCCCCATGTCCTGAGTTCCTGGGTACTAACTGTGACTCTTGGTACAACATCCCAGAAGGGGAGGGGATCAGCTTGGCAGTGCAGCCCCTTGTGGGCAGATTTCTGGCCAAGTCCAGGCTTCCACCCCTGCCCTTGAGGATGTTCCCAGGGATGGACAATTCTCCTAGGAACAAAGCAGGATGAGGAAGCTGCCCACAGGGCCTGGCCTCTTGAACTTATTTCTGGACTGAAGAAAAAAAACATAGCTCTGGTGCCACAAGGTCCCACTCCCTTCCATAAGGCTGTTGTGGTGCACAAGGCCAGGTGAGCAGAACATATCCTTTACCCACACTGGCCTTCCAAGTTCATTGGTCTCATTGCCCAGCCCCTGCCCCTCCTTCCTCCTCCTCCCTCCTCAGCCCCCAGCTCCAACGACCAAGGTAAACCCCTCCCCACGGCAACCATGAGACTGACCTGTGGGTACACCCCTCCCAGGTGTGCTGGGTGCCTTTAGCTCATTTTATTCAATCCTTACTTCAATCCTGTGAGGTGGTCACACTTATTCCTCTATCATCCAGAGGAAGAAACTGGGGTTCAGGAAGGTCAAGTCCCTTGTTCCAAACCATCCAAAAGTAGTCAGTGGAGTAGAGATTTTTAGTTCAGTTACCCCACTTGCCTCTCAGCCAGGCATCCTGCTGAGGTGGGGGTGGGGCTTTCTTGAGGACTATCTTTCTGGCTAAGGTTTGAATAAAGGCACACTTTAATGCCCTGAATTTCCCCCAGAATACATTTAGAAGGGGAATTAGGCTGGCTGGAGTTAGAAGGGGCAGGGAAGGCTGGCTCATCCTGGCACTCACCCTGGCGTTCTGGAAACAAACTTGCCCCTTTCACATCAAGAGGAGCTTGGGTGGGGGTTCTTCTTGAATATCAGAAAGATCCATGTGTGCCCTGAGAGACAAAGCTCAATAGATTTCCCAGGTCCTTCCCCCTCAACACCTACTAGGTAGGCTTCTCAAGCTGCTCCATAGAGGGTCTTACTCAGGTCCAAAGAAAAGACATCTTAAACAGCATCCCAAGCCTGTCCCTCTTTTGAGGGTGCGGGGTGGTGGCATCCTGATAGAGCCCCATAGCTTCAAAATCATCATTCCTCAGGGGTCTTAACCATTCCACATTCAGCTTCTCAAGAGGTGAGTCCAGCCCCCCCACCCCCCCACCCCCCTGCTCCCAGGTTTCCACCCAGTTAGCATGGCAGCCCCAGTTCAGTCAGCTGGACTATTTCAGATTGGGCTACTTTGCCTTATCTGAAAATGAAAGTCTTGTCACCCCTGGGGACTCCTCCTGAAGTTCCCCAGCCCCTTCTGGGTCTGGGTCTAAGTCATCACCACAACCCTGTGGCAGAAGCCCCAGGATTGTTTTACACCATAAGACAGCAATTTTTGACCCTTTCCATCTCATGGCACTCCCGTTAGTAAACGAATTATTAAAATTCTGTAGCACACCAAAAAATGTTTGTCGATATGATTTAAAAAAAAAAAAAAAAAGGTAAAATTTTGATTCACTCACACCAGACGGCCTTTGTTGCATTGGCTGTTATCATTTTTTAATTTGACAATCTAAGGGAAAAGAGGTCAGTGCCCCCAATTAAATAGTCAGGTAGCGCATGCTTTAAAAATTCTTGCAGGACACCCTGTGAAAACTGCTGTCTGTCCTAAGACACTGAGGGTCTGAGGTGAGGCTTGCTGGTCACTACCCAGCTGTAGAGTGATAGGGCCAAGACCCAAACCACATCTGTCCGGGGCAGCGGCAAGGCCCCAGGGGACTCGTGAACAACAATCAGCGCTCTCAATTCTCTGGCCTCTGGGCCTCAGGCGTCCCAGCCTGCCCCCTCTGGGAGGAGGCTTTAAGTTTCCTCAGCCCATTTTGCAGAGGGAGAGAGGAGAGACTACAGGAGGTTTAGTGAGCGCCATGGCCAAGGACAGAGCAATCCTGGACTGGGACAATTCGTCTCCCTTCTTCTTCCCCTCCAGGTCTGAGTGCTCCGAGCCTCCAGGGTTTAGTAATCAAGAGGTGTCGGAAATTCTAGTCGGAGTCCGCCAACGCAGGCCAGCCAGTCCCCGGGGGTCTGTTCGGGCCAGTGCCGCCGACTGGCTTTGTCCCTGGTTCTCCCGCCCCAAACCAAGGGCCTCTAGGAGAAGAAGGGGTTGGGGGCGTTCCCTCTGCAGCTTCCTGGAGGGCGGGACCCCGAAGAAAGACCCCGGGGCCTCTACATTCCTGCGGACGCGTCAGGAACCCCCAGTTCCTGCTGATGGAGCCAGCTCCGGGGTGTCGGGGCGTCCCCAGAGACCCCCGGGACAACCCAGTGGAGCCTCCCCCTAAGAGCTGCCTGGCCTTCGGAGCCCCAGCGGGCCCCACTCCCCGAAGAGCGGAACCCCGACGGCTCGGGGGCGGTGCCCTGGCGCTAGGTCCGTCTGTCCGCCGCCCGGGCGCGCGCCTATAGCCGCACGGGACACCTCCCCCCGCCGGAGCTCGTCCCACTCGGGCTCACCCACCGTGCACCAGTCTCCGCATGTCTTGGTAACGAGCCCACAGGTGCGCGCTGAGCTCGGCGCCGCCGGCGGGTGCCGGGGCGGGCACAGAGCGCGGAGCGCCCGGGCAGTGGGCGCCGGGACCCGGGGGGCCGCAGCCAGGGCAGGAGGGCGAGGACGAGGCGGCTCGTGGCCCGCCGTGGCCTGGGCTCGGCAGCCAGCGCCGAGCGGCCGCCCGGAGCCCCGCACCCACCATGCCCACTGCGAGCCACCCGCAGAGCCCTCCACCCCGTCGGCTAGTCCACCACTCTCCGACTGCGCGCCCGCCACGGTGGCCGCGTGCCCCTCGCCGCGGCCGGCCAATGGGTGAGGCTCGCGGAGTCCGGCCGGCCAATGGGCGCGCCTCTTGGCCCTGGGGGCGGGAGGTCCTGGGACGGGGCGGGACGGACTCCCCCACCCCCACTCACGAGTCTCCGGCGCCGCTGAATATTTTGCGCCCCTTTCGGTGGCCACCACGCCGATAGCGGCTCCTTTTGTACCAGTTCCGGGAGATCGGAGGGCCCAAGAACGGCTGTCCCTGCGAGGGTCCAGACGGCTGAGGCACTGAGGGTCCACCCGGGTCCCCACCCCTCTTTCTTCCCTTCTGCGCCCGGGTCTTCCTGCCCCTTCCTTCACCTCTAGTCCTCCTGATCTTAGCTCCTCTGGCCTTCCCCCAGCCACGCTATGGGGGTCCTTTTTCCCCGCCTCCGGCCCCTGACTAACTGCCAGCTGACCAGACGTCGGTGCATTCCACTGGGTTAGTGAATAGAGCCCTTACTGCGCGCTTCCCGGTGCCATCCCCACATATGGTGAGACCTGCAGCGCAGCCGACGCTGAGGCAGCCCTTTCTCTCTCCCGTCCGGTACCTCACCCAGGTGACCCTTTTTTAACTCGGAGCCACAGGACTGGGTCTTGCGATTTAGGTAGATGGGCCAGGAGTCAGTGCGTCTGCCAGTTTCTGACCTCGGTAAATGGCTGCACCGACCCGCCCCGCTCCTGGCTTCCTCGTGTAGGCCCTGTCTTGATATCCTTCGTCTCTTATAGCAATGTCGCTAGAGTTTCCAACGAAATTCGTCTTTCCTGCTTGAAATCACTCTCCACCCTTGTTTCTTCTATTCAGATCCGTTTTCTGAGTCCGCATGCGTATCAGTTCATGCACTGAGCCCTGAGGAGGCCTAAGCAGCCTGGACGGGCCCTGTTAGTCGAGAGCTGGCAATTTGGACACTATTTCCTAACGGTGTGGTACATTCGAATATCCACTGTACCGTGGCCGAAGACCTACAGTGTGTCAGACCCTGGGCCAGGTGTTGATGCAGGATAGAGACGCAAAGGTGGGCCCGTGGGTGGATGGCTATGCCCACCTGATGGCCTCAGTGAGTTAGGTGGGTACTGAGGAGCTGACCACACGTAAGCTTCGTCTGGGCAGGAGATGGGCGCTTGTGGTATCCGGCCCCCAGAGTCACCAAGAGAGATGGGAGTGAGCACGAAGTGGGTGTGTGTGAGCGGACTGGATGTGATGGCCCCAGAAGGCAGGTTATTAAGGCAGCATCTGGGGCAAGGCTGCTCAGCTGCAGGTGCTACCACCATTTCTGGAGGCCCTGCTTGCACTCTTTTCCAGACCATTTTGTAGATTTTATGTCCACATCGTCAAACTCTTATTGGTTCTTAGTTTCCATTTGATTTTCTTAGATTGTCTAATAGTTGTCTTCCTTCTCAAAGGTAATGAGGTGACAGCCTCTTAAAGACAGCAACCACAACAGCAAGAGTTCTGAAGGCTCTCAAGTCAGATTTCTGCTTCTACCTGGTTAATTCCAACTTCTCAGTTCTCCATCTAGAAAAGGAGATGATGAAAATAGAGGCGAGATTCAGTAGGCTATGGTATCTATATATAAAGAGCTAGGGCTCAATAAATCATCATATTATAGCTAATTTATTTTTTTAATCCTCACTCGACATTTTTTTATTGCTTTTAGAAAGAGAGGAAGGGAAAGAGAAACACTGATGAGAGAGAATCATAGATCGGTTGCCCTCCTGTATGCGCCAGGATCAGGGATCTTAAGTGCCCCTAGGGGAATCATAACAGTGCCCTGACTGGAATCAAATGGAGCCTGCAACCTTTCAGTTGAGCCAACACTCCAACCAACTGAGCCACAGTGGCCAGGAATATAGCTAATCTTAACTGATTATTTACTATAGTTAAGGCATTGTGTTAAGTACTTTATTGGTATTATCTCTGAATCCTAACAGCATCACAGGAAAGTCCCCATTTTGTGTAGCAATTGAGGCACAGACTGGGAATATATATGGAGGAGGGGATGGTTTGACAAAGCCTACGCTCTTAAATAGTTCTGCTCTTCTGTGATTATTGCAAATGAGATGATGCATAAAAAGCACGTACAAATCCCTGCATAACGGTAAGTGCCCCATACAGGATAGCTTTAATTAATTTTAGGGTTCTTTGACTCAAGATGCTTACCCAGACTTTTGTTGTGAAAATGGTAAAGTTCAGCTTTCAACAAGGCTTATCAAATTGTTATTTTTAGAAATCTAGCGACCAGTCACGAACCCGAAATAAATGCAAGGCGTTGCGTAAGTGCAGTTTATATTACAGTGCATTACACGTTTGGTTCATCAGAGAGGGTCCTCACTTCCAGCAGGGCTTAAAAGAAAAAAGATGGCGGTGCCAGAACAGCGGGGACGGCTTCCAAGTCTCAGCACTAATTGCACAGGAGAGGTCCCGGTACCCGGCCCGGCAGGCGCCACGTGGGAAGCTCCGCCCCCTTGCACCGCCCCACCTCCGCCTCCAGAGCCCAGACGCCTGCGCGAGCTTTCTCAAGCTGGGTTGGGCCTCACAGAGCACGCGCAGTTCGCCGCATGCTACTGGCCAATCCCCTTGCCTTACTGTGCTCAGATTGTTGAAGCCGCTGTAGGAACTCAGGTCTGGGCACCTGAAGCTCGCCCGCTGGTGTTAAGGTAGTGCGGCAATCGCTCTGCAAACCCGACCACCGGGCTCAGCAAGGACAGGCAGGACGGTCTCGGCTCCACCCCGGCGCCTCACTCCAGGAGCGGTGGCTGCTCGAATCGCTCCTGGTTCCACTGTACTCCTCTCCACGGTCTCGGTCGGGCATGTTTTCCAGGGCCCAAGTGAGGCGGGTTCTGCAGCGGGTGCCCGGAAAGCAGCGATTCGGCGTCTACAGGTTTCTGCCCTTCTTTTTTGTCCTGGGAGGAACGATGGAGTGGATCATGATTAAAGTGCGCGTGGGCCAGGAGACCTTCTGTAAGTAGGGATGCAGCAGCCTCGTTTCATTGCAGGAAGGCAGGAGGCGGCCCAGGACCTATTTTCCTGTGAGATATTCGTTCCTAGGTTGCAGACTGCTCATTCTACTCAGAGCGCAGACCTGTTTTTGCGTCCTCAGGGCAAGTGCTGTTCCGTTCACTGGGCCCTCGAGACCCGCCCGGGCTTTCCTGTAAGCGGGGCAACAAAGGCACTTTGGTGTCAAATCTTGAGACCTTGCCTACACGTTGAGGGGAGGGCAAGTGACTCAACTCAGGACAACCTCCTCTCAAGCTTGCTGGGGACATTGTTTGGGCCTAAGGAACAGACTTGCTCACGGTGGAAGCGAGTGGGATCCTGAGGATTCATGGAAAGTCCTGTTAACTGGCCGGTCCTCTCTGTACTCTTCAGTCCAAACCCGGAGGGAGCTGGTCTGCCCGGCTTAGTTAATTACCACTGTCTTTACAGTTATTGGCACCAGCGCCCAGCACTGTGGACAGAATGCCTGACGTTGCTTTGCTGAGCACTAAGTCTGGTTGGGCTAGTTTGTCTTCTGAGAAGGCTTCCCTAACCCCTAGACCCTTTCTGCTGTTGTCCCTCCAGGAATACTATCACTTGTGAATTACCAACCCTCATTTTAAAAACATTTGTTATCTTAGAGCTTTCTAAAGATTTATTCCTGTGTTCATCCATTCAATTTTTAATGAGCAGGTATGAGAGGATATAATGAACCAGGCAGAACTCCTACCCCAGAACTCTTTAACAGCAGAGACAGATCATGAAGACAGTTACTACTAAGTGTTATCAGTGCTCTGAGGAGAAAGTGGCGGGAACATGGGAGTCTTGGGTGAGGCACTTCAATTGGACTAGATGGTGCAGGGAAGGTTTCCAGGAGCCTCCATGTCAGGTAGGCCCTGAACATTTGAGTAGGTGTCAGTCAGATGAGGGGAATGTTTGTTAGTGAAGCTGAAAGTGCCTCATGCGAGTGGTAAGAGCAGACATGGGGGCGTGCGTGTTTGAGGAACTGAAACAGGTGAGGGATAAAGTGGTTAGAAAGGTGCCTGGGCAGGTCCAAAAGACTGGAGAACCAAGGATGTATCCCAAAGGATTGAAGGGTTTTAAGTGGCAGTGAATTAACACATGTGGAGAATGGCTTCTTGTGGACAGGAGACTGGCAGGAACACTTGGGTTGTGTGTTCAGGATTGAGATGGTGGCCTGGTCTCTGGTGGGGACAGAAGGGATGCCAAGAAATAATGGAGTTGAGAGACACCCAGGAGGAGTCCTGACAGGGTTTGGTGATTGAGTAGACAGACTCAGGAGATGAGGAGTGGAGGTTTCAGGTAGGGTAGCTGGGGCAGGGGGAACACAGGTAGGACGATCCCGGCTCTGTTTGGATGTCCTGAAGTAGAGATGGTTGTACAGATCTGAAAGCAGGCAGATCTGGGCCATAGATTTGGGTTTGTGGGTCATTCACAAGCGGATTGTGATGAAAGTCGGTCAAACCCCAGTATTTTAAGGGCGACTGAGAGGCAAGCAGGGAAACCACAGGGGTTTGTTATCACAGAAGACCCGAGTTTCAGAAAGCTGACTATGCAAATGGGAGGAAAGCCCCCTCTCCCCTACCAGGAGAGACTTGAAGATACGCAAATCTGATCAGGAAAGAGGGTGGAGTCTGGAGATACTTTGGATCTTGAGAAGTGGGGAGAGGATGGGATCAGAGCACAGCAGTAGGAGTAGCCCCTGGAAGTTAGCTGGGAGTGTTCTTTCCTGATGATTTTTCTCTGGGAGAAAGAGCTCATGGTCATTTGGGGGTGGCTGAAGAAGGGTGAGGGTTCTGGCTTAGGAAACAGTATTGTCAGGCATCCCAATGGACCCAGAGAGATGCATTATTGGCCCCACAGTGCAAAGCAAAGCAGTGAGGCATGGAGAAGAAAGTTGGATTAATCTATAGTTGGGGTCTTGAAGGTGTGTCAAGAAATCAGAGGGTATTTCAGGAGGTTTGGGCAGCAAGAGAGGAGAGGGGGCTAAGGGGTTACTCAAGGTCCAATGGCCTGGGGAAGAAGTTGGTAAGGGTCCAGGGAAGTTGGTAAGGGTCCAGGACGGAAGGGCTAGAGAGGTAGTAGAGGTTGTGGTCAAAGCACAATGAATTACTACAGAGGAACACCCCCAGTGGATGTCAGAAGTTGTGTGGGGAAGGCAGGGAGGCGAAGGATGCTAGTGCTTTTATCACTGTGGGGGGTGGTGTTGCCTGGGACAATGGCACAGGACAGGGTCAAGGAGCCTGAGCTAGATGCTGTTTTCAGCAATTAAAAGGGAGTGATGGAGAGCAGTGCCAGTGCAGAGAAGATGGCGCATGATGTAAGCCCCAAAGAAAGGGGGGTGGCAAATCAGTAGCCTGGAAAAGCAGGAGCAGAGAACAAGGAAACTGACTTCAGCTCCCCAGTGTGAGTCCCAGGTGTGGGATAGGGAGCAGCAGAGAGCCATAGGTCAGGGAGTGCCTTTGAGGAGCCAGGTGACTTCAGAGAACAGAAATTGTAGGGGATAAGGAAGTGAGGAAGTCTTAAAATCTTAAAATATTGTTAAGAGATATGCTAGGACATGATCCTATCTTTGAAGACTCATACCTGCTATTGAAGTCCAGAACTCCATTAACATAGCCTCATTTAACTCGTTTTAAATTGTTTATTTCGGCATCAAATTAAACATTAACATTGAGATTCAGATATAGTGACTGATCTAGACTATTGGTTAAATTATTCAGATCTGAGCATTTTTAATTCCTCAGTTTCTTATATTTGTTCAATACAGATGATGTCTACCGTAGAAAAGCCTCAGAAAGACAGTATCAGAGAAGGCTGGAAGATGCATCAGAGACTGAACTTCAGCAGTCAATAAAGTGAATATGAAATTTGACTAGTTTCAACTTCTTTAAAAATGTACATTCATTAAAAAATACATTCATTTTCTTGTTAGGGGGAGCGCTTTGTGAAGTGTATGATTGTCTGACACTGTGCTATACACCTGAAGCTAATACGAAATAATATTGAATATAAACTGTGATTTAAAAAACAAAACACACTGCTAATATCCCAGCAAGTTCCTCCTTTCCTATGCACTCATTATGGATGGTGTTCACCTGTCTCTAAGGTCTGCACTGGAGAATTTGAATATGCTTGGAAAACTACATCCCATGTCTTCTACTTAAGTGACATCTCTGTGCAGTTATGTATCTGAACTACAGCAATTTGTGCTTCTTTAAATTCTAGGGCAAAAATAAACTTGAAGCATATAAAAAGTTCTAGGCAATATAGTCAGGAATTTGCATTCTCTTGTTGTCAGGAAATGGCATTTGTGTACATTTGGCAAGGAGAAGGATCAGGAATTGTGTCTGATACAAAGATACAGCTGAGTCAGGCTAATTTGATTCTGACTACCTTCAATAAAAGGTGACATATTAGCCATAGAGAGACAGCTTTACATTTATAGTTTACATAGTTATTCCTTAGTTTTCATTTGTTTTTGATCATCTATTAGATTCAACAACTAAAATATAAATAAACTCAATTTGTTAGTATTTCACTGCAATTCATTTCGGAGTATACAAAGTTTCAAAAATGGGCAGTTTATCTCAGTAAAAGAAAATGAAATATTTTAATGGTCGAATACAAGAATCAGTTTAGTTCTTACAAAAAGAAAAATGAACTCAAAATCAACCATGGAACCTAAAAAAGTAAAAACAAAAACAAACTAAGCAAACAACCAGGATAGAAACAGAATCCTAGGTAAGGGGATCATTTGGAGGGTTATCAGTAGGGAGGCGGAAGGTGGAGAAATGGGGAAGTGGTGCAGGGATTAAGAAGCATAATTGGTAGGTACAAAATAGACAGGAGGGAATTAATATAGGAAAGGGTGAAGCCAAAGAACTTACATGCCTGACCCATGGACATGAACTAAGGGAGGGGCTACTGGGCAGAGGGGAGCAAAACTTTGGAAAAGAAGGTGGGTCAACTGTAACAGCATAATCAATAAAATATACTTTAAAAAGAAAAAAAAATAAGCATAATTATGTAATAGCCAACATCCTACCTAGAATAACTAGTAAAGTACATATTTGATTAATAATGATTTTCAGGTCCTGGCAGAGTAGTGCAGTTGGTTAGAGCATTGTCCTGGTATGCCAAGGTTGTAGGTTCGATCCCCAGTCAGGGCACATACAAGAATCAACCAATGAATGTGTAAGTGGAACAAATCAAACATTTAAAAAAAATGATCTTCAGTAAGTATTATTTTGTGATAATATAAAACAAATTATAGGAACAGTTTTATCTTCTGATTCAACTAATGGTAGCTTTTTTCTGGTAAGATACTTTTTAAACAGCTCTATTGAGATATTCCTGTACCCACCCAAAAGCAATCATTGTAAATGTTCCAATTCAAACTCAAATCTAGTTTTAGGAAACTACAGTAGTCCCTCTCTATATTGCGGTTCACTTATCGGGGCCTCACTGTATCGTGGGGTTTTTAAAAGTATTAGGTTTAATTATAGCGGATTTTTCGCTATATCGTGGAATTTTGCGTTACTGCATACGTATGTTGTTATGTAGATTTAAGAGTGTAGAATATGTTTAAGAACATAAGTATAGTGTTTATAAAAGTGGAAAAGGTTAAGGGAGTGGTAATGGTTTATAAGTGTGTGGGAAGGGTTTATAAAGCCTTAAAATACATATAAATACTAAAAGTAAGATTCCTACTTTGCGGATTTTCACCTATGGCGGGGGCGGGGGGAGTCTAGAATGTAATACTCGTGATAAGTGAGGGAATACTGTACTCTCATCTTAGAAAGTTGCTTTGTGCCCATTTGCAATCAGTCACAGCCCTGATTGCTTGGCTCTTTCCCATGTGTGTTGGTAGCTCTCCAGCAGCAAGCTATGGCGGAGGCTTAGGTTGCCTTTCTATGGTTTTCTCGTTTTTAGGTTCTCCCAGTTAAACCTGACTGATCCACTGCTTGTCCAAACTAGTACTGCAACATCAGGTTAGTCAAGTTACAGGTTTTCCTAGTTCATTTCTCTCCATCTTGGCCACTTTTAATAGATAAAACCAGACGTTCTCCTGTCCCCCAAATTGATGATATATCCCCTCTCGTAGTAAAGCTGCTGTTTTTTTGACACCAGCCCACACTGGTAAAGCCACTCACTGCTTTTGCCACTGAGCTGGGTTTGGGCTGAGGGGCTGAATGAAAGCAGCCGCAGGCAAAAAGGCCACTGACTCTCGGTTCTTAAGGTTTGAGCAGTTTTTCAAGAATAAAATCTCAGGCCCTGGCTGGTGTGGCTCAGTGGATTGAGCGCACCAGCCTGAGAACCGAACAGTTGCTAGTTTGATTCCCAGTCAGGGCACATGACTGGGTTGTGGGCCAGATCCCCAGTTGGACATGCAAAAGGTAACCATACATTGATGTTTCCCTCTCCCTCCCTTTCCATTTCTCTAAAAATAAATAAATAAAATCTTTAAAAAAAACAGCTGAATTCTCAACAGAAACAACAAAAAAATCAATTTGTAAAATAAGTACCAATAAAAATGCACTTTTCAGATCTTTTGTTCTTACACAGAACTGCCTTAACAAAGGATTTTTATAGTTTTCCTATCTCTGCTTGAATACTTACTTCTCAGGTCATTGGGACAACATGTGCGGGGAAATTATTTCCTTCTGAAACGTACCCACCCACTGAATCTAGTCCTTGAACTATTTCCTTAACAATCCAAGGATCAATCAGGGTGCTTTTCAGTGCATACTGAATTGTTTGTGAATTTTTTTTTTATTTTTTTCAGAATTCAGATTTAATCATGGACATAAAAGTAAATCTAGTGAAATTTGATACAGACAAAATCATTGTAACCAGGATAATTATGCAGATGACATGTCTGCCAGCAGCCAAGTTGTAAACATTTTGCTAGGATAATGGGAATTCCTGACTGACATTACTCACATTACTTGCTCTTATGAACAGTTACAACCCCTTCCCTTGCCTGGCTCTATTAAACATACAAAGTTAGACCTCTTTGAGGAGGGGGCAATGCAATAGGCTTCACACACCCCCATAATAAAGACATTGCTTTCAAATAGCTGCTAAATAAAGACGCTGCTCCTTCCCTAAGAAATGGAAACTTCACATTGTAAAGCAACCACAGACTTAAGTTAAATCAGAGGCTCAGTCTACTGGCAGAGATTTTCCAATCTGACCCAGAATAAGTTTGGGTCAGCTGGTAGAAAAAGCAAAGGCATTGTCCCATGCTTGGATAACCACATCCAACATCTCTTCAAACAAGGTAGTTATTAAAGAACACTGGTTTCAAAATAGTTTCTATTTTCCATGAATAATAAGCAAATGATCTTCAGATAGGCCAGTAGCCAGGACAAGTGGCATGGGGAAACAGAAAGATAGCTAAACAAGATGGCCAAGCAATTTATGACCAGATACAAAAGGTCAGCTCCAGGACCAGAAAAGCAGCAAAACCAGGTGGGTGAGGCCACAACCAGCAGCAATGATTAACAACCTCCTGCCCTGGTACTGACCAGTCAGTGGAGACCATGACTCTCAAACAGTATGCCTGGAAAAGTGATGAATATCCTGCTGAAACCTCCCCTAAAATTCCTCCCTACCCGAGAGAGAGAAAAGCCTCAAGGCAAGGGATCCAGCACCAGCTCTCCCTCTGGGGAGCAGCCCATGCCATTCTGTTCCCCCTCTCCTTTTCCCACAGGCATATATCTCCTAAATTCTAAGGGTTCCCACAAGATGAGACTTACAACCAGGGGAGCAATGGGCAGCACCAGCTCGTCCCAGGCTAATCCCCTGAACCTGTCCCCAAGGCCCCCTTTTCTTTGACTTCCCAGGGAGCTAAGGCAGCCCTGCATACTCTCTCTTGTTGCTTATTTTCTGCTAGTCCTTCTTTGTTTTACTGTCCTCGCCTTTAAATAATTGTACCCTCATAGTCATCTGAACTTGTGTTGTAAAATCTTGGCTGCATCAAGTCAAGAACCCACACACTACTGGCTGGCCCGAGGCAGACCCGCTCACAGCCAGGCCCCCTGCCCTAGAGCAATCTCTGTCACAAACAAATCTCTTCCTAAGTTTTTTAGGGTTTTTTTTTTTTTTTCCTTTCCTGATTTAAGCTAGTCCATTTATGTTAGGACCAACTCAGTATAAAGAGCCACTGATTATCTCATTAAAGCACTACCTACGGCAAGCTTAGAGGCATTTTGCCCAGAGCTGGACTGTATGTAAAGACCAGTGATGACCAACAGCACCAGGGAAAGGAAGGTGGTTTTCATGTACACCTGCATCACCTCAAGAATTGCTGGTGAATGCTCGGACCTCAGGCATTTTATTGATTAGACTGCTGCATAATTAAAATTGTGGTATAATTGAGAGAATTATATGGCCTTATTCCATGTTCCCTCTTCCCCAGTTTTAAAGTTTAACATTGATACCATAGAGAATATTTAACATACACACCTTTTACAGAGAATAGCTGTAAATGCTAATAAAACCACCAACTTCTATGTCTGCTGTGGGTTTCTTCCCTGGCTTACCTTTCTGATGCCATCCTAGAGAGACTCACTAGTCTGATATTTGTGTTAACCTTCCCTAGAGTTTTCTTCTTTTTTCTTCTAATATATATATATTTGAGTCTGATTTATTGAAGGACAGCAAACCTTTGAGATGACAGGGTAATTTCTGACTTCAAGGCAAGGAGACTAGCAAAGCAATTACTCTATTAAGTTGAAGATACTTTATAGCATCCAAACTAATGTGCTCTGAGAGTATGAACTAATCTTTATTAACCAAGTTGCAAGCTTTTTAGGTTTGCCTCAAAAAACCCCCAAGAAAACAAACCCACACTTCTTAACCCTCCTAAGGAATGTGACTCTACCCTATCAGACACTGGGACTATTTAGGTTGGGAACTTGAATAATTTAAAGGTCCTTCCTCTTATATGTTGATTATAGAACTGCAATGCCCCCCTAATGTCAACTACAAGGGAAACATTTAATAACTCAAAATTTAAAAATACCACAGTACTCATTCTAGAATGACAAAAGCCTAATTAGCATTTATTGCTAGAAATCTATCTCCACTGTACTGTTGGGGAAAGAATGTGGACTTCACCTTATAACCTAAACTGATAAAGTACATAAGTTAGATACATAGTAATTTTGTTCATTTAGCAGTCCTATTTTGAAAGTTTTGTCTAAATCTCTGATGTTGTAACTTAATCACATTAATCTCTTTGTAAATTTGGGATTTTTTTTCTTCACACTGAGTAACCTATCTTAAAAAAAAAATCACGTGGAACATGGTGTTTTCCAAAGCAATTTCTCTTAGCAGAACATTATCCGTTTTTACACGTTACAAATGTGTGAAATTTCTTGCCATTTTTATGTGCAATGAATACATCTATTTTGGGAATAGAAGCAGTCTATTTGTTTGTTTTTGAACTTTCACTCAGCTGACCTAGCACAGACGTAGGAACAGAGTAATACTTAGCAGTATGTGTTTGCTCATAGTGTTCTGCCAGAATGTTTATACATCAGTGACCATTCAAAATATACTCATGGGCCTAGGAGGTAGTACAGCCCTAAACTCTTAGGAGAACAGACCACAGGGATTTGCAAAGTGATATTAGAGGAAAACAGTTGGTTGATTTTACCAACACTTTCTATTAAAAGTGTGGTCATGTTTTAAGAGTTTATGAGTATGTTAAAGACATACCTCGCGGCCACTTGCTTCTTCTAGCCACAGACAGCTATTTGAAACCAGTTACACTGTTTTATGATATAGGACATGCTTTCTTTACCTTCTACCATCAGTAACTCTTCAATTTTAACTTAAACTTGCATTTCTGCCTATGCTGAGGACATGTTAGGAATTCCTTGACTGCCGGCCTGAGAGGTTTGGCGGGAGCATACCAGGTTGCAGTGTGACTACATTCAGCTTCTATGTTAATGCAGCCTGAGCCCTGAACCAGTGTCTCAACCAATGACTTTTCCTCCACTCGAGGAGACCTCTTCCCCTAAATTAGCAGCTGTATCCCTGTCAGCATAAAATCAAGGCTGGCAGGAATTAAACCTGCTTGAAACTAACATCTGACACAAGCTTTAACAGAACAACCAAACCTGGTTAATCCAAATCACTTTGCAAACTCCATTTTTATTTGGATTAAAAAGCTTTAGATGAATAAACATATGATACATACATGTTATAAGACTAGTTACCACTTAAAACTCTTTTGATACAGAAATTAGAATAAACCAAGTTTTAATCAGGTCTGAAAATGTTCAAGCTCCAAAGTCAACATCACCAACTTGGAGATTTTACACAAAGAAGCGCCCCCTTCTCAATTCTTCCTCAGAGGAGTAGGGTGGTTTCAAAAGCAAAACAATTCAAGGCCTTGTAAATCAGTGGTCTGACATACTACTTTAAATCTATAGGTTTTTCCTTCCAACATAAACAATTCTTTTCCACATGAACTTATATTTTGAAAATATTTAGGTCATTGTGCTTTCTAAGCCATATCACTACAATTCCTAAACTCATGAGAAAAAGAAGTATAGTTAACTTGTATTTTCTTAAATCAGGACTTTTTTTTTTTTTCTTTTTTGGAAGATGGCTGACCTCAAATCTTATATCCTAAATACTAATTGATATTCTCCAAGTTAATATACAGAAAGACATGATTCTAAAATAAATATTTTTTTTTATAAGAAAAATCTTACTTAGGAACTGCTTAGTGGCCCTCTGGCCCAGCTCTGCACTGCCTTAGGGAAGCTCCCGGCTGGATTTATGGTTTCTACAGCACCTCTAGACACTGGGAAGGAGCCCGGAAGGAGGAGTGCTCTGGCTTCTAATGCCCCATGTAGCCCACAGTGAAGTTTTTAGAGGCTTCCCAAGAAGTCTCATCCAGACCTTAAAAAGGGAAATAAAATGGGTGCATGAAATAAATAAATAACTTAACCAAAATTAAATTTCAGGTTCTTTGGTGTAATTCAAGGATGTCTAGAAATAAAATAATCTGATTGTATTATACAGTCCATGATGATTCAATGGCCCAAATAACCAGGAACTGAAGATTTCTTTATCTGATTCAGTTTTACACTGACATACTACTGTAATACATTTCTTAAAATTCAGAATTACTTAAAATACTTGATGCAAACTGAGATCCAGTGGTTGACTATAGGCAATTAAGTTATAAGGGCCTTCTATCTAGATACAAGAGACTTTATCCATTCTACACACCTCCCCCTGCCCCATGATTTAGTAAGGATGGTAATTAAATATTCAGGTATTGATTCATACCAGAGTAAAAGAAGAAAGGTATTCTCTGAATCACTCTTTCAACTTACAAACAACAGTGGAAGGTCCACAATGGTAACCACCTTGTTACAATAAGGTAGGTTTCCAAAATGCCTAGAAAATACTGTTCCATGTTTGATGGAACAGTATTTTTACCTGTCTGAGCATTATACACTGCCTCCAAAAGTTTATTCTAGGGTCATATAATTAAGACAGGATCATTAAACCCAAGTGTTTGGGATCTGTAATGGTCTTTTTCATGAGCATTTTCTTAGATTATGATTCCTTTCTCTGGAAATTCAAAACCATAAGCTAAATTTTAAATAGTTTAGAAAATCTGAAATTTCTGGTTGCAAATTACAATGATGAAACTTAGAAGGAAACAAAGCATACTATAACATTTGCATATGCAGACGATCTACCCTTTTACAATTATGCTTCTGATGCAGCTCTTATCTAGTTATGCACTCCCTTCCCTATGTTAATTAGGTGTTTTATTTAAAAATAAACCACCTCCATGGATACCTCAATGCTTTTTTCAAAATGAACTCCAATGTGTTTCAATGTAAGAGATTTAAAATTTTAAATCATCTACCATGTATAGGCATAAATTGTAAATTTATTATAAATAGATGAAAAGTACCCTTAAACTTACCTGCCAAGACCAAATACAATTCAGGGTTGTGCACATGTTCTATAAAGATAACGGACCCCATAGATAATCTAACACAGCACAAGAAAAAGTGCTCTCTCCCTTCAGGAGTCCGGGAGATGCACCAGCTGCAGAAGGATGCACAGCACTGACTTCAGATTTCTGCAGCAAGCCTCTGAGTTAACAGAGCAAATGTCATGACTGCCAAACATGTATAACCTAAATAACAACCTTTCACTTCACCTGTAACAAACACTTTTTGCCAAAGTGGCTTAAGATATTCAGGCACATGAAACAGACACAAGTATACTTCCCTCTGTAAGATGTAAACTAGGACCAACTTCACATTTCATTGTCATTTGAAACTAATCTGGAAACTTGTGTGTGTGTGCGCATGTGTGTATTTTTATCACGGTTTGTTCCTTATAAAAACAAAAAAACAAAACCCCCCAATCCAAGACAAAATCTTTGATGGTTTCAGTTCCACGGAAAAAAGTAAAAAAACTGCAAGTGTACATATACAACCAATTATGAAACTGGTTTTAAACAAAGGAAACATATGCAAAAAATCTTTGTGTATTTGATAAAGTCAACTTAATATAACAAAAACAAATTGAAATAGCTTATTAAAAGTGTCCTTATATAAAAATGGCCTTGTGATGTACAGTAAAATGCAATAAAAATTATCCTTTGTTTCTCCCCCCACCCCCAGTAACTAAAATGGCTACTATTCCACAAAACTCTTTATGCTTCTATAAAAGAAATGTAATAGATGTGATTAAAGGTTTTCTAGATTGTATGCTTGGCGAATGTTGAGGGTGTCTCGGAGCATCAAATCCCGAAGGCGCCAGAGGGCATCTGCCATGGTGGTGTGGGCTCCTTTACTTTTCAGCCAGTGAGAGGGTAGGCGGCTCTCTTGTTCTTTTGACAAATGGACATCACGTCTTCGAGCTGAAAATTAAAGTGCGTACAGACAACTATAAATAGAAATTATAAATTTTAACTCTGCAGAATATTTCCAAGCAAATTTCTTATATCATTTTATTAGACATTTTGGTTTTTAAAAAACGACTTCACTTAGGTATGAGACTACCTAGCCAAGCGTATCTTGTTATATGCTTTCTATTTTCAAAATTATTGAATTTATAATAATGATTTCACAAAAGAGCTACACAATATAATGTAATTCCCTACTAAGAAAGGGAACACAAGAGCTACATAAATACCTAAAGGATTAGGTCATTAACATTTTGTTGTAGACACCCCTGATATTTAATAATTATTTCCATGTTAACAAAAATTACTAAAAAGGTAAATGTGAGTAAAGGGAAAACATACCTACTACTATTAAAACAAATAAAATTATCAAATTTGGTTTTGAAATAAAGAATGAGCAGAAATTTCCAAATATCCTTCCTGAGACTAGCAAGTTATTTTAGTTTGTATTGAAAATACATTAAGTCTGTTGAATTGAATGAATAACTTGATAGGTTAAGAGAAAAATATTTTCTAATATTGTTAATAAAAACTGAGGTGAAATAATTTTTAATTCATTCAAATACATCTATGCTGGAGCTTCTGGCCAAGATGGAGGCACAGGTCAGAACACTTTGCTTCCTTGCATAACCATAAGAAGGATTACAGCTAACCTCAAAACAAAAAACAACCAGAACTGCCAGAAAATCGAATTGTATGTAAGTCCAATAACCAAAGATTTGAAGAAATATTCACTGAGATGGGTAGGTGGGGCAGAGATGGGGAGCCGGAGTAGAGAGGACATGGTGTGGTTCAGAGGCAAGACAGTGGTGACAAAGCAGTGGCTGAGCCCGTGGAACAGGTGGAACCACATTCACGTGTAGTGGATAAAAGCTGGGAGGGACACCTGGGGAGTGATCCCAGAGAGAGGCCAGACCATGCAGGCCAGGGCTCCAGCACTATGAAAATAAAGCCTTATAGCTTCTAGCTGTAAAAACCAGCGGGGGTTGAGGTGGCAGAAAAAACTGCCTGTCGTTCAGGAGTCTGTTTACAGGGCCCTCGCAATACTACAAGGTATGCAAACACACCCACTCTGTGAACCACTACCAGGGCAACAGCTAGGGGGGTGCCAGTCACACAGGGGAAGTGGGTGAAGTGACTGGAAAACAGGTGAGTGCCAAGCAAGAGGCACTGTTCTCTCTCTGATTCCTCCTCCATATACAGCACCAAAAAGTGGTGAAACAGGTGACCCTACACTGATAAATACCTAAGGCATTGCCCCATACAATGTGACAGGTGCCACTGCTCTACCTAATACACAGAAACAAAGACAGGGAGACTGCCAAATTGAGGAGACAAAAAATATGGCCTAAATGAAAGAACAGATCAAAACTCCAGAAAAGGAACTAAGCGAAACAGAGATAGCCAAGCTATCAGATGCAGCGTTCACAACACTGGTGATAAAGACGCTCAGAGAACTCATTGAGTATGGCAAATGCATAAAGGAAGACGTGAAAGCTACACTAAATGAAATAAAGAAAAATCCAGAGGGAACCATAGTGAAGGGAAGGAAGCCAAGTTCAATTCAATGAACTGGAACATTAGGAAGAAATAAACAGTGATCCAGGACAGAATGAAGAAACAGAAACTGTAAAAAAAACAAGGAGACAATAAGAAGACTCTGGAACAGTTCTAAAAGTGCTGACATCCAAAATCACAGGGATGCCAGGAAAAAAGGAAAAGCAAGAAATTGAAAAATTTGAAAAAATAATGAAAGAAAACTTTCCTAGTTTTTTAAAAAATATGCTTTATTGTTTATGCTATTACAGTTGTCCCAATCTCTTCTCCCTTTGTTCCCCACCACCCAGTGACCCCGCTCTCTCCAGTTGTCCCCGGCCTTAGTCCATGTCCATTGGTTGTGCATATAGTTCTTCTCAACATCTTCCTATCTACTCCACTCCTTCCTACTATGCTTCTTAATTCCTGTACCATCTCCCTCCCTTCTCCCCCGCCCCCTCCCCACTGACCTCCCCCCAAAATGTTCCTAATACCTATAATTCTTTTCCCACTCTTGTTGTCTTCTTAGTTTAGCTTTGTTTCAATTCCCTAGCTTCTGTTGTTGGTTGTTGTGATACAGTTTTCATTTTAATGTTCATAGTTTTGATCCTCCTTCTCCTAAACAAGTCCCTTTAACATTTCATGTAACAGTGGTTTGGATCTGATGATCTCCTTCAGTTTTACTTTGTCCTGGAAGCACTTTCTCTGCCCTTCTATTCTGAATGATGCCTTCCCTGGATAGAGTAATCGTGGTTGTAGGTTTCTGCTTTTCATTACTTTGAATATTTCTTGCCAGTCCCTTCTTGCCTGCAGTTTCTTTTGAGAAATCAGCTGACAGTCTTATTGGGACCTCTTTGTATGTAAATCTCTTCTTCTCTCTTGCTGCTTTTAAGATTCTCTCTTTATCTTTAATTTTTGACATTTTGATTATAATGTGTCTTGGTGTGCTTCTCCCTGGGTCCAGTTTTCTTGAAACTCTCTGTGCTTCCTGAACCTGTAAGTCTTATTTCCTTCCCCAACTTAGGGAAGTTCTGCTTCATTATCTTTTCACAGAATTTTTCAGTTTCTAGTTCTTCTTCTTCACCTTCTGGCAACCCTGTGATTTGGATGTTGGCCTGCTTATAGCTGTCCCAGAGGTTTCTGAGCCTCTCCTAATTTTCCTCACTTCTCGTTTCCTCTTTTTGTACTGGTTGACTGTTTGTTCCTTCCCTATGTTCCGATTTGTTGATTTGATCCCTGGTTTTCTTGCCCTCACCACTAGTTTCGTATGTGTTTTTGTTCATTTCAGCAGGACTAGCCTTCATTCCTTCCCTGTCTTAAGATCTTCTGTTAGGTCTGTAAGCATTTTTATAACCAAAGCTCTGAACTAAGCCTCAGAAAGACTTCCTATCCACTGCTTCGTTAGGTTATATATTTGCTGTCTGACCAGCTGTATCACTGGGATCTCTATCATGATCTGTGCCATCCTGAACAGTTTTGTGTTTACCTTTGCTTCCTGGGCAGGGCTGTCACACCTCCTACGCTATAGAAGGCAGAACCCTGTGCACTTGTCACAGCCGGGCGACCTGTCTCACCATGCTGTGGCGTTTTCTGTGGGGGTGGGGGTCCAAGATGGTTTCCTGCCATTCACTGTCCGCTGAGAGACAGAGAGCCTACTCCTCCGTCTCCACCCTATCCGGGCCTCACAGTCCAAGGCAATGGGGGTCTGCCTTCCCCGGCTTTGGAATTGCAAGCTGACAGGTTAGGTCTGCAGCCGGGGTGCTCCCAGGTGCTTCAGCCTCCCCTTAAATACGGGTGTCTGTGCTTACTGCTGTCCTGCCTCTGTCGCTGCTACTGCTGCGGACAGCACAGCTTGAACTCTTCCCCCGGCTTCGCCCCTCCTACCTGCCTGGACGAGCACCACTTCTTTATAATTTCAAACGTTGGACTTCCATTTATTTTCTGGAACTTCTGGTTATTTCTGGTTTTGTGGTAGTTGTATTCCTTCTTTGTTGTGGAGGAAAATGAAGCATGTCAGTCTAGGCTTCCTTCTTGGCCAGAAGTCTCCTGTGTTTGTTTACTTCCGTGTCCCAGAAAGAGCTGTCACTCCTGTTACGTTGTAACGGGCGAAGGCTTTGGGATTCGTCAGTAATGGGCTACCTGTTTCACCATGTTGTGGCGCTGTATGCAGGGGAAGGGTCTGAGAAGGAATAATGCCACTCGCCCCTTTTCCACGTACTTCTCCCACTTCCGCACCGAACTGGAGCCCCTCTAGCTGCTGCCCTGGCCGTCATTCCCAGAGTTGGTGGGTCTGCGGACGTTCTAGGACCGTGGAGGCCCTTTAAACAAGCAGACTCTGCTGAGAGGTTGGCAGTTTCTGCCTTCGTCCCAACCCCCACTGGATTGCACAGTCAGAAGCAATGAGGCTTGATTTTCTCCGTTGTTGGGACAGTGAGCTGTGTGGTCCGTTGAGGAGCTGGGAACGCTCCCCTGGTGTCCCTCCTGACTTTTTTCTGCCAGCCTGCTGCTGTTGCCACTGCTGCCACCACCACACTGAGTCCTCTCCGCCCGGTCTCTGCCCCTCCTACCTGTCTGGATGAGTATTTCTTCTTTATATCTTTGTTTGCTGGACTTCCATGCACTTTGATTTTCTGGAACTTCTGGTTGTTTCTAGTTTTGAGGTAGTTGTATTCCTTCTTAGTTGTGGAGGGAGACGCAGCATGTCTGTCTACGCCTCTATCTTGGCCGGAAGTGAAAAAACTTCCCTAGTTTGGCAAAGGAAATAGACATGCAAGTCCAGGAAGCACAGAGAGTCCCAAACAAGCTGGACCCAAAGAAGACCACACCAAGACACATTATCATTAAAATGTCAAAGGCTAAAGATAAAGAGAGAATCTTAAAAGCAGCAAGAGAAAAGAAGTGCTACCTACAAAGGAGTTCCCGTAAGACTATTAGCTGATTTTTCAAAAGAAACTCTGCAGGCAAGAAGGGACTGTCAAGAAGTATTCAAGGTGATGAAAAGCAAGGACCTACAACCATGATTACTCTATCCAGCAAAGCTATCATTTAGAATGGAAGGGCAGATAAAGTGCTTCCCAGATAAGGTAAAGCTATAGGAGTTCTTGATCACCAGGTCCTTATTACATGAAATGTTAAAGGAACTTATTTAAGAAAAAGAAGATCAAAACTATGAACAGTAAAATGACAACAAATTCACAACTATGAACAAATGAACCTAAAAAACAAAAACTAAGCAAACAACTAGAACCTGTTCATAGAATCAGGTTCATAGATATGGAGATCATATTGAGGGTTAGCATCAGGGAGGGAGAAGGGGGAGAATGGGGCAAAAGGTACAGAGATTAAGAAACATAACTGGCAGGTACAAAATAGGGGGATGTTAAGAATAGCAAAGAAAATGGAGAAGCCAAAGAACTTAAGTGCAAAAACCATGGACAAGAACTAAGGGGGAGATTGCTGGAGGGAAGGGCGGCAACAGGGAAAAAAAATTGGAACAATTATAATAGCATAATCAATAAAATGTACTTAAAAGAACAACAAATAAGCTATACTAATGCATAAAGCAGAAAAAAATAACTGAAAAATATTCAGAGTATCTTAAAGATGGTGGTGATGTTTATAAAAACAAAACTCAGCTTTGAAATTCAGCATAACTCTTTTTTAATTTTAAAAATATGAAGAATTTTTAAAATTTATTTATTTATTTATTTATTTATTTATAGAGATAGGGGAGGAGGGAGAAAGAGAGGGAGAGAAGCATCGATTGGTTGCCTCTCATGTGCCCCAACCTGAGACTGAACCAGCAACCCAGGCCTGTGACCTGACCAGGAATCAAACTGGCCACATTTCCTTTTGTGGGACAATGCCCAACCAACTGAACCACACCAGTCAGAGCAGCAAAAACACATTTTCAAAGTGTGATGTTAATATACAAAGAAGTGTCAAGCCCTTCTATTAAAGATACTATTTATTTTACTTGCATAAGAAAAATAAATATTTGCCCTATGTTATAATATGTCAATAGCAGCATGATAATTCAAAGCGTGGATTTCGTCAAGGCTTATTGAGAAGGACTCTCCTTACCTGCTAGAGTCTGGTCCCACTTGCTAATGCTGCTGGACTCAGCACTGAGTCCTTCAATGTATTTTAGGTAGGCCTCTGAGTGGAGAAGCCGTTGGGTCTTGGGTGGAGGAGCCACAAACATGGGCGTTGTTGGCTGCTGAACGACAGAGGGGCTGGCTGGATGTGGGCCAGGGTATGGAGGTGGTGCCTGCTGCCCTGGAGGCCCCAAAACCCCTACCTGGAAGAGCACAGACCACATAGTGAGGGAAAAAAAATACTCGGCACATATTTTGAGAAAGAGGATGTGAATTGTGTCCAGTCCTAGAAAATCCAACTGCGAGACTCACCTGCTGTCCATATGGACTTCCGCCTGGTGCTGGAGTCCCTACCATAGGGGCCACCCCTTGATTCATAACACCTGTAATTTAGAACGCAATGTCTCAATTAGAGGCTCAGTTGACATGACTGAAAAACTACTGTCTTATAAGAAATAATGCCATTTATAATGCAACCCTATGGATCTCTGCCTTTGAGTCTTTGTGGATAGGAGCCCTACAACACCCAAAACAGGATATAACATTCAAACAGAAAATTCCTATTCTTTTGTTTTCTAGGTAGTTTACAATGCTAGTACAAGTTATCCGATGTGTATTAATTATCAGGGCCTAGAAACGATTTAAACCCTGCAAAAATTCTAGTATTTCCTAGGTAAGCTATAGTCAGAATACACCTATATTTGCAAAGTATTTTTCTTCTGACAGCATGTTTTGAAGCCTGTGTTTAACTTCAGCAGTAAAGGTGTTCAATCAGGCTCAGTAGTATGCAGTGTGCTTGGAAGTTAAGGACACAGGGAAGGGGTTGTGCAAGTGCACCGTTAAATAAGCTTTGTAGAGGCTGGAGGCACGTCCTTGCTGTCCTCTCACAGGCTACCAGCACCTCTGGTTCTGACTGGAGTCACTAATGTTGACTGAGAGAGGACCCTTCCATCTGATAAAGCAGCATTTTGAAAAGGAAACATCTGGAAGCAGAGCAGCTTCATTGCTATCACTTCAAATGCAAAATGACAAAGGGAAAGAAAAACATTTCATGGTCCTACTATATTTATGCATCTGATAATAATTTTGTGAACCTCCCTTAGTGACTCCTCGTAAACAATTTCTGTCTCACAGGTACTAGCTGAGAATAGTGAGGTGTTTAGTGTTTAGGGTTATTTTAATCACCTTAGGACCATCCATTTACTATTCTCAAAACAAAGAAAGAGGCAAGAAACCCAGTTTGTTAAAAACTAACAAACTACAACCATTTCTGGTGAGCTGTTTAAACCTTAAACAAATCCTGCTGGCTGTATAAAAGGATCGAGTGGTGCTAACTTCATATTCTATAGTTCCTTTGGATTCAAAATGTTAATATTTTGACCAGGCAGAACCAGCCCACTCTTCTAAGGTTCAAAATTACTAAATGCTACTTCCAGGAAGTATTAGACATTTGTTAGAAAATAGTAAATAAAAATAAGTGTTCTGTTTACAAAGCCGAGATTTGTATATTCCACATACCCAGAAGGGTACCTGGATCACCATGATAGGATCCTGAAGATTATTTGTGAATAAAGAGGTTATGGTAGGAAGCTGCTGTTCCAGCAACATATTATTAACCCCTGTCCCCAGCCTCCCACTCACTCACCAGCCTTAGGTTCCACAACACAGGGCCTCCCTCACCTGCCTATATCAATCTTTGCAGAGAGCACAAACAAATCAGCAACTCCCTCTGCTTCCACTATTTACAAATGCCATGCTAGGGAGCAGTAGGTGAGAGTGTGGACCAAGTCACCAGAGGAATTCACTGAATTCTCTCCTCAAAGCCTGACCAGAAATGTGCACGTGTAGGCACTAGGAGGGAATCTTCCCTATTTCCCTGACTATAATTAGGTGTGTTGTTTCCTTCAAATGTAATTTAAAATCTGAAGGGGGAAAGGCAAATAGTGGTGCCCCCAAATCACCAAAGATATTTGCTACCTAGTGAATACTAGCCTTAGATGTGGCTCCCACTGAGTCCCATGTGCAACTAAAAATTAGTTCCAACTTGGTCTGGCTGACTCAGACATCCTACGCCAGAGTGCGAAGGCAGAGAAATAAGGCTAATTCTATTTGCCTCATGGGCACATCCATTTTATGACTATTTCTGCTGCAACAGTAACTCACACACAGGCCACTATTTCCATAATGAAGCATACATTCCCACAAACATTCCCTCCCCTGCATTCGTCTGGATCAAACACTTTTGTGGAACATTCCCTCCCATGGATTCGTCTGGATCAAACACTTTTGTGGAGTTATGACTATTCCCTGGTAATATTCACAAAGAGTGCTACACACTCTGAGGTTCCATATGGAACTCTGTGTAACCCTATGATCGGTAGGTACAATACTGGTGTAAGCAAATCTAATGTTGCTACATTTTATCATCTGGGCTGGGTCTTTAGCTGATATTTTGGATAATGAACCAAATGTAATTCCAAGTCATTTTAAGGCCACAGTCCTTCCAACTAGACTTATAGCTAAGGGTTAGTTCTTTTGAACGTGATGGCAATTAATATGAAAACTTGTGATTTTCCTTTCATAATAATCTTTCAACTTGTTAATTATAAAGTAACATTGTAGCTATTTCTGGACTCCACTTATATATGTTTCTATTTGAAATAACTTTTGAGCTTCTGTGATGGAGAGAAGTGTCTACAGTCAGTGGGGTGGGCTATGTTGTTCTTGAAAATACAAATACAGAAAACAAGTTCAGTGCAAATTCATTCTCTCCCTCCTTGTTGTTCCTAGAAGGATTGACTGAAGGATTCCTGAAGAGTTCTACATTAGTGACTTTGCAATCCCCTTAGAGAGGGATCTATCCTTCTGTTTGAGAAGCAGGAGATAGATCAGGGGCTCTATATGGAAGACTCTGTGACATAAGAATTGAATTAAGAGGAAGAAAAGCACTCAGGAGCAGAAAGTACTTTTATATGTGAACTCTCAACTAGCAATTTGGGAAACTTTATTCACTGATAAAGACGGCATGACTTTCTAGGCTGTGTCTGACTTTTGTAGCACATGTCAAATTGTGATTTTAGAGTATGCTTCCTGCCTCTTGGTCTGCTAAATCTGGTCTGCCTGTGCTGCTGCCAGGCACTCAGTTGCCCAAGGGCACAGGTGCTGAGCCAACTGTCTACACAAAGGACAGGCCCTGTTGCCAACATCTGGGATTTTCAGTGAGGGAAGACTTGCCCACAATGGGCAGCAACTGCCTCCTAGAACAACTGGCTGAGGGAGGAAAAAAGAGAACACAAAGATGAGATTAATGAGTGAATGAGGATGAAGTTCTTACCCGGTGGTGGGATGCCCGGGAGGCCGGGCACACCTGGCGGAAGATGGTGGGGTGGAGGACCCCCAGGGTGAAGTGGCTGCATGCTGCCCATGCTAACAAGGCCATCAACTGGGCCCTGCAAAGGTGGAAGGCCTGGCGGATAGCCACCCATCATGCCTTGAAGGACACAACAAATTTCAGACATGCATCATTAACATGCAACATGAGCTAAATAATAACAAACCTCCCACATGCACTACTAATGAATAAAGCACCCTTAGTATTGCATGATATAACGGCAATTAGTGCAATTATTTTGTTGCAATAATGAACAAAATAGAAAGTTACAAATGCAAAACCCAACATTTCTGGATGAATTAGTACTTAGTATATTATTATTTGTAGTTACTTTCCCCGGGATAAATACACTGCATGGTTTCAGTTAAAAATAAATAGTTCCAGTAACAGCGTTCCCAAGGTCATTAATTATTGCAAGCTGTTCAGAGTGACCAGTTCTGCGACTGCGATTCTAATTGAACAGTAATAACCCCATCACTCCACTCTGCCCACACTCATATGCCTATCATGCGTACACGAGGGGAAACTGGAATGGAGGGAAATGAGGCGCACAGCCCTGATCACAAAGCATGGTTCTCCAGCTTGGGGGAGGATAGCAAGAATTTTTCAAGATTTTTATATTCACTCCTCCCCGCTTCTAGCCCCACCACTGCTGGTAAGAATGGATTCATGCACGAGCTTGAGTTGGCGAAACACTAAGAGCCATCACAATGTACAATGTTTCATCTTTAGATATGAAAACAAGTTAAAATAGAGATAAAAACCTACACCCTCCCAAGCAAATCTAAGCCTAGGTCACTCGTAGCCTGCATGCAGACCTTAGGGAGGAACGGCTGGAGAATCAGGCTCTGGTAACATGAGAAAATGCCAGTTGTCACCACTGTCTCCAAGCTCACAAATATCCTCACATAAACCTTCATTTACCAGGGAGTATTTTAAATGAGGTATAGAATTTTTGTGAACAGAGGCTTTTATTACTTTATTTTCAAAATGCATCTTCACATGACAAAATATTTTCTGTTTGCTAGGGAAGAAATTAAAGAAACAACTATTTTTGGCAAAAGAAGTGAAAAGAAGAAAATAATTTCAAAATGTCAAAGATTCACCTATCAAAAGACCCTTGAAGCCACACAACATTTTTTTAAACAAGAAAAACAACTTGACTTTTCTAGGATTTGAAATGATCACAATGAACAAAACATAAGATCTCCCCCCCAAAATACAATCACCTTTGGTCACTACTTCTTGTACAAAGGGAAAGTAAAGAAACTGGTGCCAAACCTCATTTTTATAAAATATTCTGTGAAGGGACTTAAGGAAACAGCGAAAAACTCTGGATTCTAAGAATTTTACTCTTGCCTTTCCTTAAAGATTTTAAAGGTATTTATTTATAATACTTTAGTCTCTTAAAGCCATAAAAGTAATGAATTCTGAGATTGATTCAGCCTGCTTCATTAGTCACATCTAAGCTGACTGAAAAACTTCCAATTACACAAACCAATAAAATTAAAGAGTAATACCTCTATATGTGAAATAGGATTATGAGTTTCATTTAAAAAACTAAAAAGAATTCAGAGAATAAAAACTACTTTTGAACAGATACCATAACCTTAAACATGAGGAGATCCAATGTTGTCAAACTGCCTTTAAACCACGCCACCAGATATAGCTTTAGGAATAAGTATGTGGGAATTTAAGAATGTTAGGAGACTTTGCTTTCAATTACAAAAGCCCATCTGAACGCACCCTTCACGGGCTATGGTTTAAGAAATTATTAAGAACTGAAAGACATGACACTTGTCTTCATTAAACTGTACTTTGTCATTTATTATCCCAGTCACATGTGTTCAAATGAGCTTCAATGCTTGTAAGCAAAGCTGGTCTCAGACAATAACAAGGCTAAGACTTAGGCCCTATGCAACCTGTAAACCCATGAAAAATCACCCTATTAACTACCAAGTTCCCAATGTAGACTGGTTACTACAGAGAATGCTTGCCCTTCACTCCCATGGCCCAGAAGTCTGGGCAGCACACACTTAATCATGGAACAGGGGCTTTCTAAAAGAGAGTCCCATCCTTTTCACCCATCAGAGCTCTATGATGTTATTCCCCAACAGGGAGCTAAAATGCTGCAGCTGCTGTTTTGTTTTGTTTTTCTTTTTTATGTTTTTAGCTGTTTGAATTCATTTTGTTAATGTGCCCCTGGGCTTTTTAGTCAAGGGCACAGTGCTACAATATCACACGTAAAATAGAACAAAACAGGATGTCAACAAGGGAATTCTAACTTTCAAAGTCCCCATGTTCAAGGCCTGATTTCTAAAAACCTTTGGAACCCTAATAACCAAAATGGGCCATGGAATAGAGCAGGCGATTATGAGATTTGTTAGATCAACATCAGTTACACTGCAAGTACTGAAAGCCACGATTCAGATGTGCTTTGGAGAGTGCAACTGCTGAGTTCAGCGACAGTGAGTGCATTTGAGAACTTGCCATCATGAAAGGTAGGAGCCACAATTAAAAAGTTATTCTATGCTACTCTTCCTCAGAAAGCAAACACAAAAAAAAACAAAAACAAAAACAGCATCTCAATGAGCCTGCCTTGAACAACACTGTCTTAGACTCCCTGCAAAAAGAGGTCAGAATGCTTTTGCTTAGGAAGAAACGGGCTTGTACAGACCTCACCAGGCTTAGAGAAATCACAAAGGAGGGGCCCAAGAAGTGGTCTGCAGGCTTCACATTAGAGACATGTTAGACAAGGAAATCCAATTCAAGAAGAGCCAAATTTGGTATGGCTACCAGAATCAGAGACAACACACACAAGCAAACCACATTCATAATTTTCTTTCATTCTTTTTTTCTTTTTTTTTAAAATATGTGACTGGGATACTAACAGAAAATGCAGTTTAATGTAATTAAATAGAAAAGCATTACAGAGTGGGCACAATGAATTGAATAAGGACTTGTATTTAACTTAGTAGTCATGCACAATGGTGACCAAGAAAGGATTTGTAATTCATTGTCAAAAATCCTTTTAAATGGTCAGTTTTTTAACGCTGGCTGCAGCAGAACAAGGCAAACTGAATACTGGAATGAGACGTGAAAATCAACATCACCTAAAACTAGTTCTGTGTTTTCTCTTGGAAGTCTCTCCAGAAGAGAATTCAGGGTCTATTTATATTTTCTGCTATAACGCTCTATCAAAAGCAGTCTGGGGTGGAGAACAGCACTAGATCATGCCCACAGTTAGGGAAGAGCTGCTCCCTACCAATTCCCAGATTGGGCCCAATGCCCACTTCTAGGGCAGAGGGGAGGCATTGCCTGTACGGGAAAGGCAATGTAAGGACAACATGGATGACTTCAAACTTTGAATCTGTCATAGAAAAGCCTAGAGACTGTGGCCTACTCCTCATTGGAGAAAAAAAAAAATGAAGGAATTTCTTAAAGTGGAAAAAAATGGTCTTAGCTCCTGTTTTTACCTGCAACAGGTGTCAACTGCTGATTGAGCATCCCCATTGGTGTTGGTGGTGGCACCACCCCCATGAGAGCCCCCACAGGGGTGCCTGCTCGGGGAGAAGCACTCGGCTGCTGTTGCTGTGCTGCTCGCTCTCTCTCCTGCTGCTCAGCAACTTTAGCTGCCCGCTCTGTAAAGGCATTTCAGATTTTCAATTCTGTTTTTAACCCAGGAATTCAAAATACCATCCATTGCATTCAACAGGACTAGTAAAAACATAGGCAACAGTTCTGTCTCAATGGAAGGAACAGTAGATGACTAGTCTCAATACAGGAGGAGTCGGGCCGATTTCACTTGGTAAACTAGAGTCCAGCTTTCCTATCCCATCTTGAGAACTGGTCTGCAAAGATTTCAAGAATGTTAAGACTGCAACACACATTCAGAAAGCACAGGTTTTATTTAAACACGTCACCAGCGTAACCAACGTGGTTAATCTCACAAGGCACCCTGAAGATGAGAAGCACTACCATTATTCTAGTATTAAAAGCATTGCAAATTAATTATAATTTCAACATGAAGCAATTCCATGGCCCATTATAATTTTTGGCACAATTGTTACTTACTATATTTTCCTGATTCCTTGCACCCAATTTAACTAAGATTTGAGGACTCTTGTTATTAGTGTCATGGGTTTTAGCAGCTGAAGAAAATTAACTCTGTAAGGGAAAAGCAGCTCACTGCCTCCTCCACAAGGTTTTAGGGTCATTAAATGCTAATTTCTACATTCTAATGAAGCAAAGAGGTCATGTTTAATAAACCCCAAGGGAAAAAAATGCATGGCACTCCAGGCTACAGTCATCGAAAGAAGGGAATTATATATACACATATGAAGCAATGGACAAGATACTGACAGAACCAAGTTTCCTGAAGCTGAGCAGTTCAATACTGACCATAAGTCACCCTAAATCAGTGAAAGTTCCAGAAGTCACTATTATTTCATCTGAAATGCAAGAGGAGTACTTGTTTGTGCCAGTTCTGGGCTATGGAACACACCTTGCTATACCCCTCCTCTGAGCTACTCTGCCTGCATCTCCATAGCCAGTAACCCCAATGATCACATCCTTAGTCTTTTTGGGAACTAGCAGGCTGGATCCTTACTAAAGAACTCTAGAAATGTGTATTCCCAAAGCTCCCATAATACAGGGTTTATTTTGCTTCACCATTCATAAATAGGAAATCCTTCCCACTCTTCATCTGGGCAAACTGAGGCTGGCAAACAGGCAGTGACTTGTCCAAGAATACAGAGAGAACCAGCAACCTGTGGCCCTGACTCCTGGTATCACAATCCAACTGCCACACATTGACCCTTCAATGTGGAATTCAAAAGGTCTACCACTGGCTGATCTAAGGAGGGGGAATAGACCTCAAGGTCACATGGCTTTGAAGAGATTCAAGAAGCAACAGCTCCAGTCCTCTTCTATGTAAGAATGTGCAAGTCAAACAAATCAAATCTTCATTGGCTGCGACACAGTTGCCTACATAGACTTGTCATCACTCACCAACGCTGTCCCAGTTTACAGATCCTCTGTAAAATGAATGTGAGGGACAAAAGCCATTTAAACAACCTATTTATTTCCTTGAGCTAGCAGTAATCTAGATCCCTCACATTAAATTCTAGTATTTTCATTACACAAATGACATAGTAAAATGGGAGAGTTGAAAATAGAAAAATTAAGGCCTGTGGATCAAATACTGGACTGGCTACTGTTAGCTCTTTCTTGAGGAGTTTATTTGGGCTGTCTTGGAAAAGAAAATTATTAAATTAAACCAGCCACATCCCAAAGGTAGAGTTTTGAACTCAATGGGTCAAAACAAAAGTTCAAATTTTATGTCTCAGCCAGACACGACCGAATCATATAACTCACTCTCACCTTATTCTCGCTGAACTACAGTCTCCCCTTTGAATTTGGGAGAATTTCCCAGAAGCCATCATTTCTCCCCCTCTTTAGCCCTGCTCCAGCATTTTTACTTACACATTATCTCCAGACACTTTTCTCTCTCTTGTTCACACTTTAAATAACCAGCCATGTAGTAGTAGCTTCACTTACTCTGGACCAGGCTTTATATCCACCCATGTGAGCTTCATTTCCAACACTCCTCCAACTAAGTGATCTATTCGGTTTTAACATTCACTAAGGTCAGAAATACCAAAGCTCTTCCAAGTTCTAGGTTCTTATGAAACTGACTAAGCTTTCTCTAAGTATGTTCTGCAAAATATTAGTTACTTAGGATAGTAACAGGTATTACATGAATACTTGCTCAAGTTTCAGAAAATTCCAGGTGAAAAAAACAGGTTCTTTACTGTAGGTATTAAAGACTTTTAATATAAAAACATGATAAGTTTCCAAGAAAAAAAGGTTTAGAGTGTTTACCACACTACTTTTGCCACAAGTGCTTTTTGGATGAGCATCTTGTAGGATTAGGGTTCTGCAGAATATCCTTGATGAAGCCCATCAGATAATTTATAATAATCAATCAACTGTAATAACTGAAAAAAGTGAGAATTTTTTTAAAAGAGTATTTTTGGAAACTCCATAAACTTTAATAAAGGAGGCAGCCGTAACAATTAATTTCTTTATGTTTGATAGAAAATAATAAATTTGGAATTATCCAAGAAGAGTAATGGCTGGCTACCATGGTCAATCAATGAAAGATGGCTTTAAACTGGTAAAATAAACCATTATGTACAATTCCAAATGGTAAAAAAACAGCTCCAATGGCAACAGTCCTGCCTAATCTAACATTTATTACTTATTTTTTTATTAAAGCCATGACTGATAGTAAAAACAAACAAACAAACAAAGGAACAAACAAAAAAATCTCTCTCGAGTAGAACCACCAAGTCCTTGAATGATATAGCTCATGGCCCAAAATGACTTAACTATAGAATAAAAAGAAAACAGAGGCAGTTGAACTTTATAAAAGAGATTCCAAGTGCCTTAAAAGTAGCTGTAAATGCAGACATAGCAAAGGCCAGGACTGGCCTAGGACATCAAGTGCTTCAGCCAAGCTTCAGCCTGAAGTTTAAACATATGGCTTATCAAGAGCCATAACAGAAGACCACTGATTTTGAAAGCCCACTTTCAGGTGAATTTTAACCAAAAATTATATTTAACATTCTAGTACAATCATTCCCCAGCTCAATACATGTATGCTTACAGGACTCAATGAAAGAAGAAAATCATGCAATTATTAATAGCAAAATATTTGAGAGCTTTTTTGGGGGGGGGGAAACCCACACCAGGATCAGAGGTCAAGTCAGATGCAGTGCTTGCTCAGCCAGGACAAGGCTTGTATTAAAACTTCTGGATGGGAGCCATTTGAGACAATCCCCAACAAAAGTTCATGTGCAAGTAGTAAGAATAAGAGAAAAATCTGTCTATGCACGTGCATACCTAATAACATCCCCTTGCTTAGAAAGTGGAGATGGTTGTCTCTAGTCTATTTACCTTCATATTCTGCTTTCTTGGCTGTCTCAAGGTTTCTCCATTCTGTCCCCACCAATCGACTGAGCTCCCCAAAAGAGTAGTCTGGGTGCTGGGCCTTAATCACAGCTCTCATCTCACTGCTGAACAGGATGTAGCCACTCATGTTGATTTTCCGTTTGGAGCCTTCCTTCTTTGCACTGCCTTTGGCAGACTTTGGGGTAGACTGTAAGACAGGAAGCTCTTAGGGTGCATCTAAACGTTGTATTTGGTTAACTGCTCAAAGCTTCTGGAAGCCAGGAACATTTGATTAAATATTTACTGTTTTATAGATGGTCATTTTCTTGGTAAAAATACAGCTCTTCCTTGCGTCTTATTATATAAAAAAATAAATGGAAGTTTCACTGAATTCCATGACTGCAATCTGAATGGTGACCTCACAATTAACTCTTGAGAAAATTCTGAATGAGAAAAAAAAATATCAACATGGATCCCTCAACCAAAAACGAAATTCTGAAGAATGTACTAAAAAGATAGGGAAACTAAAAAATACAGTAACAAGGTAATGCTGTTCCTCATTGCTTTTCTTCAACATAAGGCAAGGAGAGCTTTCTAACTAAACTTGCCATTAAAAACAGCAATCAATGAAATTTTAAAAAATATATTAAATCTTAAATAATTAATGGCACTGAGAAAAAAAAATCTGTTCCTTCTTGCAGAATTCTAGGTTGGAACTCATATACATAGGGGCTGGACATCTCTTTACTTTAGTTGAAGTCTGCTGCAAACCACAGCCAGGAATAAGACAAGTAACAGGAACTTGTCACCTTCACCTGTGGGGGTGTGTAGGGCATGAGATCCAGCTCATTGGCCAAGGGAGCCTGAAGTTGAGGTAGAGAAGGAGGCTCAATGACCTCACTATCCTCTTCTCCCATCTCTTCAATATCATCATCTCCACCTTCTAACTCAGCAAATTTAGCTTCTAGTAACTGGATCTTCTTTTCCAACAAAGGCGAGGGCTCCTTCTGAGGAACAATTGGCTTTCTAAAGTAACATTAAAAAAAAAAGAAAAAAAAGAAAGTCACCTAGGACCACCCCAGGACTGGTCAGAAATCAGCATTCTGCCTTAATATCTAGAAATGACTACCTGCAATCTGCAAGGCACACAAAATCAGCAAGGAAAAGAACTTAAATGTGTATTTATAGTCATACCTACTTACAGAGGCTTGTTTTTAAAGAATTCTGCTGAATACCCACAAAAGTACTTGGTCCAAAGTTGAGATCTAGTTGCCTATACAGTGAAAAGAATTTCCATAATCTGTGGAACTGTGCAATCTCTTAATAGATAGACTGTGAACCAAAACCAAAGATTCTGCCTCCACATTACCATTACTGGAGTTTATGCCAACAGCACCGTAAGAGCAATTACTATATCTCAGCAGATTATGAGGATTTCTTTTGATCTTTAACTAAATTAATATTTTCTATTTAAAACGTACTGTTCTAGTTCAAAGCCTAATTAAAAAAACAAACAAAAATACGAGCCTGCACTGTGCTATTTTGATATCAGTTTTACTATTAAGAGTGCTGAAGTGTTCTTTCTTCCTTAGTTTTTTAAGCTTTACCTGAAGTAATAAATTTCATCATCTACCACTTTGGCAGAGAGTGAAAACCTCTTCAGTCCCTTGAATTTCTTCATTTGCTTGTCACTCTCATTGTAGCGGCTCTCACAAAGTAGAACATCATTTTCGGGTATTTCAGTGGGCCTGCAGGAGAGGTAGTCCTTGAATGACAACACAGCACACTTTCCTGAAACAGCAAATTAGAGAGAAGTTAAAAGTAAATTGTGATCGTAGCTAACAATTACTTTAAGGTTTTATTATTTTTTAATAGATACAATCACCTGATTCAAAGTCAGAACATTTAAAGGGTATACACAAGCATAAGGAGAAACATAAAGGTTAATGGACTAGAATTGAAAGTATAGAAATAAACTGATACGATTGGGTTTTTATGGGTAACTAATCAACAAGTGTACCAAGACAATTCAATGGGGAAAGAATAGATAGTGTCTTCAACAGATAGTGCTGGGATAACTGGACCTCCACATACAAACCTACCTCATACCATATAAAAAAGTTAACTCAAATGGATCAAAGTTCTAAATGTAAAAGCCACAACTATAAAACTCTTAAAAGAAAACATAGGCGTAAATCTTTGCGACCTTTTGTTAGGCAATGATTTCATAGATGTGACATTAAAATCACAAGGAAACAGCCTTGGCTGGTGTGGCCCAGTGGATTGAGTACCAGCCTGCGAGCAGAAGGGTTGCCAATTAAGAGTCCCAGTCAGGGCACATGCCTGGGTGGTGGGCCAGGTCCTGGGTTGGAGGTGTGTGAGAAATAACTGATCGATGTATCTCACAAGTTTCTCTCCCTCTCTTCCCCTCTCTCTGAAAGTGACTAAAATCTTTAACAATAAAATAAAATGAAATCACAAGCAACCAAATAAAGATAAAATGGACTTTGTCAAACTTAAAAACTTTTGTGCTTCAAAAGACACTATCAAGAAAGTGAAAAGACAACATATAGAACAGAAGGATATATTTGTCAATTATATATCTGGTAAGCATCTAGTATCATGAATATATAAAGAATCTCTACAACTCAACAATAATAGGATAATAACCCAATTAAAAAATAGGCAAAGAATCTGAATAGACATTTCTCCAAAGAAGATATCCAAATAGCCAATAAGTGCATAAAAAGATGCTCAATATCATTAATCATAAAGGAAATTCAAATAAAAAACACAATGAGATACCACTTCAAACCCATTAGAATGGCTATTACATAAAAAAAGAAAGGAAGGGAAAAGAAGGAGAAAAATGAGGGTTGGCAAGGATGTGGAGTAAGTGGAACCCTGGTGGGAATGTAAAATAGTATAGCTGTTGTGGAAAACAGTTTGGCAGCTTCTCAAAAAGTTAAACATAGTTGTGTAATTCAGCAATCCTACTTCTAGATAAATACCCAAAAGAACTGAAAGCAGGGACTCAAGTAGATACAGAATTCCCTCACTTATCGTGGATATTACGTTCTAGACGCCCCAGGGATAGGTGCAAATCTGTAAATTAGGAACAGTACATTTATTTATTTATATATATTTTAAGGCTTTATAAACCCTTCCCACACACTTATAAACCGATCCCTTATTAACCTTTCCCACTCCCTTATTAACCTTTTCCTCACTTTTACAAACACTACTTATGTTCTTAAACATATTCTACACTCTTAAACCTACATAACTTTAACAACATACATATATAGTACTGCAAAATCCCGCGATATAGCGAAGAATTCGCGATAATTAAATATAATATTTTTAAAAATCCCGCGATACAGTGAGGTTGCGATAAGTGAACCGCAATACAGGGAGGGACCTTTGCACCAATCTTCACAGCAGCACTATTCACAATGGTCAAAAGGTAGAAACCATGCATATGTCCATCAACAGATGAATTATCCAAATATTATATATACATGCAATGGAATATAATCAGCCTTAAAAAGGAATAAAATTCCGACACATGCTATACTATAAATTAACCTTGACAACATTATGCTAAGTGAAATAAGCCAGATACAAAAGGACAGCTATGCATGATTCCATTTATATGAGATACATAGAATAGGCAAAATTCATAGAGACATTAAGTACAACACATATTACCAGGGGCTGGGAGAGGGAGAAATGGGTAGTCTTTTCTTAATGGGTACAGAGTTTCTCTTTGGGATGATGAAGAATTCTAGAAATGGATAGTGATGATGGTTGCACAATATTGTTAATGGACTTAATGCCAGTGAATTGTACACTTAAAAATAGTTAAAATGTTGCATTTTATGTCTTGTGCATTTTACCACAGTAAAAAACTTACAAGTGGCACAAAATATTTATTTTGCAACAAAATTTAGGTGCAAAATAATATATCTTGAGGATTACTAGTATTAATACACTATAGGCATTAAAACTAGTTCTCAGGACTTCTGGCCAAGATGGAGGCCTAGACAGACATGCTACACCTTCCTCCACAATTAAGAAGGAATACAACTACCTCAAAACTAGAGACAACCAGAAGTTCCAGAAAACTGAGCTACATGGAAGTCCAGCAAACAAAGATATAAAGAAGAAATACTCATCCAGACAGACAGGAGGGGCGGAGCTGGGGCAGAGAGGATGCGGTGTGGTGGTGGCAGCAGTGGCAGGCCCGTGGAAAGCACAGTCACACGTTTTAAAAAGATGCGAGGGACACCTGGGGAGTGCTCCCAGCGCCAGACCAGACCGTGCAGCTCATGGTCCCAGCTTTGGGGGAAAATCAAGCCTCATTGCTTCTGACTGTGAAAACTAGTGTGGGTTGGGGCGGAGGAAGAAACTGCCAATATCTCAGCAGAGTCCGCTTGCTTAAACGGTCCCCACGGTTCTACAACATCCACAGACCCACCCACTCTGGGAATGGCAGCCAAGGCAACAGCTACAGAGGCACCGGTCCCATACGGAAGTAGGAGAAGTGCTTGGAAAGGGGGAGAGTGCTGAGCAAGCAGCATTGTTCCCTTTCAGACCCCTACGCCACATACAGCGCCACAATGTTGTGCAACGGGTCACCCTGTACCAATGAATACCTACGGCTCCGCCCCTTACAATATAACAGGTGCAACAGCTCTACCTAAGACACAGAGGTAAACAAACACAGGAGCCTGTCAAGATGAGAAGTATGGCCCAAGAGGGAACGAATCAAGGTTCCAGTGGGAGAACTAAGTGACAAGGAGATACCCAGCTTAACAGATGTAGAGTCCAAACACTGGTGATAAAGATGCCCACAGGCTTGACAGATATGCTTAAGTACGGCAAACGCATAAGGGAAGAAGTGAAGACTATGCTAAATGAAATGAAGGAAAATCCACAAAACCAATGGTGAAGGGAAGAAAACCAGGATTCAAATCAATAATTTGGAACATAAAGAAGACAAAAAGTCAACCAGTACAGAATGAGGAAACAAGAATTGAAAAAAAATGAGGAGGCTTAGGAATTTCTGGGACAACTTTAAACGTTCCAACATCTGAACCCACAGGGGTGCCAGAATGAGAAGAGGAAGAACAAGAAATTGAAAGCTTATGTGAGAAAATAATGAAGGCAAACTCCCCAAATTTGGTGAAGGAAATAAACAGACAAGTCCAGGAAGCACGGAAAGTCCCAAACAAGCTAGACCCAAAGTGGACCACACCAAGACACAGCATTAAAATGCCAAAGGTGAAGGATAAGAGAGAATCTTAAAAGCAGCAAGAGAAAAGCAGAGGGGGTGCCTATAAGACTATCAGCTGATTTCTCAAAAGAAACTTTGCAGGCAAGAAGGGGCTGGCAAGCAGTATTCAATGTGATGAAAATCAAGGACCTACAACCAAGACTACTCTATCTGGCAAAGCACTCATTTAGAATGGAAGGGCAGATAAAGTGCTTCCCAGACAAGATAAAGCTAAAAGAGTTCATCATCACCAAGCCATTAATACATGACATGTCAAAGGGACTTAAGAAAAAGAAGATCAAAATCATGAACATTAAAATGACAACAAACTCAAAACTATCAACAACTGAATCTAAAAAATAAAAACAAAATCCAACTAAGCAAACCAGAACAGGAACAGAATAATAGGTATGGGGATCGTTTGAAGGGTTATCAGCTGGGAGGGGGAAGGGAGAAAAATGGGGAAATGATGTAGGGATTAAGAAGCATAATTGGTTGGTACAAAATAGACAGAAGGAAATTAAGAATACATGACCCATGGAAATGAACTAAGCAGGGTGGGATTGCTGGAGGGAACGGGGGTACTAGACAGAGGGGAGCAAAGGAGGAAAAAATTGGGACTACTGTAACAAAGTAACCAATAAAATATACTTAAAAAAAAAAAGAAAACTAGTTCTCTACTGATAAATATTTAGCCTGTTTCCAAATTTTTGCTTTCCCACTGCAGCAAAACAATGCTGATATAAATAATTATAGACATTATTAAAAATGTATACACATGAAGTATACATTTTTAAAAGTACTAAAGATGGGTCAAAGGGCATTTACCCTTTAATTTTTATAAGTATTACCAAATTACCTTCCACAGGTAGGTAATTCACCCAACACATAATGAGTGAATGCTGCTTTTGTATGTTTTTGTTAACTAGTAATAGACATCTGAATCCTCAACAATTTAATAGGTAATTTTTAAAAAAGATTTTATTTTTAAAAAATTTATTTATTTATTTATTATAGAGGGGAAGGGAGAGAGAAACATCAATGTGTGGTTGCCTCTCATACGCCCCCAACTTGGGACCTGGTCTGCAACCCAGGAATGTGCCCTGACCGGAAATTGAACTGTCATGCCTTTGCTTTGCAGGCCAGTGCTTAGTCCACTGAGCCACACCAGCAGAGCTGTTTATTTTTTAGAGAAAGGGGAAGGGAGGCAGAAAGAGAGGTAGAAAAACATTACTGTGTGGTTGGTTGCCTCTCACTCGTGCCCCCAACTGGGAGCCTGACCGGGAATTGAACCAGTGATACTTAGCTCGCAGGCCGACGCTCAATCCACTGAGCCACAGCAGCCAGGTTAAGTGATCCCTTTTAAAGGGCATTAAAAGTAGCATTTTAAAAAATTCTTTATACAGATGTGGCACAAATACTGTTAAATTTATCCCAAGATATTGTATTTTTTATTATTGAATCTTCTAAGGAAACTTATTTATTACTTTTATACTCAATCATCTTATTTTTTTTATTGTGTGCCATAGTTTCATAAATGATTCTCTATTTTCATCTACTAAACTTTCTGCCCTGGCCAGGATCACAGGTTTGATTCTCAGTCAGACCACACGTATAGGTTGTGGGTTTGGTCCTGGTCAGGATGTGTGCAAGAGGCAACCAATCGATATTCCGCTCCACTTTACTCCCTCCCTTGGATAAAAAAAATAATTTCCTTATTTTAGATTTCTGTTCTTTACTTCTAACTGCACTGGCTGGTACCTCCAGAATAACATTAATAAGAGTTACAAGAACATCCCTATTTTGTTCTTCACCTTAATAGGAGTATTCATAACTAACAATTTTGTAAAACTCGTAAAACATGTAAAAAAAGGTTATAAACATTTTAGAAGCTTAAAATAGCTAGTTACTATCACCGCCTTGGACTTACATAATACTTTACTTACATAATCCAAAGGCTTTTCAATTCAGAGAAGGAATAGTTACTATTGTCTATTACTTCACAGAAGGAAAAATAAAGATTTAGAAAGAGTAAAAATTATTCTCATAGCTAAAGAGTAAAAACGACTGGTGGACTCGGAATGGAGGTGGTGTCTCTGCCCTGACTGGTCCTCAAAAGACAGAGAAAGATAATAGTTTAGAAAGCATCATTTAATAAAGCATGAAAAAAATTATAAATTTTAAAAATTACAAAAACCTGCTAGATTTTGACTGCAATGAATCTATAGATCAATTTGGAGAGAACTGGCATTTTTATAATGAGTCTTCCAGCTATAAACATGATGGATCACTTCATTTTTCAGGTGTTCTTTAATTTATCTCAGTAATTTTCTTAGTTTTGTTTGTGTGTGTGTGTGTGTGTGTACGAGTCTTGAGCATCTTTTTAAAGACTTATTCCTAGGTATTTAATGTAAATGGCATATTTTTAAATTAAAATTTTCTAATTACTGATGGTAAACAAAAATATAGATTATCTTGACATTTTCATTTATTAATTTTAATAGTTTATCTGAATGTCTCCTGGATCGTCTATATACCTAATAAAATGTCTTTGCAAAAAGAAGGAATGTGTATTGTTTGGGAATAGATTGTTAATTCCCTCCTTATCTCTTTTGGGAGCACTTCTTGTCCTGTGACTGCTTCTTGACCTTTTCCTTCTGCATGAACACACTGAGGTAATGTAGTTTAGAGTCACACGTAGGACACGTGCCTCCTTTGTCTGTGATCCCTTATAATGAGCTTCAGACCGCCGTCAGTGCACTTCCCTGTAACATGAGTAATAAACAGTATGTCCACGTGGGCTAGTCCACTGGGTGGTTTTCCTCAGAATATCATGAACACAAAAGCAGCTCCCCGTTTTGGGGCTCCTGTACTACCTCACTAAATAAGCAACCACAACCCACAATAAGTAGTAATAAGTAGTAATAACAAAGCCTGAGCAGGGGGGAGAATCTAATTTCTAGAGTTATTACATTATAATATTTGAACTGTCCAGTTTCCAACAAAAAATTACGAGGCATGTTAAGACACAATAAAGTAGCAGACTTCCGGCGAAGATGGAGGCGTAGACAGACATGCTGCGTCTCTCTCCACAACTAAGAAGGAACACAACTACCTCAAAACTAGAAACAACCAGAAGTTCCAGAAAATCAAAGTGCATGGAAGTCCAGCAAACGAAGATATAAAGAAGAAATACTCATCCAGACAGGTAGGAGGGGCGGAGAGGACTCGGTGTAGTGGTGGCAGCAGCAGCAATAGCAGCAGGCTGGCAGAAAGCAGTTACACATTTTAAAAAGTCAGGAGGGACACCTGGGGAGCATTCCCAGCTCATCACCAGAGCAGCTCACTGTCCCAGTTTCGGGGAAAATCAAGCCTCATTGCTTTTGACTGTGCAAACCAGTGGGGGTTGGGACGGAGGCAGAAAATGCCGATCTCTCAGCAGAGTCCGACTGTTTAAAGGGCCCCCACGGTCCTAGAACGTCCACAGACCCACCCGCTCTGGGAATGACGGCCAGGGCAACAGCTAGAGGGGCTCCAGTCCGGTGCGAAAGTGGGAGAAGTGCCTGGAACAGGGGCGAGTGATGGGTGAGCGGGATTGTTCCCCACATACAGCACCACAACGTGGTAAAACAGGTCCCCCGTTACTGACCAATCCCTAAGGCTCCGGCCCTTACAACGTTAATAGAAGTGACAGCTCGCCCTAAGACACTGGAAGCAGAGAAACACAGGAGACTTCAACTAAGAAAGAATACAACTACAGCAAAACCAGAAATAACCAGAAGTTCCAGAAAATAAATGGAAGTCCAACATATGAAGTTATAAAGAAGTAGTGCTCATCCAGACAGGTAGGAGGGGCAAAGCTGAGGAGGAGAGGTCAAGCTGCGCTGTCTAGGCAGCAACAGCGACGGCGGCAGGACAGCGTTAAGCACAGACACCGTATTTAAGGGGAGGCGAGAAGCGCCTGGGGAGCACTCCTGGCTGCAGACCAGACCTCCATTGCCTTGGACTGTCAGGCCCGGTGAGGGCGGGGACGGAAGAGAGGAGGCTCCAGGTCTCTCAGCGGACAGTAAATAGCAGGAATCCATCTTGGACCCCCATCCCCGCAGAAAATACCACAGCGTCGTGAGACAGGTTGCCTGGTTGTGACGAGTGCACGGGACTCTGCCCTCTATAGCGTAGGAGCTGTGACAGCCCTGCCCAGGAAGCAAAGGTAAACACAAAACTGTTCAAGATGGCATGGATCATGATAGAGATCCCATTGACGCAGCTGACCAGACAGCAAATATCTAATCTAATGAAGCAGCAGATAGAAAATCTTTCTGAGGCATAGTTCAGAGCTTTGGTTATAAAAGTGTTTACAGACCTAACAGCAGATATTAAACAAGACAGGGAAGGAATGAAGGCTAGTCCTGCTGAAATGAACAAAAACACATACAAAACTAGTGGTGAGGGAAAGAAAACCAGGGATCAAATCAACAAATCGGAACATAGGGAAGGAACAAACAGCCAACCAGTGCAGAAAGGGGAAACAAGAAGGGAGGAAAACGAGGAGAGGCTCGGAAACTTTTCGGACAGCTATAAGTGGGCCAACATCCGAATCACAGGGTTGCCAGAAGGTGAAGAAGAAGAACTAGAAACTGAAAAATTCTGTGAAAAGATAATGAAGCAGAACTTCCCTAAGATGGGGAAGGAAATAAGACTTACAGGTCCAGGAAGCACAGAGTTCCAAAAAAACTGGACCCAGGGAGAAGCACACCAAGACACATTATAATCAAAATGTCAAAAATTAAGGATAAAGAGAGAATCTTAAAAGCAGCAAGAGAGAAGAGAATTACATACAAAGGGGTCCCAATAAGACTGTCAGCTGATTTCTCAAAAGAAACTGCAGGCAAGAAGGGACTGGCAAGAAATATTCAAAGTAATGAAAAGCAGAAACCTACAACCATGATTACTCTGTCCAGCAAAGCTGTCATTCAGGATAGAAGAGCAGAGAAAGTGCTTCCAGGACAAAATAAAACTGAAGGAGTTCATCAGATCTAAACCACTGTTATATGAAATGTTAAAGGGACTTGTTTAGGAGAAGGAGGATCAAAACTATGAACACTGAAATGAAAACTGTAAAACAACAACCAACAACAGAATCTAGGGAACCGAAACAAAGACAAACTAAGTAGGCAACGAGATTGTGAAAAGAATTATAGGTATGGGGAAAATTAGGGGGGGAGGTGAGGGAGATGGTATAGGAATTAAGAAGCATAGTAGGAAGGAGTGGAGTAGATAGGAAGATGTTGAGAGGAACTATATGCACAACCAATGGGCATAGACTAAGGGGGGCCAACTGGAGGGAGGGGGTCACTGGGTGGAGGGGAACAAAGGGAAAAGAAATTGGGACAAATGTAACAGCATAATCAATGAAGCATATTAAAAAAACAAAAATAAAATAAAATACCCAGCAGGGGGAAAAAAAAAAAGAAGTAATAAAGTATGGTCCAGTCACAGGATAAAAAGAAATAAACAGATACTGTTAGTAAGGAAGCCCATACACTGGACTTACTAAACTAAACAAAGACTTTAGATCAACTATCTTTAATATCTTTGAAGAGCTAAAGGAAACCAGGGACAAAGAAGTAAAGAAAACCAGAACGATGTCTCACCAAACAGAGTATCAGTAAAGAGACAGAAACTGTAAATACGAAATAAAAATTCTGGAGCTGAAAAATACAATAACTAAAATGAAAAATTCATTAGAGGGGGTTCAACAGAAGATTTGAACAGGCAGAAGAATTAGTGAACTTGAAACAGGCCAACTGAAATTATTAGTCTGAGAAACAGAAGAAGAAATGAACAAAGAAAAATGAACAGAGTTTGAGAAACATGTGACACACCATTAAGAATAATGGGAGTCCTGGAAGGAGAACAGAGAAAAGGGGAGAAAGAATATGTCAAGAAATAGTGATCAAAACTTCCCAAATTTGATGAAAGACACGAAAGAAAATGTCAGTGGAGAATTCTATGTCCAGCAAAAGTATTCTTCATTAATGAAAAAGGAATCAAGACATTTATAGACAAACAAAACATGAGGGCGTTTGCTGCTAGTAGAGCTGCTTTACAAGAAATGCTTAAGGGAGTCCTTCGGGCTGGAATGAAAGGACATTAGACAGTAACTTAAAGCCACTGTCTAATTTCAAAATACCAGTAAAGGTAACTACACAGGTAAATACAAAAGTCAATGTTATATTTTTGGTTTATAACTTTTTTTTCTCCAACACAATTTTAAAGACAAATGCATAAAGCAATAATTAGAAAATTTATGGGGTTTCCAGTGAAGATGGGAGTGTAGGTAAATGTGGTACTTGCATCCTCCAACAACCACATCAAAATTACAACTAAACTATAGAACTACCATCATTCCAAACTCCCTGAAACCTAGCTGGAGGAAGTCCTACGACTGGGGATATAAAGCAGGCACATCAAGACTGGTAGTGGGGCAGAGATGAGGAATAGGCTGGTCCCACACCCATGTATGATGGATAAAAATTGGGAGGGATAACGTCGTTGTGGAGGTACCCCTTGAGGAGAGAGGGGTCCCAGTGCCATACCAGGCCATTGTGCCCACAGTTCCAGTGCCAGGAAGAGGAGTCCCATACTTCTGGCTATAAAACCAGTGGAGATTTTGGCTGAATGAAATGAAGGACAGCTGGAGTCCCAGGCAGTTCCTGTTAAAGAACCTGTGCATGGACTTAGTTGGACAAACTCCCTCTGAGTTTCGGCCAACACTGGAGGAGGAGATCAAAAGGCACCAGAGACATACAGAAGGAACTGAGTTGTCTGGAATCAAGTCAAGAGCTGGAGGAACAACTTTCTCCCAAACAGAAGTACTAGAAGAGGCCATGGTCTCTTTTTTGAGCCCTTCCTCCAGAGCCTGCAGGTGGGCACCATATCTGAACCTCCATCAAGCTGGCTATCACTGTTTGCCCTGCTCTGGTGATTCCCCGAGACCCCAAACCCACCCAACTTTCAGGCACATCCAAACTGTTTCTAGTGGCTTTTCCATACAAATGGCCTGTCTTGGCTAATGCTCACTTTCCTAAAATCTTTCAAACAAGCAGCTTGTGGCCTAGGCGTGTCCAGTACCTCTTGTTAATTGGCCCCAGACCAGGCACTAGCAGCAGCTGGCCTTTCCTGGACACCTCCAAGCCCAGCACAAGTATGAGCCATCTGCAGATTACTTTGTAGCTCATGCCAGTGGCCCCAGGAACAAAATAAGTAGCAGCTTACTTTGGCCTGCAACTCCCAGGCGGCCCAGAGTCAGTGGCAGCCTATAGTGTCAGACCATATCAAAGCACCATCCAACCACCTCCACTAGTGACACAGTCAGGGGCAGACTCAGTGGGCACCAGAGCCCTACCGAAGTAAGTCCTGCTTCATGGGATGGGACCCTGCACAGCTGTTTCTCCACAGTGGTTACAGCTAGTCCTTGCAGCTGATCAGCCTGGGGGCAAATCCCTCCCATTGATGGGCTCAACTATTCTGGAGGGTGTATACAGCCCACATAGGGCAGGGGATGGGGATAGGGGCACACCTGGAGTGCCCAGTTCAGATGAACGGAAAGGTTGTGCCACTGGACCCTATAGGACACCTACTACTTAAGGCCACCCTAAGAAGCCTGGGAAATGCAACAACTCCATCTAATACAGAGAAGTAAACACAAGAGGCTGACAAAATAAAGAAACATGTCCCAAATAAACATAACAAAACTACAGAAAAAGAACTAAACAAAATGGAGACAAGCAATCTACTAGATGTGGAGTTCAAAACACTGGTTTATAAGGATGCTCAATGAACTTAGGGGAAGAGCAGATGAACGTAGAACTTCAACAGCATAAAAGAAGACACTGAAACCATAAAAATGAACCAGTCAGAAATAAAGGTTACACTAACTGAAATGAAGAATAATTTAAAGGAAATCAACAGTAGAGGAGATGAAGTTGAGAATCAAAACAGAGATTTGGAATATAAGGAAGCAAAAACACCTGATCAGAACAGCAACAGAAAAATATACAAAAAAATGAGGATAGTATAAAGAGGCTTGGGGATAACGTCAAATGTACCAAAATTTGCATCATGGGAGTGGTGGGAGAAGAGAGAGTATAAAAAAATTGAAAACCTATTTGAAAAGATAATGACAGAAAACTTCCCTAACCTGGAGAGAGAAATAGATATAAAAGTCCAGGAAGTGCAGAGATGAACCCAAAGAGGTCAACACTAAACGGCATCATAATTAAAATTCAAAAGATTAAAGACAAGAGAGAATCTTAAAAGCAGCAAGAAGAAAAACAGTTAGTTACCCTATAAGGTAGCTCCCATAAGACTGTCAGCTAATTTCTCAACACACACTTTGCAGGCCAGGAGGGGGGCAAGAAATATTCAAAGCAATGAAAAGCGAAGATCTACAACCATGATTTCTCTATCCAGCAAAACTATAATTTAGAATTGAAGGACATATAAAGAGCTTCCCAGACAAGAAAAAGCTAAAGGAGTTCAACATCATCAAACCAGTATGACATTAAATGTTAAAGGGTCTTCTTTAAGTAGATGAAGAAAAATATGAACAATAAAACAGCAATAAATATGTATCAATAACTAAATCTAAAAAGCAAAATAAATGAATAAGAAGAACAGAAACAGACTCGCAGATACAGAGGACATTTTGATGGTTGCCAGATAGGAGGGGGATTGGGAGGATAGGCAAAAGGTAAAGGGATTAAGATGAACAAATTGGTAGTTACAGAGCAGTCATGGGGATGTAAAGTACAGCATAGGCAATATAGTCAATACTACTCTAATAACTACGCATGGTATCAGATGGGTATGAGATTTATTGGGATGATCACTTAGTAACTTATATAATGTCTGATCACTGGGGTATATACCTGAAACTAATATAATATTATATGCCAACTCTTATTGAAAAATAAAAAAAGTAAAAGCGAAATAAATATATGTGAATGGACTCACAAAGTATAAAGAGGTAATTCCTGACAACACAAAGGAGAAATGGATCTAGAGAGGGGAAGAGTGTCTGTATACTAATAAAACTAAATTAGTATTAATTCAAACTAGATTGTCATAAATTTAAGATGTAATCTCCAGATTAGCCACTAAGAAAATAACTAAAAAACAGTAAGTTATATGGAGACTTCAGTCTCACCTTTGGTATGTTCCATTTGAATCCAGGCTGAGTTTACACTAGGGAGTAAGGCCCTAGGACACTGCTGTAGCTCGAATCACAAGTTACAGGGAAGACAGTCTGCTATAGAAACTCAAGGAGGATTTAATTTCACTAGCCTTTGCACCCTCTCTGCAGAGTGGGAAGAAGAAAATGTGTTGAACTACCAGGCCATTCAAACATTTTTACCAGATCTAACTGAAAAAATTCATAGCACCAAAAGCAATCTAGCTGAAAATGATGGCAGTGTATGACGCATATATCTAGATTAGAGAAGCAGAATGTCACTGTGAACACTCAGGAAAATGGAACAGAAACCAAAACGTGAGTCCTTTACATTTCTGGAATGAAACAATAACATTGCTAGGGTTAAGAGTCCAACACAGACTGTTAAAAGTCTCTTAAGTGCTCTTTTTGCAACATATTCTCCAAATGCAGCCGTAGTGATTCCTCTAATGCATATGTGGGATCGCATCACCTCTCTGCTCAGATCCCTCACAGGACTTCCTATTTTCTGCAGACTCAATCTCTGCACTGTTTCCAGGACCTTCCATAATTGAGTGCTTAGCTACCTCAGAGAACTCATTCCCTACCACATCCTCCTGCCCTGCTCCAGCCACCCACCTTGCTTATTGTGTCTCAAACATGCCAAGACACTCTGCCTTAAGGTCTTTGCATTTGGTGTTTCCTGTGCCTAAAAGTTTAGATTGAAATCCTGGATATTCGGAGTTTTCTTCCTCACTTCCTTTAGGGCTCTAGTCACATGTCACTTATCAGAGAGGCTTTTGATGACCACATTACCTAAAACAGGACCTCCTTTCAACATTAATCTCTATTTTCCTTCCTCTGCTTTATTCTCATTCATAGTCCTAATTACTACCTGATGTTCTATATATTTCACTTTAAGTTACTGACTCCCTAACCTCTGCCCCATCGTAAGTCTCTAAAGAAGCAGAGACTTTAGTTTGTTTATTACTGCATACCTAGCATCTAGAACAGTGCCTAGTCCAGAAGCAGTTAATCAATTGCTGCAGAATGAATGTGATTAATGAAATGGCATAAATACCTACCCAGAATACATGTCATGGGACAGGTTTCTTCCAGATTACTCAGAAACACTTCTTTTTTGTAGAACATTTTTGTGGGCTCATGTTCTGTCTCTTCTGGGTGAATGAAGATGGGGCCATAAAAATATGCAGCACCATCTCGGACCCATACCTTTTCAATTCTTGGGAGGAAAAAGAGGGAGAAATTCCATCAAAATGATATTTTAATGAGCTTCGTTCTTGAAGGAATCTAACAAAAATTCTGTTAACCAATACCTAATATGTAGAGGAGTTTCATTGGTTGTTTTGATAAAACAATTTCCTTGATTTTTTTCTCTCTTTAAGCACATGATACTTAGGAAAAGAGAAATGAATGGCTATTCGTCTGAGAGAAAAAATTATTTTAACATGACATATTATACAGTTTACTTATTCATTATGTTTATTGTTCATCTTCCCATTAGTACAAACGTCCATGAGACTAAGGATATGTGTCTCGTTTATTTATTAAGCATCCTCAGATCCTGGCAAATGGGAGGTATGTATTTAAATGATTAGGAAATGTTGAAACAAAGACAAAGAAGCTGACTCAGAGAGGTAAATAATTTGAAATTAGTAGGGCTGGGACATAAAGCAAGATCTCTTGGAACCAACTTTTTAAAAAAAATTGTATTTTATTGATTATCCTATTACAGTTGTCCTTATTCTTCCCTCTGCTCCCCATCCAGCAAGCACCCCCCACTCCCTCAGGCAATCCCCTCACCACTGTGCATGTCCATGGGTGTTGTGTCAGGGTGACCGTAGCCAGGATCCCTACTTCTACATGCATGTATTTTCATTTTTCTAGGTCATCCTTATCTAAGAGAATTTCTTAGTGTGTAAGTGTTACGCTATCACAGAGCTCTGGTTGGCCACCGGCCACCTTGGTTAATTTCATGCATATATACAAGCCCCTGCTGTTCAGATGCTTTGTTCCTTGTGCTTGCCCAGCAGTGAGACTGAAGGCAGATCCTGTTGTTCCTGTCCTCGCCTGCTGCCATGAGACTGAAGGTGGGTGACCTTGGCTCCCGTGATTCCTGGGCCTTCCTCGCGCACCAATGCGAGACTAGACTGAAAGGCAGATTTGATTGCTGTTCTTGTCTGCTGCCGTGAGAAGCAACCTGGTATGAATTCCCTCTCCAATGCTCCACTATCGTTTTTCAGTCTCACTGAATCCAAAGTAAACCTGCCTGGAGCTGGACTCTTGCACTACAATGGGTCATGCATATAAGTTCTTTGGCTACTCCATTTCCTATACTATACTTTATAACCTCATGGCTATTCTATAACTACCTATTTGTACCTCTTAATCCCCTCACCTCTTCACTCATTCCCCTACACCCTCTCCCATCTGGCAACCGAAAAAATCGTCTCTGAATCCATGATTCTGTCTCTATGCTTGTTTGCTTAGTTATTTTAGATTCAATAGTTGATAAGAGTTGTACTTTTTCCACTAAATTTTTTCATAGTTTTGGTCTTCTTTTTCTTAAATAAATCCCTTTAACTTTTCATATAATAATGGTTTGGTGATGATGAACTCCTTTAGTTTTTTATTGTCTGGGAAGCTGTTCATCTACCCTTCGATGCTAAATGACATCTTTGCTGGGTAGAACAGTCTTGATTGTAGGTCCCTGCATTTCATGACTTCGAATATTTCTTGCCAATTCCTTCTAGCCTGCAAAGTTTCTTTAGTGAAATCAGCTGACAGTCCCATGGAACTCCCCATGTAGGTAACTAACTGCTTTTTTCTTGCTGCTTTTAAGATTATCTCTTTATCTTTAACCTTCGGCATTTGAATTATGATGTATCTTGGAGTGGGTCTCTGCATCCATCTTGTTTGGGACTCTGTGCTTCCTGGACTTGCAGGTCTATTTCCTTCACCAAATCAGGGAAGTTTTTTTCATTATTTTTTCAAATAGATTTCCAATTTCTTGCTTTTTCTCCTCTCTTTCTGGCACCCTTATGATGCAAATGTTGGACCTCTTGGGTATTTTTTTCTTTTTGTTTTTACGGTTTTGCTTATGTTCCAAATCATTGATTTCTCAGCTACATCCACTCTGTTATTTCCCTGTATATTGTTATTTATTTCAGTCAGTGAATTTTTTTTTTCTGATCGGATCTTTTCTATGCTGTTAGAGGTCCTAAGTTCCTTGGCCATCCTTATAATCAGTGTTTAGAACTCTGCATCTGACAGATTGCTTATCTCCATTTTAGTTAGCTTTTTCTGGAGTTCTGATCTGTTTTTATCACTTGGGCCATGTTTCTTTGTTGTTTGTCTCCTCATTTTGGCAGCCTCCCTATGTTTGTTTCTATGTATTAGGCAGAGCTGCTTTGACTCCATGTCTTTGTAGCATGGCTTAATGTACTAGGTGTCTGGTAGAGTTCAGTGGCACAGCCTTCCCAATCACCCATGCTGGTTACTTGAAGTGCACCCTTTTTGTGGACCAAATACAATCTCTTCTTGTAGTTGGGCCTTGTTGCTCTTGGCAGATCAATGGAAGGGGTTTACCCAGACCAGTCATCTGCAAGGGTTGGCTGTGACCATTTATCACCAACCTCTGCCCTCTGTGAAGGGGCCCGGTGGTGGTGTTAAAACATGGTCTGTAGCTGTCTACTGGGTATGCTGGCCCTGGGGTTTTCCCAGTGGTGCAGGCCAAGGTCAGCCCCACCTACGTTTTGCCACCTTGATTGACATATAAAGCAATCTGAGATGACTGCTACTTGTGCTGGGCTTGGAGATTCCCAGGCGAAGCCAAGCTCTGAATCTAGGCTGGCTGCTTCTAATGCCGGGTCTTGGGCTTAATGAGGCCAGTTTTTGCTTGTCTGGTAGGATTTAGGAAGTTGTGAAGCATGAGCCAACATCAGCCATTCATATGGAAAAGCACTGTGGGTGGGCTCGTAAGTTGGGTAGGGTAGAGTCTCTAGGGATCTGCACGGGCAGGTCCAGCAGTGTTAGCCAGGTTAATGGAGTCTCAGATATGGCACCAGCTTGCCGGCTCTGTGGGAGGAGGGTTTAGAAAACGAACAATGGCCTCTGTTCGCGTTGATGCCAGATACTTCAGTTCCTCCCTTTATGCCACTGGTGCCTTTCAAGCTGCTACCCTGGTGCCAGAGCTCAGAGGGAGTGAGTCTGAGTAGGTGAGTCCATGTGTGGGTTTTTTAAGAGGAACTGCTTGGGGCTCCAGTAGTTTCTTCCACTGATCTTACCCCTGCTGGTTTCTGCAGGCACAAATTGTGAGGACTTATCTTCCTGGCACTGGAACCAAAGGCTGGTACTCCTCGCTCCCAAGATATCCCTCCTGAATTTTTATCCACCACATGTGGGTGAGGGACCAGCCCGTTCTGTGTCTGCGCCCCTCCTACCAGTCTGGGTGGATGTGATTTCTTTAATTCTGTAGTTGTCAGACTTTCATTCAACTCGATTTCTGATGGTTCTGAGTGATAGTTGTTCTACACTTTAGCTGTAAATCTGATATGATTTTGCGAAGAGGTAAGCCTGCGCTGTCATCTTCCCAAATGCTATTCTTAAGCATTATCCTCAACTGCTTAGCCCTGTCTTTGACTTTTACTGTTGTTTTATGTCATCCAGGCATACTTTCATCCACTTATTTGTTCAAATATCTGAGCTCTTACTATATTTCAGTTCTATATTTAGAACAGGGGATACAAAGTAAAGCAAAATGAGAGGGTCCCTACTCTTAGGGCATTTGCAGTCCAGTACAGAACCTGAGAATAACATAATGTGATATGTGCTCTGAGAGCGTATAACAGGGAGACCTAACCCAGTCTGGTGGGGATAGGTTCCTGTTTCCTTAAGGAAGTACCATTTCAAATGTAAACTAAAGGAGTTCACCATATGAAGTGGGAAGGGAGATTTCAGGGTTCAGAGTTCAGTAAATGGTACGAAAAGAAAAAAGGATTTCATGAAGGAATATAAAGAAGGAAGTATGGCTAGAGGTAAAAGGAGGGGAACTGTGATGTGAGAGAAAGCTGGATATGTTACCTGGGGAGAAAATTTTGTCTTCATCCTAAAGAGGAGTGATTTTTTTTTTTTTACTGGCTTCATATCTCAGAACCAGTCTTACCCTCCTACTTCAGTAATACGCACCTGCCCACACGAGGACGCACGAGGCCATGGGACTTGATGAAGACACAGTCGCCCACCTTCAGCCACATGTCATTATAATGGAGCTGTTCAAAGTAGTGGCAACCTGGTTCCCCATTGGACATTTCCACAGGGACATCTTCTTTCTCCTGTTGCAAAGGAAACTGGTTGAAGATACGCAGTTGACAATCAAGGGATAGAAAGAGAAGGTAAGAAAGGAAAACAGACTTTCCTTCATACTTACTTAAAAGAAAAATAATAAATAGAAACTTTGATGAAGAAACCAAAAGATTAGGTTACTGAAATCAAACTAAGTCTTATCAAATATTGTATTTATTTTATTCTATTTTTATTGTATTTTTCATTACCAGTTATCCAACTCATACCCTCTCCCCCTGTAATCAAACACCGTTTTCCATGTCCATGAGTTCTTTTTTCCTTTTTGCTCGATCCCTCCAGAACTCTGGGGCTAGGTGGTAGTTAGGAAGTGCCGGGATCAAACAAAAAGGAAAAAGGGCTCATGAAATGGACAACAGCCTGCTGCATGAGTCTGTCCCTATTTTTCTTGTTAGGTCAGTTTGTTCATTAGATTCACATATGAGTGAAATCATATGGTATTTATATCTATTTTAAATTTCTAGTTAATCTTCATAAAATGTTACTTCTGGATGCTTTTCCCCACCCTCCCTCCTTTCTCTATTCCCATAGCCTTTAGCAAAAATACATTGGAAAGGACTAAGCACTCAGAAACAGCCTCATTCATGCAAATTCTACACAAGCTCCCTCTCTACATTTACTGAGCTCTCAATTTCTTAACATTAAGTATATTTAAAATTTATTTAAATTGATTTATTACAAAATAGAAAGGAACAGCATAATCTCTGTGACCTAACACACGTTTTTTTTTTAAATAAATTACAGGGTCTGTCACCTACTGGCTGCTGTGACAAATTACCTGGCCTCTTATGCCTTAGTGTCCTCACCAGATGGGGTTGTTAGGAAGCTTAAATGATATAATCCATGTAAGTACATAGAACAATGCCTGACTCGTGTAAAGTACAAACATTCATTATTGTTGTTTTACAGTATTGGCAAAAAAATAGAGAAACTTGAGTAATGGAAATTAAAAAATCATCATTTACTGGGAACCCAGCAGATAATGAACATAGTGCTAGGTGTTTGAAAAGCTGAAGAAACTCCAGAACCCCAAAATATTCTTCTGCATCTCCCTCTCTGAGAATATCTGAAACTTCAAACTTAAAAAAAAAATTCCTTTAGAATGACCAAGTAATTTAATGTTTTGATCTTAAAAGAGTTCAAATGTGTTATTAAAATATTCTTTGGAGAAAACCCTTAAGAATGAAAGAGGTGCTACACAAATGCTAGGTAAAGGGACATGAAGCAATGGAAGTTATATATAAAGTAACCCCTGAGATTAAGAATACCCTTTTCTGGTTCGCAGCCGCTGTCGCTCTCTAATGCCAGCGCCTCCTTCAGCTCACAGAGCTCCAGCTGAAGGAAAAGGGGGGTAACTAAAGAGGTCTCTCTACCATGGCTCGTACAAAGCAGACTGCCCGCAAATCCACCGGTGGTAAAGCACCGAGGAAGCAACTGGCTACCAAAGCCGCTCACAAGAGTGCGCCCTCTACTGGAGGGGTGAAGAAACCTCATCGTTACAGGCCTGGTACTGTGGCACTCCGAGAAATTAGAAGTTATCAGAAGTCCACTGAACTTCTGACTCGCAAACTTCCCTTTCAGCGTCTGGTGCGAGAAATTGCTCAGGACTTCAAAACAGATCTGCGCTTCCAGAGTGCAGCTATTGGTGCTTTGCAGGAGACAAGTGAAGCCTATCTGGTTGGCCTTTTTGAAGACACCAACCTGTGTGCTATCCATGCCAAACGTGTAACAATTATGCCAAAAGACATCCAGCTAGCACGCCGCATACGTGGAGAACGTGCTTAAAAGTCCACTATGATGGGAAACATTTCATTCTTTAAAAAAAAAAAAAAAAATCTCTTCTTCCTGTTATTGGTAGTTCTGAACGTTAGATATTATTTTTCCATGGGGTCAAAAGGTACCTAAGTATATGATTGCAAGTGGAAAATAGGGGACAGAAATCAGGTATTGGAAGTTTTTCCATTTTCATTTGTGTGTGAATTTTTTTAATATAAATGTGGGGACATAAAGCATTAATGCAAGTCAAGATGTTTCAGTGAACAAGTTTCAGCAGTTCAACTTTATAACAATATAAATAAACCTGTTAAATTTTTCTGGACAATGCCAGCATTTGGATTTTTTTAAAACAAGTAAATTTCTTATTGATGGCAACTAAATGGTGTTTGTAGCATTTTTATCATACAGTAGATTCCATCCATTCGCTATACTTCTCTAACTGAGTTGTCCTACATGCAAGTACATGTTTTTAATGCTGTCTGTCTTCTGTGCTGTTCCTGAAAAAAAAAAAAAAAAAAAAGAATACCCTTTTCTGATCAACTTATCTATGACAAAAGACAAGACGATAAAATGGGGAAAAGACAATAAATGGTGTTGGAAAAACTGGAGCGCTAAAGGCAAAAAAAATAAATAAATAAACAAACTGGACCACTGTCATACACCATACACCAAAATAAAACTGAAAATGGATTAAAGACTGAAATGTAAGACCTGAAACCATAAAACTCCTAGAGGAAAATACAGGAAATAAACTCTAACTTTATCTTAGCAATATTTTTTATGTATCTCCTTGGGCAAGGGCAATGGCAACAAAAGCAAATATAAACAAATGGGACTATATCAAAGCAAAAATCTTTTGCACAGCAAAGGAAACCACAAAACTGAAAGGCAACCTACTGAATGGGAAAGATATTTGCAAGTGATATATCCTATAAGGGGTTAATATCCAAAATTTATTAAGAACTCATACAACTCAACACCAAAAACAAATAAACTATCCAAATAAAAAATGGGCAGAGGCCCTGGCCAGTGTAGTTCAGCTGAAGTGTCATTCCATATACCAAAAGGTTGCAGGTTCAATTCCTGGTTAGGGCACATACACCAGTTACAGGTTCTGTCCCCGGTTGGAGAGTCTACAGGAGACAACTAATCGATGTTTCTCCCTCTCCCCCTTCCTCTCTCTCTGTAAATATATCCTCAGGTAAGGATTTAAAAATAAGGGGGGCTGGGCAGAGGACCCGAACAGACATTTCTCCAAAGGAGAAATGCAGATAACCAATGGACACATGAAAAGATGCTCAACTATTACAAAGGAAATGCAAATCAAAACCACAATGAAATATCACCTCACGCCTGTAAGGATGGCTATTAAAAAGACAATAAATAACAAGTGTCAGCAAGGATTTGGAGGAAAAGACACACTTATGCACTGTTGCTAGGATTGTAAATTGGTACAGCTGCATGGAAAACAGTATTTAGGTTTCTCAAAAAATTAAAAATAGAACTGCCATACAATCTGGCAATTTTCCACTTCTGGGTATTTGTCCAAAGAAAACAATAACACTAATATGAAAGATACATGGACCCCTGTGTTCACCACAGCATTATTTACAATAGCCAAGATATAAAAGCAACACAGAAACCCATCAATAGATGAATAAAGATGTGACACACACACACAAAATGAAATATTACTGAGCCATAAAAAAGAAATCTTATCATTTGCAACAATATGCAGAGACCTAGAGAGTATTATGCTAAGTGAAGTAAGTCAGAGAAAAAAATACTGTATGATTTCACTTACATGTGGAATCTAACAGATTTACATAGAGAACAAACTGATGGTTGCCAGGTGGGTGAAAAGATGAAGAGGATTAAGAGGTACAAACTTCTAGTTATAGAATAAATAAGTCATGGGATGTAATGTACAGCACACAAAAATATAGCCAACAGTACTGTAATAACTTTGTACACTGACAAATAGGTTACTAAGTTTTGAATCACTATATTGCATACTTTAAACTAATATAATATTGTATGTGAACTCTAGTAAAAAAAGAATAACTTTATTTTAGGAACAGATTGTTTTCTAAAGTTATTCTTTAAAGAAGTTCCTCGAATGGCTTAGCCATACAATATCAAAATAATGAGATAAAATAGTAACTCATACATAGAGAGGACCCTGGGGACTTATGAATTCTAATAAAAATAACAAATCTAAGTTAATTTTATATTGGCTTCCACTGATATCTCTTCTTTTAAAATTACTGTCTATGATTCCCACATATTGGGAAAATGTAAGAAATATCAAGTATTACAAGATGAAAGTGGACATTTTTTCTAAGACACTAAGGATTCAATATTTTCCAGTTTTTACATGATTAATTTTAAAACTTTGTCTTTCTTGATTATACAAAATAATTACATTTGTTGGAAATAATTCAAACATTAGGACATGTAGCTTGGGTGGACCCATAAGTTGGGTGGGGTGGAGTCTCTGGGGATCTCCAAGGCAGGTCAAACAGTGTTAGCCAGGTTGGTGGAGTCTCAGATATGGCACCTGCTTGTCGGCTCTGTTGGGAGGAGGGTTTAGAAAACGAACAATGGCCTCTGTTCGTGTTGATGCCAGACACTTCAGTTCCTCCCTTTATGCCACTGGTGCCTTTCAAGCTGCTACCCTGGTGCCAGAGCTCAGAGGGAGTGAGTCTGAGTAGGTGAGTCCATGTGTGGGTTTTTTAAGAGGAACTGCTTGGGGCTCCAGTAGTTTCTTCCACTGATTTTACCCCTGCTGGTTTCTGAAGCCACAAGTTGTGGGGACTTATCTTCCTGGCACTGGAACCAAAGGCTGGGACTCCTTGCTCCCAAGATATCCCTCCTGAATTTTTATCCACCACATGTGGGTGAGGGAACAGCCCGTTCTGTGTCTGTGCCCCTCCTACCAGTCTGGGTGGATGTGGTTTCTTTAATTCTGTAGTTGTCAGACTTACATTCAACTCAATTTCTGATGGTCTGAGTGATGGTTGTTTTCTACTTAAGTTGTAATTCTGATGTGGTTGTGCAAAGAGGTGAGCCATCTCTCCTTACACCACCATCTTGACTAGAAATCCCCATATAATTTTCTAACAGTTCTTGAAGTATATCCAATGTTTTCATTTTCTCTTCAAATGCTTATTGATTATGTTTATATAAGAAAGCTATTGGCTTGTATATAGATTTTCTCCCCATTATCTGCAAAAAAAAATTCTTGCCTCTTTGTCAATATTATCACTAGTTTTGTCTAACTACGTTGGCTACTTTCAGATAAACATAGGTAATGGTACAGCAAGCACCTTTGTCATGTGTTATTACTTGAAAGGGAATTTCTTTTATAGGCTTTAGGCTTGAGGTACAGAAATAATTTTTTAAACGTCACTTTGCTACTGGTGGAGGGAGGTTAGGGGATGGAAGGATTGAGCAAAAAGGAAAAAGGACTCACAGACATGGGTAACACTGTGGTGATTGTTGGGGAAAGAGGGTAGAAGGGTAATGGAAAAAAACACAATAAAGATTAAATATAATAAAAAATCACTTTGACAAAATAACTATCTAAAAACTCAAGTACTGTACTTCATGAAATAATTTCTCCAAAAGTAGTGAGTTTTCCTAATTTTGAACAATCCTTGCAATTTGAGAATGAATTCTTTTACTTGGTCATGCTCTTAAATAACTAATTTGATTTCACTTGTAAAATTACTTGTCTCCCAAGTTTTTTTTGCATCAATATTTGTGAGACTAAACAGTAGCTTTTTATTTTGCCAGGCTTTGGAATCAAGATTATTCTGGCTTTGTAAAACAAATTGGAAGGCTTTCTTTGTTCTCCATGCTTTGAAATAAGTTAAACATTATAATTATAGGTTCCTTAAAGGGTTAAAAGATCCACCTATGAAATTATGTGATCTGAGTACTCTTCAGGGTTAGCTCTTTGACATTACGATGGTTCGTAGTTTATCTCATTGGACTTCTCAGAGGATTAGCACTTGGATTTAATTTTAAATTATACTGTTCTGTTGTTTAAGTATTAATGTCTTTATTTTTAAAAAGATTTTATTATTTATTTTTAGAGAGAGGGGAAGGAAGGGAGAAAGAGAGGGCGAAACATTGATGCGCAAGAGAAACATAAAAATGCGTTGCATCTTGCACACCCCCAACTTGGCACCTTGCCTGCAACACAGGTATATGCCCTGACCGGAATCAAACCAGTGACCTTTTAGTTTGCGAGATGATGCTCAACTGACTGAGCCTCACCAGTCAGGATGAAGTATTAACTTTTGTCTCTTCTTTATAGTTCTCTTCTTTCTGTTTGACTAAGGTTTTACACTGTTTATTTTGAAATGTAATATTCTTTTCTGTATGGCTATTATCTACATACCTTTTCCAAGTTAAAATTGTCTTCAGTTCGACTGTCTTCTGGGTTGTCTGTGTTCTTCTCATCATCCCCTTTATCTGCATTTGCAAATACAGAGGCTACTCGGACTACAGGCAATGGCACATCCCGAGGAACAAACCTAACTGAACTGATGGGCATGGTCCACAGTTTAATTTTCTTAAAAGATTTGGTTTTGGCAGAATACCGTGATTCACAGACAAAAACATCCTCATCTCGAAAGTTTTCTGGACATAATTTAAAGTATTCCTGGGGGATATAATGATAAAATTAATTAGGTGAATTTTCTGAAAACCGATGAACCTAATAAAAATAAAAATTAAAAATTTAAAAATAAACACCAACCAAACAAAAGTTTAACTGTTTAGACTTTCTGACAGTTGTTAACAAATGGAAAAGGGCTAGAGATCTAGCAGTATCTCTTTGATTCAGAATGACTTTATTAAATACATACCATTTCACTTATTTAGCCTAACAATTGCCCTTTTGAAAATATATTAGTATTTCATACAGCTATAATGTTTCTTAAAGCTATGGGCAGGGCTCCTGTGTCTGTATCTGATAAGATACACAAAAAAGTACAACTTATTACCTGAAAACCACATTACCAAGTTATAATGATCTTTCAGAAAATGTCATCCTTAAAAATTATTCTGGCAATATAAAAAAATTTAAGCTCCATAGTGTAGGCAGCAAATGGTCTTTCACCCTCATGTTCAAGTTAATTTCTTCCTAAATCTTTATATACAGCCATAAAGACACAGCTATAAAAATATTTTTTCCAAACAGTTTAAAACAGAGCTTGCAATTTTATAAATATCATTTTTGTGTGTGTTTATAAATTTTATTCCCATGGAAGGATTTATACTTTTGGGACTAATGAGTTTCTTACCTTGACAAACATGACCACACACTTCCCTAGAATTTTACTAACAGGAACTTTATTGTAATAGTCACTCTTAAAAACTTCTTTTTCTAGGAATTTTCGTGTAGCCAGATGGAATGTTTCATTTGGCCGATAAAACCAACATCCATACAACCATTTTTCCCCTCAAAAACAAAGAGAGAGACAGAGAATTACCATTAGCAGAAATCACATATTCTTTGCAAAATGAGCAAACCCATCCATTTTGCCATGGCCTGAACCTACTAATGTGCTTTTAGGCCATGTTCCTTAATATAATTGTCTTAGAAGAAATAATACTTTAAAATAATGAAGTGTAATAAGGCCTAAAAAATGCTATTTTCCCCCTCATGTTAAAAGATACATAATACATAGAATGAAGAAGGTGATGAGACCTGCTTACTCTGCTGAGGTCAGGAATACATAAGCATTTCACATGATGAACAACAGAAAGAACTGGATTTCCTGGATAACCTTTCTGCCTGCTTTGGGCTTCATTAACTCTTATTCATTCTCCATGTCTCAAGTGAAAGATAATTGCTCTAGGAAGCCTTTTTGAAATCAAATTCTAAGCCAAGGCACATGTCTCCCTATAATATTTTTATTTGTGATTTTTACTGGAGTGGTTTTGCCAGGGGCAACACATGGGACTTTTGTTTTGAATCTCTGCCATCTACACAGCTTGGCTAATAGTGTGTTTTTAATAAATACTGAATGAATAAATCTCAACTAGATTTCAAGAAGTTACATTTCTTTTGACTCCACTGTGCCATTGCTCCATAGTCCTAGATCCTATGTTTTTCATATAATGGGTGCTTAATTATATTTTATACATTGTAGAACTACTGTTAGAAGACATAAAATGTCTGAATTACAATTTTCTTCCCTGAGGACCAAGGAATAAAAAGTCACGTCTCACCAATCTACCCTTCGATTTAAAATGAACTTACCAGCAGAATCTTCCCACAGTCTCTCAATACAGACTATATGAGGTTGTAGGTTGGCTTCTGCGGGCTCTACATAGACGTAATCTCCAACATGATACATGCTGTTCTTAAAGCTGCAGTCCTGGCTGTATGTGCGATGTAAGCCTGAGAGGCCTGCAGCACCTGAGGAATCTTCACTCTTTTCAGCCTCTTAGGTAAAAAGACAAAGAGGTTCTCATTAAAAGAATGTTGGAATCCGATGGAGGATTCAAACAACACATACTAATACATTTAATTTTTTTCTGGACACTCAAAGGCAGAATTCAAGACAAACAGTATGATATCCATATTCCCAATAGCCTCTACTGGAAGATGTCTTCTTGAATTACAACTAACGGCCATTAATTTAAATACATTAAATAAAGGCTCTACAAAATAAAAATGATTATCATAATAATACATGTTCAATGTAGTCATTCTGGATGATACAGAAAAGTAGAAATAGGTCACTTATAAATCATGTAATCCTGGACATTCAATCTCAACACATGGGAAGTTCAAGCAGACGACCGCCTAGCCTAGAGGCTCGCGGTCAGGCAAGGTACGTCACGTGCAGAGGCTGCGCGCAACGAGGAGGCGGTCCAGAAAAGATCGAGGCGGAAGCAGCGTCAACAGCAGCAACAACGGCCATCTGCCTTCACCTGTAACAAGTGCGGCAGGGATTGTCACTCCCGAGTCGGACTGCACAGCCATTCTCGGCGGTGCAGATAGACTCTCAAGAAGCTACGCCATCGTCTCTCGAGACGGACGGCTGCCGACGACGACGAATCCTGGACATAATCCATATGTACTTTATCTTCATCTTAATGCCTCTGAAATTATTTTCCCTAACAGTTATTACATGGATATCACACAATGTACTCTTAGAATCGAGGACATGTGGAATATGTATATTATACAATATACTATAAACTACATACATGTGTACACATAATATATCATGAACATTTCCCCTGAGATTAAATGCTTTCAACAAGACATTTATTTTTATTAAATAAAACTCCCCCCCGCCCCCGGAGAATAAAGCTCTGCTCACATCTTTGATTACTTCCTTAGGATAATTTTCTATAAATGGAACAGCTGGAAATAAGCATTTTAAATAACACATACTACAAATTGACTCCTAAAAGTGTAAACTGATTTAAGTCCCTCACTGTTTAGTTACAAGGGGTAGTTTCTCCATTCCCTCTCTAACACTGGTATGCTAGATCCTTATACTTTTGTTAAAGCTTTGTCAATTTTGGTGGAAAATGTCCTCTAGTAGTTGTTTAATCAGCTGAATCCCTGTGACATATGCAGCATATTCACAAGGTTCTTGGGAATTTTATGCCATCAGGAACACTGTTAACTAAGCTGAAAGGGAACACAGAGAGTACAAAATGAAAGAGGGCTATTAAATCCCCCAAATTCTAGAGACAAGAAAACAGGCTGATAAAACAACTCAGCTGTAAACACAGGCTATCTTTCATGAAAAAGGATTATTCAGATGGCAGAGTACTGAGCTGCAGAAGACTATTTTCCAGGCTTTGAAATCTAAAAAAGTCTGCCTGACTGGATTTCAGAATTGCTTGGGATTGATGACTCTTTTTTCCTCCCACTTCTCCCTTTTGAATGGGAATGTCTCTCTTAGCCTATGCATGTCCCAATCACAATACTGTAGGAGTAGAGAACTTGTTCTTTTTGTGTATGTGTGTTTGTTTGTTTCTTACACAAATAGAGGAATGGTGTCCCAGGATGGATCACACTCAAAAGCCTCACACATATATAATTTAAATAATGAAATTTGGGACTTATGACCTAATGATATTTAGATGAGATTTGGATATCTGGTAGAGGAATCTTACTAAAACAAATATCTAAAAAATATGGAAGTGACTTTGGAATTGGGTGGTAAGCAGAGACTGAAAGAATTAAGAGAAGCATAATAGAAAGTTTAGCCTAGGTTGCCTTAAATAGACTGTTGGCAGAGAAATGGCAATCAACAACATTGCAGTTGAAGACTCAGAAGAAAATGAGAGAAAATGTTATTAGAAAGTGGAGAAAAGGGGACCCTTGTTATATGTATAGGGGTAGAAAACTTAGCACAACTGTGTCCTGCAGTTATTTGGATTCTGGGCCTCCTGGGCTTATCTTTTGTTTTTTTCCATTTCTTTATGTCCATTTGTTATTGTTCTAGTCCTTCAGAGATTTCTTCAAATTTATCTTCTAATCCTTCTCTATATGTTTCCTTTTTGCTATCGCTGAAAAAATTTTAATTGAATAAATTTGACACGTGTAAATTTAAGGTGTATAGTGTTCTTTGATACATTTATATATTGTTGCTATTGTAGTGATATCACATTATATAATTACAGTACAATATTGTTGTCTATATTAATAAAACTGCATTAGACCTCCATGGCTCATTCACTACTTGTTGCAAGTTTGTACCAATAAACAACATCAATCTTATCCCCCTATACCCATCTGCTATCATTTCTTAATAACTTTATTGAGACATAATTAACACATCATATATTCCCCCTATTTAAAATGTACAATTCAATGGTTTTTGTTATATTATTTATCTTTTTAAATTCTGGTAAAAGATATATCACATAAAATTTACCATTTTTGGATCATCTTTAAGTGTGTAATTCAGTGGAATTAATTATATTCACAATGTTGTCCAACTATAACCACTATCTGTTTCCAAACCTTTTTCTTTCCCTCAAACAGGAACACTGTAACCATTAAGTAGTAACTCTTTATTTCTCCTCCCTCCAGCCATGGTACCACTATCTACTTTGTCTCTATGAATTTGCTATTCTAAGTAAGTGGAATCATAAGATATTTGTTCTTTTATGTCTGGCATGCTTCAGTTAGCATAATGTTTTCAAGGTTCATTCATGTTGTAGATGTGTCAGAAATTCATTATTTATTTATTTTATTTTAGAGAGGGGAAGGGAGGCAGAAAGAGAAACATCGATGTGAGACAAACATCAATTGGTTGCCTTCCGTGTGCCCCATGACTGGGGACCAAACCTGTAACCCAGGCATGTGCCCTGAGAGGGAATCTAACCAGAACCTTTTGGTTTGAGGGATGACTCCCAATCACCTGTGCCACACCAGCCAGGGCAAAATTCATTATTTTTCATGGCTGAATAATATTCTACTGTATGTATATATCACATTTTGTTTATGTATTCACTGTGTGTTTGTTGACATGAGTTGCTTCTGCCTTTTGGCTATTGTGAATAATGCTATTATGAACATTGATATACAAGTATCTGTCTGAGTCCCTGCTTTCAGTTCTTTTGGATATACACCTAGGAGTGGAACTAATGGGTCATATGATAATTCCGTGTTTAGCTTTTAAAAGGAGTTGTGAAACTGTTTTCCATAGTGGCTGCACCACTTTGCATTCCTACCAGCAATGTAAGAGGTTCCAATTTTTCTATATCCTCACCACACTTGTTATTTTCCCTTTTGCTTTTTGATAACAACCATCTTAAAGGGTAAGAAGTAATATCTCATTGTAGTTTTGATTTGTATTTCCTAGTGATAAATGATGTTAAGCATTTTTTTTTTCACATCCTTATGACAATTTATATAATTTCTTTGGAGATATGTCTATTCAAATCTTTTGCCCACTTTTAAATTGTGTTGTTTTGTTACTGTTGAATTCCTTTATATATTCTGGATATCAGACACTTACATGATTTGTGAATATTTTATCTCATTTTGTGGGTTTGACATATTTTTAACTTCCAAGGAATTTTCTGTTCTGTGAATGTTTGTTTTTTACTGGCCTTCTGTTCTTGTTTTACATGGATGCAGTAGCTTCTCATCTCTCTGAAGGTCTATATTTTAGTTTAGGTTTGTTTGTTTTTACATTTTCTCCTGCTTTCAGTTTGTTTCCTCCAAGTTAATTTTTTCTTTTTGTCTTGTTCCCTATTTTACATTTTAGAGATTTTCCTTAAATATTTGACCCTATTTAAATAAGTACCTGTTCCTACATTAAAGTGAAATCCTAAAAAAGCGGATGATACGCTCTCTATGCATACACAGAGTTGGTTGACTGATGGATTTTACTGGGAACCTCCAGATGTTTTTATCTTTAGTTTTCCTTCAATTGCCTGGTCCATTTAAGAGGGAAAAAAAAAAATCACCTCTTCTTAGAACTGTAAGCCTGACTGCCAGCATTCTAGGAGCTAAATAGTTAAGAGGGCCAGGGGGTCTCACTATTTAGTATAAATTCCTTCACAATTCCTCTCTTCAGAACTGTAACCTCACCTTTAGGTCTTCCTGGCTGTTCTTAACTCTAGACTCTTTAGGATGAACAGTCACAGGAAAGGCGTGGGAGGTCATCTGGCAGTTCAGTAATGTTAAATTTAGACTTTCAACTAATCCTTCCCTTTTAAGCCAGATGTGCACCCCATTTTCAGGAATACCTGGTGTGCTAATCCCTGTGCATTTCTAGACGGGAGATGGCCTGCTTAAGATCTTTACTCAATGCTGGCATTGAAGCCAGTGTTAGCAACTTATCCATCCATTTTCTAGCTTTCAAATTTTAATTGCCATTATTTCCTCTTCCACTATTTTCCTTCACTTTTTTTGTGAGGGTGGCAAGTGTTTCTGTGTTTTTGTTTTAAAATCTCCTTTCTATCATTTTAGAGATATTTTCAAAAGAAGTAGGCATTTGTGTACCATCTGCCATATTTAATTGAAAGTCAGTCCTCTGTGTGTTTGTGTGTGCCTTAAAGATTTTATTTACTTATATTTAGAGAGAGGAAGGGAGGGAGAAAGAGAGGGAGAGAAACATCAATGTGTGGTTGCCTCTCACATACCCCCAACTAGTGACCCAGCCTGCAACCCAGGCATGTGCCCTCAGAATGGAACCGGTGACCTTTTCACCTTTTGGTTTGCAGGCCAGTGATCAATCCACTGAGCCACACCAGCCAGGGCCTCTATGTTCTTTTATCTTTGCTTACTTATCCTTGTATGAGTAGTTGGTTCTGGCATTTAAGAACAGGGTGTGTTGAGATGTTTTGGTTTCCTTCATTTTCCACTGATTAAGGAACTTCCTCAATGGCTTAAAGACATAGAGGGCAAACTGAGATACATAACCACTATCCCACTTTCTGCTGCTCTTTGATATTCATAAAATAACCTGACAGGACAATTTGAAGTCAACTGTAGTTATCTCACGGCTAGACATAACTAGTGACAATAACCCTCAAAATACCCTGCTTCTATACCCTTTCCTACTCAGTCCTCCTAGTGCTGACTTCATATTCCATGGCAAAGCATCACTTCTTACACAATTCTAGTCATATTGCTGAGAAATATGGTGTCTGAGTTAGTGCAAAAAAAGTTATTAACAGGGATGCCTGGCAGCCTCAGAAAGCACCTCTATGCAGCAGAGCTCCTTTACTCTAATCATGAAATAGGTACAGTGCTGGGAAGGGAACAAAAATCTCCTACAGTTTTTGTTTTTTATGTGGCTTTGCTTTTCTATCATAGGTCTTTTTCATAGATTATTAAGTTACTGGAAATAGTTCCTGGTAGCTGAGGATCAATCAAGGGTAGTAACCAATAGTCTTTAAAATGTATTACCTTTTCTCTAGAATGTACCACCATAACAGATAATAGGTTCACATATCATTGTTAACCCCCTAAGAAGGAGGGCAGGTACTGTAAGTTCTTGCTCCTCTGCTCATTAACTCCAAGACCTTACAGCAGTGATTCTCAGACTTAAGTGTGCATCAGAACCACCTACAGGACTTGTTAAAAGTTAGATTGCTGGATCCTGGCTTCAGTTTCTGAATTGGTAGATCTGGAGTGGGACAAGAGAACCTATGTTTCTAATAAGCTCTCAGATGATGCTGATGCTTCTTGCCTAGAGGCCACACTTTGTGAACTCCCTTAGATTAATTCAAGGAGCAGCTATCATCAATTTTGTATTGCTAATAAAAGTGTTAACTAAACTGAAAATTTTTTCTATAAAAAATTTTGTCAGTAGAAACAACATGGGTAGTCCAGACGTCATACCCTTTATAGCTCTCACATTTTGTTTTTTTTTTTCATTTATTTCCACCTTTATCTTTATTATTTTCTCTACTTCAGGTTTAATCTGATCTTAATTTTCTAACTTCTTGAGGTGGAAACATAGATTTTAGATCTTTTTTTTTTCTAATACACATGTTTAAAACCTATAAACTTTCTTCTAAGAACTCCTATAAATTTTAGTATGTTTCTTTTTAAAAATATTTTTATTATTTTATTTTATTTATTTGTTTTTAGAGAGAGGGGAAAGGAGAAAGAGAGGGAGAGAAACATCAATGTGTTGTTGCGTCTCACATGCCCCCAAACTAGGGACCTGGCATGCAACCTAGTCATGTGCCCTGACTGGGAATTGAACCAGCGACACTTGGTTTGCAGGCTGACACTCAATGCACTGAGCCAGAGCAGCCAGGGCTTTGCTGTTTTTATTTTCATTCAGTTCAAGATTTAAAAAATTGCCCTTGTGATGTCTCCTTTGATCCATGGATTATTTAGAAGTGTACTGCTTAATTTCTAAATATATGGGGATTTTCCAGATTTTTTTTCTGTTGCTGATTTCTAAACTAATCCAACAGTGTCCAGAAAACAAATCTGGTACAGTTTCAATCCTTCTAAATTTTTGCAACTTTTTTATGACCTGTCATATGATCCACCCCTAATATCGGGTTGGTGCAAAAGTAATGTCTGACTTTTTTAGAAGAAAGTTTTAGATAGTATTTATTAAATTTGTGCCTCTTCTTATAATTTTTTGATGTCACAGTGACTAATTTATACCATATTTTTTCAATTACTGAACTACTGTTCATAATCACCTGCAATATTTGCACTCGTGTTCATCCCATCTAAAGATCACATTAGAAATATTTTACTCTATGAGTTTCATAAAGGTGCCAATGCAAGTACAGCAGCAAAGTCTATTCAGAGCACTTATGGGGACGATGCAGTGACTAAAAGAAGCTGCAGGAGGTGGTTTTCCCCTTTCCAAAGTGGGGATTTCAGTTTGAAAAACAAGCCAGAAGAGGACTGTCCAAAAAAACTTGATTCTGAAGTGTTGGAAGCTGCTGTCACAGAGAACCCCACCATTACCTCTAGGGAACTTGCAGATCAATTTAACATAGCCCATACAACGGTGCTACACCAACTAAAAAGGATTGGAAAGGTTTCAGTAGTTGGAAAATGGGTTTCATACGAACTGTCTCCAGAGAATCTGCAATAGTGCGTTGTTTGTTGTGAATCATTGCTTTCGCGACACCTTCAGGCACCGTTTTTAGGTAGGCTTGTTACAGGTGCTGAGAAGTGGAACCTTTACCATAACATTAAATGTCGCCAATCATGGATCAGCCGAGGAGGAAGAAGAGTTTAACAACCAAGAGGAGGACTTCATCCAAAGAAGATCATGTTGAGTGTATGGTGGCATATGGAAGAAACTGTCCATTACAAACTGTTAGACAACAATCAAACAATTACTGCTAATCTTTACTGTGAACAACTTCGTCGTCTGAAAGCAGCTTTAAACCAAAAGCAACCCTCCTTAGTCAACAGAAAGGGTGTCATCTTCCATCATGATAATGCTGGTCCTCACACAGCTCGACTCACCAAAAATTTCTGAAAGAGCTTGGTTGGGAAATATTGCTTCATCTTCCGTATTCTCCTGACCTTGCTCCTTCTGATTATCACTTGTTTCAGGGACTACAGTACCATTTTGATGGTCTTAGGTTGACATCAAGAGAAGCGGATGAAAATGAGTTGGATTCATATTTTGCCTCAAAACCTAAAGAATTTTACAATCGTGGCATTTATAATCTAGTTGACAGATGAAATGAGGTTCTAGATAGCAAAGGTTATTTTAACAAATATTTTCATAATCATGGGTTTTTCCATTTTTAAAATAGACCTCGAAATCGGACATTATTTTTGCACCAACCTTATATCGGTCCATGCTGCCCGACAAGAATGTGTAGACTGCAGTCACTGGATGTAGTGTTTTACATGTCAGTTAGGTCAAGCTGGTTGACAGTCCTTATCTTAGTCAACTCAGGCTGCTATTAAAAAGTCCACCATATACTGATTTAAACGACAAACATTCATTTCTTACAGATCTGGCAGCTAGGAAAGCCAAGATCAAGGTGCAAGCAGACTTGGTATGTGGTGAGAGCCCATTTATAGGCAGCTATCTTCTTGTTCTTCATCCCTTTATACTGGCACTAATCACATCGTGGTGGCTTCATCCCACGACCACATCCAAACCTAATTACCTCTTAAAGGCCAAACCTCCAAAAACCATAATGTTGAAGATTAGGCTATAACATGAATTTGGGATGGGGAGGGGGGGATAAACATTCATTCTATAGCAATATTATTCAATCTTCATTATTTTTGTTGATTTTTGATCTACTTGGTATATCAATTGCTGTGAAAGAAGTATTGAGACTAATTGCTGAACTACTTCTCTTTTCAACTGTCAGTTTTTGCTTCGTGTATTTTGGGGATCCACTGTTGTGTATATATTTATAAATATTGTATGCTCCCAATGTCTTGACCCTTTTAACATTATAAAATGTCCCTCTTTATCTCTAATGATATTTCTTCCCTTAAAGTCTATTTGTCTGATATTAATATAGCCACTCTAATTCACTATGGTTACTATTTTCACAGTATATTTTTCCCCCTCCTTTACCTTTCAACCTATTAATGTCTTGGAATCAAAACTGATCATTGCCCTGGATGGTGGGCTCAGTACTGGCCTGCGAACTGAAAAGTCTCTGGTTCAATTCCCAGTCATGGCAACAGATTGTTTCTCTTGCACATTGACATCTCTCTCTCTCTTTCTACCTCCCTCCGTCTCTTTCTAAAAATAAATAAATAAAATCATTTAACAAATTATTCTCTTATGAATAGCATAAAGTTGAATTTTGCTTTTAAAATTTAGTCTGATAATCTATGCATTTTGATTGGGATGTTTAGCCTATTCACAATATGTAAGATGATTACTGATATGACTGAACTCATGTCCGCCATTTTGCTATTTGTTTTAATATGTCTTTTGTCTTTTTGTTCCTCTTTTCCTCCTTTACTGCCTTCATTTGTGTTAAGCAAACATTTCTGGAGCATCATTTTATTTCCTGTGTTAACTTTCTTTGCTAATTTTTATTAGTGACATTATAACATGCATCACTAAATTATCACCATCTACTTCAGGTTAATACTTACTTAAATACTGTAACTTGGATCCAATATACCTCCATTTTTTAAAGTATATTTTATTGATTATGCTATTACAGTTGTCCCAATTTTTTCCCCTTTGACCCTCTCCGCCCAGTACCCCGCTTCCATCCAGCAACCCCCCTCATTAGTTCATTGTCCGTAGGTAGTGCATATAAGTTCTTTGGCTTCTCCATTTTCTTTGCTATTCTTTTTTTTTTTTTTTTTTAATTTTTAAATTTTATTTTATGTACAAAGAGCTAGCCATTCTGTAGTAAGGTAGATGTTTCGAATGACCCACTTACAGGAAGTTCACTTAGTCCAACTTAATGAAGCCTATATCCTTCGTATACTGACGGAAACACTGGTGGCACAAATTAAGGTTGAACTTCCAGATCAGGCCGTGCTGGTTTGAGCAGCCGTGGCAAGAACGAGAACCCTGGCTGAATTTTCTCAGATGGCTCCAGTAGAGCTGCTGGTGACTCATCTTGCTCTCTTTCGGGCAAAGAGGCAAAAGAGTCCTTCGCTATTCTTAACATCCCCATCTATTTTGTACCTACCAGTTATGCTTCTTAATCCTTGTACCTTTTCCCCTATTCTCCCCTCCCTCCTCCCTGCTGATAACCCTCCACGTGTGATCTCCGTATCTATGATTCTGTTCCTGTTCTAGTTGTTTGCTTTGTTTTTCTGTTTTTTAGATTAAGTTGTTGATAGTTGTGAATTTGCTGTCATTTTAATGTTCATAGTTCTGCTCTTCTTTTTCTTAAATGTGTTCCTTTAACATTTCATATAATAAGGGCCTGGTGATGATGAACTTCTTTAGCTTTGCCTTATCTGGGAAGCACTTCATCTGCCCTTACATTATAAATGATAGCTTTGCTGGATACAGTAATCTTGGTTATAGGTCCTTGTTTTTCATCACTTTGAATACTTCTTGCCTGCAAAGTTTCTTTTGAGAAATCATCTGATAGTCTTATGTGGACTCCTCTGTAAGTAACTGTCTGCTTTTCTCTTGCTGCTTGTAACATTCTCTCTTTATCTTTAACCTTTAGCATTTTAATTATGATGTGTCTTGGTGTGGTCCTTTTGGGTCCAACTTGTTTGGGACTCTGTGCTTCTTGGACTTGTATGTCTATTTCCTTTGCCAAATTAGGGAAGTTTTTTTCATTATTTTTTCAAGTAACTTTTCAATTTTTTGCTTTCCCTCTTCTCCTGGCATCCCTATGATTTGAACGTTGACACTTTTGGAGATGTCCCAAAGTCTTCTTATTCTCTCCTCATTTTTTTTGAATTCATGTTTCTTCATTCTATACTGGTTGACTGTTTATGTTCCAAATCATCTGTTTGAACTCCAGCTTCCTTCCCTTCACTACTGGTAGATTTTTCTTTATTTTACTTAGTGTAGCCTTCATGTTTTTCCCTTATGCATTTGCCATACTCAACGAGTTCTCTGAGCATCTTGTAGGTTTGGCTATCTCCATTTAATTTAGCTCTTTTTCCAGAGTTTTGATCTGTTCTCTCATTTGGGGCATATTTCTTTGTCTCCTCAATTTGGCAGCCTCCCTGTGTTCTTTCCTGTGTTAGATAGAGCTGCTCTGACTCCCTGTCTTGGCGCACCTGTTATGTTGTAAGAGGCGGAGCCTTAGCTATTTGCCAGGGCTGGGCGACCCATTTCACTGCTTTGTGGGGCTGTATATGGGGGTGGGGTCAGAGAGGGAACAATGCTGCTTGCTGGGCACTCACCCTGTTTCCAGTCACTTCTCTCATTTCCTGTATGCGCCTGACTCTCCTCTAGCTGTTTTCCTGGTGATGGTTCCCAGAATGGGTGGGTCTGTGTGCATTCTAGGACCATGGAGGTCCTCTAGCAGACTCTGCCGAGAGATGGGGAGTTTGTTCCATTGCCCCAACCCCCACTGGTTTTCACAGCCAGAATCTATGAGGCTTTATTTTCCTAGCACTGGAACCCTCTGAGGGTGCTCGGTCTGGCCTGGGGCTGAGATCACTCCCCAGGTACCCTACCCAGCTTTTATCCTCCACATGTGAATGTGCAACTGCTTGTTCTGCTGGCCTCCCACGGCCTTGATGCTGCTGCTTCGCTGCTGCCACACCACATCCTTTCCACACCAGCTCCTCGTCTTCACCCCTCCTACCCATCTGGATGAATATTTCTTCTTTAAATCCTTGGTTGTTGGACTTCCATACAGTTCGATTTTCTGGCAGTCCTGGTGTTTTTCGTATAAAGGTTAGCTGTGATCCTTCTTATGGTTGTGCAAGGAGTGAAATGTGTCTACCTACACCTCCATCTTGGCCAGAAGCCAGTTCCATTTCTTTGAGCTATTACTGTCACAAACATTAAATCCTTAGCATTGTTGATAGCAACTTTAAACAAAATGATGTATAACAAATTTCCACTATAGGCTAATTGATATAAATAAGAGTTAAGTTCCTACTTCATCTCATGAACATTATAATGAAATGACATTGAATGAAATTTGAGGACCTGCTATAATTCTATAAATGTTATACACATAACAATAGTGTTATAATTATTCCTTTAAACAATCTAATGTTTTTAAAAGAAAATGGAAAAATGCAGACACAGTCTTTTATATTTGTTTACCCATATATTTAGCACTTCCAATACTCTTCATTATGTCTTACGGATTCATGTTATCATTTGGTATCATTTTATTTAGGCCTAAGACTCGTCGGCAGCCGTCCGTCTCGAGAGACGATGGTGTAGCTTCTTCAGAGTCTATCTGCACCGCCAAGAATGGCTGTGCAGTCCGACTCGGGAGTGACATGGTATCTGTCTCCTCCCGTGTTGAATCGACATCTTGCGATGACGCTGAAGCTACAGAGCCTGGGCAGGGTAATATGGAGGGTCTGCTGTTGCCCATGCAGCAGACCCCCCCTCTCTTCGCAGCTGAAGGGTCCAAGGGAAAGACGGAGTCGATACAGCTTGGGTTCAGGTGCGCCGCAGGAGTTGCCGGTGTTGACTACAACGTCAAACCGCCTTAGGGACTCCGGCTCCGGATTTTCTGTCGGGGTTTACTCCCTTAGCCTTTCCCCTGAAGAGGTATGCCGCAAGGCAGCGGAGGTTTTTTGCAGTCAGAGTTTTCCTTCTCTGATGTACCCTGACTGGAAGATCGAACCAGCGACACTTAGCTCGCAGGCCGACGCTCAATCCACTGAGCTAAACCAGCCAGGGCAAAGACTATTCCTTTATTATTTCTTATTGGAAAGATCTACCAACAGTGAATTCTCTCAGTTTTTGTTTATTTGGAAATGTCCTATATTCCAGCTTCATTTCTGAAGAATAGCTTTGCTGGATATAAAATTCTTAGATCAGTGTTTTTCCCTTTCAGTACTTTGAATATCATTTCATTGCTTTCTGGCCTCTACTATTGCTTACAATCCATTACTGTATTATTATTGTTTTCTTAGACATGATGAGTTGTTTTGCTGCTTTCAAGATTTTTTCTTTTAGCAGATTGATTATAATGTATCAAAATGTGGTTCTCTTTGTGTTTTCTTGGTATTCTTGGAGGTGAAGGTTAATGTTCTTCATCATATTTGAGATGTTTTCAGCCATTATGCATTTAAATACTTATCTCCCCCTTTCTTTCTCTTCTCTCCTTTAAGATCCCATTGCAAGTATACTAAGCCACACAACATAAAAGGGTGCTCCTAAGCCTGCATAGCTAAGGGTCAACAAATGATTTAGGAGATGACTGTACTCAAGTACCTCAAACCTGTAAAAAATCACCCTCTAATGATTAATATGTATATGGCTTGGGGAATGCATTCAAAGTTGTAACCAACTTTCAAGTATCCCTTGCATTTTGCTTTTCATCCAGTTCTCATATCTCCTTTGCACATGCATAGTTTTCCAGTCACTTAAGACTACGTGGAGATCTTATCTCACCCCTTCTAGAGCTAATTTTCAGGATATTTCTCAATCACACTGTCGCCTCGGGCTAGTGAAGCTGCAGGTTTACATCATTCATTTCTGCATAAATCACTTTGCTGGCAAAAACAGAGACCCTTCTTAACACCCCCTAATCACCATCCTGAAAGAGTATATCCTCTCTGTCAGCAAACCTGGTGATTTTTGTAGCTAGCCCTATGCTGGTAGTTATTATTCTCACCAACCAGGTTCCTTTCTCTTCTTTTGTGCATATGTTATTGCTTAAGAAAATGTGCTTTAAATCAACTTTTATTTTACTTTTTTGCTTAAAGTAAAAGAACCCCAAGGAGTACATTCAAGGCTAAAGACTAGTATAAAGTCATTATATTCTAGGTATATATATGAACTTGATCAGAAATGACAAAATTTCTAACAAAAGTTTCCACCATCAAAATATTTCAAGACCTGGCTGCGTTGGCCTGCGAACCAAGTGTTGCTGGTTCGATTCCCAGTCACATGACTAGGTTGCACGTCAGGTCCCCAGTTGGGGGCGTGAGTGAGAGGCAACCACACAATAATGTTTCTCTCCCTCTCTTTCTCCTTTCCCCTCTCTCTAAAAATAAATAAACAATAAATAAATAAATTATTAAAAAAATATTTCTACTTCTGACAAGTGACTCAAAGTAATACTTTTAAGTTGATAAAATTAAAATTAAAAAAATTTTTTTCCTTCTAGTTATCATTTTCAGCCAAAATATCATCTACTTATCTGGCCTAGAGTCTGTATAAGAAGAGCCACACTGCTGAACGATGGGGCAGAAACTTGATGCACTCAGAGCTGAGAATGGTTTCTAGCCCCATCTGGGCCCCTTAGATTTTTATCTACCGATAGTATTAATCTCCCACACCTGTGAATTAATTGACTCTGTTCCTAAAATATTAAGATAACCAATGTGTCACATGTAACTTCCAATCTTTTCCAGTCTGATGACCAAACTGATAATGATAAAGAACATTTCCATCTTACCATGTATATTTTGAAAGCATCAATACCCTGAGTCCACATTTATACAAACAAGATTCTCCTTCACAGCTAACTATAAGACAAGCTAGAAAAAAGTACAGTATATTTCTACATATTTAGTAAAATGAAAAGAAACCAACCTCTTTTCTCTTCTTCTCGTTTTAGTTTATCTTCCTCCATTTCTTTTGGTAATTTTTCCTTTTTCTCTTTCTCCACATCATTATGCAAATGTTTTGTAGTATAGCTGAGTGCTGGTGAAAGAAGAATCTCTCCATTTTTGCAGAGTTCATCACGAATTTTAATAAAAAACTGCTGAAGTTCTACTGCATCTTCATATATTTCAGAATCTGTCCTATAACAAAATCAAGAGTATTTATTGACACATAAGCTGTTTCTTTAAAAATTTATTTATTTACTTAATCATTTATTTATTTTTAGAGAGAGGGGAGAGAGTGGGGAAGAGAGGAAGAGAAACATCGGTGTTAGAGAGAAACATTGATCAGTTGTCCTCGACTAGGGACCAAAGCCACAACCTAGGCACATGACCTGACTAGAAATCGAACCCATGACCTTTCACTTTGCAAGATGATGCCCAACCACCTGAACCTCACCAGTCAAGGCACAACCTGTGGGACTTCCGGCCAAGATGGAGGCCTCTACCGACATGCTCTGTCTCTCTCCACAACTAAGAAGGAATACAACTACCGCAAAACCAGAAATAACCAGAAGTTCTAGAAAATAAAGCTACATGGAAGTCCAACGTATGAAGTTATAAAGTACTGGCACTCGTCCAGATGGGTAGGAGGGGCGAAACTGGGGTGGAGATGTCAAGCTGTGTTGGCGGTGGCAGCTGCGGTGACAGCAGCGGGATGGCAGTAAGCATAGACACCTGTATTTAAAAAGAGGCGAGAAACACCTGGGGAGCACCCTTGGCTGCAGACCAGACTCTTCAGCTCACTATTACAATGCTGGGGAAAGCAGACTCCCATTGCCCCGGACTGTGAAGGCCGGAGGGGGTGGGGATGGAGGAAGAAGCTCCCGGTCTCTCAGCGGAAAGTAAACAACAAGAATCCATCTTTGACCCCCGCCCCCACAAAAAACACCACAGCGTAGTGAGAAGGGTTGCCTTGTAGTGACGAGTGCACTACCTATAGCGTAGGAGGTGTGACAGCCCTGCCCAGGAAGCAAAAGCAAACACAAAACTGTCAGGATGGCACAGATCCTGATAGCAATTCCAGTAACACAGCTGACCAGACAGCAGATATCTGATCTAATGATGGATAAGTAGATAGGAAATCTTTCTGAGGCACAGTTCAGAGCTTTGGTTATAAGAATGCTTAAAGATCTGGCAGCAGATTTTAAACAAGACAGGGAAGGAATGAAGGCTAGTCCTGTTGAAATGAATGAAAACACATACAAAACAAGTGGTGAGGGAAAGAAAACCAGGGGTCAAATCAACAAATTGGAACATAAAGAAGGAACAAACAGTCAACCAGTGCAGAAAGAGGAAACAAAAAGCGAGGAAAGTGAGGAGAGGCTCAGAAACCTATAGGACAGCTATAAGCGGGCCAACATCCGAATCATAGGGTTGCCAGAAGGTGAAAAAGAACTAGAAATTGAAAAATTATGTTAAAAATAATGAAGCGAAACTTTCCTTACTTGGGGAAGGAAATAGACTTACAGGTCCAGAAAGCACAGAGTTCCAAAAAAAATTGGACCCAGGGAGAACCACACCAAGACACATTATAATCAAAATGTCAAAAATTAAGGATAAAGAGAGAATCGTAAAAGCAGCAAGAGAGAAGAGAATTACGTACAAAAAGGTCCCAATAAGACTAGCAGCTGATTTCTCAAAAGAAACTCTGCAGGCAAGAAGGAACTGGCAAGAAATATTCAAAATAATGAAAAGCAAAAACCTACAACCACAATCACTCTATCCAGGGAAGCTGTCATTCTAAACAGAAGGGCAGAGAAAGTGCTTCCAGGACGAAGTAAAACTGAAGGAGATCATCAGATCCAAACCACGGTTACATGTTAAAGGGACTTGTTTAGGAGAAAGAGGATCAAAACTATGAACATTAAAATGAAAACTGTATCACAATAACCAATAACAGAAGCTAGGGAATCGAAACAAAGGCAAACTAAGTAGGCAACGAGAATGGAAAAAGAATTATAGGTATGGGGAACACATTGGGGGGAGGTCAGCGGGGAGGGGGAAGTGAGGAAAGGGAGGGAGATGATACAGGAATTAAGAAGCATAGTAGGAGGGAGTGGAGTAGACAAGAAAATGTTGAGAAGAACTATATGCACAACCAATTGGCATGGACTAAGGGGGGGGGCAAAGGGAAGGAAGGGTGTCACTGGATCGAGGGAAACAAAGGGAAAGAAATTGGGAGAACTGTAACAGCATAATCAATAAAGCATATTTAAAAAAAAAAGACAAAATCTGCTTCTTTTGAACACTTGAATTACATGATAAATTCTATCGAATGCTTCTTTAATGTTAACTGATATGTTACTTTTGCACAGTTCTAAGAAGGTTATCTCTTTAAAATTCATTAAAACAGAATCTGACATAACTTTTGTTTGGTAAGCCTCATGCCCACCAGTTTCATTTTCATGAAGGCTTGCTCCTTCTATAGTTCATGTAAAAAGAAAGGCCTCATATAGTTTCTAGGGGAGAAACATGGTATAGTCATCAGCTGATTTTGGCAATAGAAGGGGGCTGCCAGAATCAAGGACTACACTAAGGTTCCATACCATGTGCAATGCTTACTTGCATTTAATCTTTGAATTAATTTTTACTTTTTCTTAATTGAGGGACCAACATATTATACAGTATTAACAAAAGATTTAGGCAATGCCCCTTTTCTTCTTTTTGGATTTGTATATCATAGTTGTCTAGGCTGGTAGGACTCAGAGAATATTTGACCTAAACTGCCAAGTCATGAGGTATTCTATAATGGTTACAGGTTAGTGTTCATTTTAGTTTCCCAGAAATAACCTCAAAGTTCTGGGGAACCATCAGAGGCAACCTAGAGAGAGATGGAAAAAATTATGTGTCATATTGAAAACTTGTAAGCTTTTCCTTTTTTAAATGAAAGGACTGGGCAAAATAACTTCAGAATTTGAACTGGTAGAAATTTCATTACTATCTCAATCCACTGTGGTCTCAGGAAAGCTTAAACATAATTCTATTAACTAAGAATACCAGGGTCTAAAAAATTATTCACAAAGTTAAGCACAGACAAAGTCTTAGCAGCAGTTACATAGACATTCTGATCAGGGGAATGTGGCAGGCATAGTAAGCCCAGTCAGCTGCCTGCTGACCTCCCTAATTGAGCATTAGACTTTGGTGAATCCTCCAGAATGCTTCTCTTCATCAGAAAAGGTGAACTGGCAAGAAAATCTAAAAATACTACCAATAACAAATGGGTGTTTATGGAAAGGTTTTAAAAATCTTTGCAGGTTATAGAAATGCTAATACTTGTAGGAAAGCAATAAAAATAAAATGGGCTAAGGGAAGAAACTCCTACAATGTTATTTTGATGCCTGTTTTCTGAATAGAAATGTCTGAAGACTGTTCACTAGAAATTAAAACTCATTTTATAATAGCTTACAATTCATGTATAAAATTAAAAGTAAAAACACACTTTTGGTAATTCAAGGTTACAATGGCAGGGAGGAGGATAGAATTATAATTCCATCATATCATGTGGTTCATAACAGATGTTCCTTACAGAGCCATTAAACATCTGACATGTTCTTTCTGTTTTGTTTTATATAAACAAAGTAGTATGAAGGATTTGTTAATCTAAGAGGCTAGGTGTGCCCTGCATGTGCAAGAACAAAAAATCTCAAGATGGAAAAAGAAATGTCTTATTCCCCTTAATTGATGGGTAATCCTTATATATGTCAGACATTTAGTAGAAGAAAATAGTTAAGATTATCAGAGAACTATTAATGCTTCCCTTGTCCGTGTTGTCCTGTGGATCCCCTTACCTACAAGGGAATCAGAGCATTAATCTAGAAAGACCGTCAGCAGGTTAGGAAAGCTACAGGCCAACTGATAGCAGTCAGCACTGTGCTATTACTGAATACTGCTGATAGAAAAACCACTGTCACCTGAGTGAACTGTTCTCTTCTATGCCTGACTATTCAGATCGCTTCTATTTCAGGGTATGAAGTCCTAGGTGATGTTAGGTAGCAGTGGTGGGTAGGAGAAGGCTGCGAAGAAGTATGAATGAACGCTGTTAAGAGATCAACGTGAAAATCTACTACATGTGGACTTCATTGAATTCATGAACTTAATATTTTTGGTACATCTACTGTCAATATAGTAAATTACTGTCAATATAGTAAATAAAGCCATGGTTATCATTCACTCAACTGATGCATCTCCATCTCAGAAGCATGGGTTATTCTTAATTATTGTGTACAATATTCATTCACAAAGAATGGCTTCCCTCATGTTTTGCAACAAAGCTGTGGGCATGAAAGTGAAACTGATCACTATTTTCTCTGAATAAATTTTGGACTCTATCTCCCAGACCTAAAAAGCAAACACCAGCTATGTCAACAATGGGAGAATGAAAAAAGCTCATTTCCTAGGGATACAAATCTGGTTAATTCTTAAAATAATCATGTTACCTGTATAAAGTAAATAAAGTTGCTAATAATCTAAGAGGCTAATTACTTTGGAAGACTCACAGAGCTAATACCATGATGTAATGGGTAGGGGGCAGGGAGTGTCTTTAGACTTAAGAGTCTGCCAGTTAACTGAAAACAAGAATAGAAGTCAGAAGTCTAAGCTCCATGAAAACAGGGTTTGTCCATTTTATTCACTGATGTATCCCATGTATCCAATATTCATAACTGACAGCCACTTAATAAACATTTGTTGAATAAATGAAAATAATAAATGAATGCTGGTTTTGACTACAAGATGCATACCCTCCATCTTTCTCTTTATTTCTATTCCCACTGTTGAAGAATAAAGACCATTTCCTAAATGTGTCATTCAAGAGCCTCTTTAGTCTGTCCCTTAAAGATACTATATTCATTTCCTAACCCTATGCCTTTACTCATACCACTTGTCCTATGTGAATCCCACAAATTCCTCGAATTTTCCTGATGCCTCAAGCCTTTTTAGAACTCTACTGTGGAATTCCTTCCTCCACCATCTTAAATAAATATCAATTTGCCATGTGTTGTCTCATGCTTGGAATTATTTTTCCCTAAGCACAGGTCCTATCCCAATTGTCAGACAGACATCAAGCTTTCAGAACACAGAGCCTGATCATCCACAGCTATGCCGCATGACTGGTGTCTTGGTGACTAGCTCAGTCCTAGCCCACTACAGTGGGGAACAAAATAAGCCACCACACTTACTAGTTGCGTGACTTTATGTAAGTTCTCTCTGTGCACTTCTTCACATGCAAACTGAGAAGATTATTACCTACCTACAATGGCTATTACAAGGGTAGAGATTATCAACATGAAGTGCCTGGCACAGTGATTTACAAAGAATAAGTGCTTAACAGGAACAGCAAACATTACCATTAATTTTTCTTTCATGATCCAGAGCAAATGTAGGTTCAGACTCCCCAGCTGGAATTATTCCATGCCAACTGCCTAAAGGTCTAGCTTTCAGCATGGTGACTGTAAGCTCCAAGAAGGTAGAGTCAGTATCTTTAACTTTTTATAGTCCCCCAAGTGACTCCAAGGGCACAAAGAAGACACACAGTAATTATTGACCTGAAATTGTTTTAACAGTCAAGTATACTATTGTTGTGTAGAAAAAGTATACAACGTATCAAAATTAAAACGGAATTTAAGCTTAATGGAAAGTTAAATTTGATTGCTTCTTTTAGAACATTTAATGTCTGCAGAAGCCACTTAAAATGAGAAATTTGAGATTAAAAAAAAGTCCTTTTAGGTACCTGAAATGGTGACCAAATTTCAATCAGTTTAATATCAAGATACCAATACCTTAGAACTATTTTAATTTACTTAAAAGTATGCTTGAAGCAAACTCAACAGTTAAAGGAAAATCATGTTACTATTTCTAATTATAAATTTTAGCCTTTAAAAAAATATTTGAAAGGCTGTATAGTAAGTTATACTTTTCACCAGATCTTCAATTTTGTCTTACTCCTTCTCATTATTCCTAATCTAGATGCTTTCTCTCTAGAAGTTCTGGCTAATCAGAATTGAAAATAGCACTCCATCAACCATAATCATGTACCTACCTAAGCTGAAATAGTACACCAAAGCAGAATTCTTTCTTAAGTTTCACATTAAATATCATAATTTATAAAAAAAAAGAAATGGCTTTGAAAACATACCGATTCATCCTTCTTGCCCTTTCTAATACTTCAAACATATGCTCTTGAAACAAATCGAGCCGCCGATAGCGATTATTTTCAACATTCTTCCTAATTATGTCAAAAGTAAGAGGAGGTTTGCTTGGAAAGCTGGGATCCACTGCAGGAATTTCTGCTAATGAATCACTGTAGCATCTTCCCTCATCATCCTGATGACTCATGACTGACACAAAAAGATTGTGGATAAGCTCTTGAATCAGCAAGGTCACATTTGGAACATGAGAATCTTCATCTCCCTCCAGGTCTCTCCGAGTTTCAAGCAGGACTTTGTGTAGGACAAGGGCATCTTTGTAGATCAAAGACTCAGGCTCATTGTATGTACAGGCATTATTAAACATCATGACGAAGTCCTCAACCATGGAGTCTATATCCTGGTATTTGTTGGCCATCATATGACTTCGAATTTTTTCCATGTCCATGGGCTTTTTAATGGTCAGATAGTAGTCAGGGAGCTCAGATCTGGAGGGAAGTCTCAGAAATATGGCACTGAGGCGGCGACCTCTCTTATCAGTATAGTTCTTTACAGCTTCATAGACTTCATTTAGTTTCTGCTGCATTGGAGTCATGTATTTTGATTTTTTAGGAGAAATGCCACTCTTTCTACCTAAAAAAAGAGATTTAATGTTAACTGGATAAAATGAAATAAATGAGCCTAAATTTGTATATAGTTGATAGAAAAGGACTATTCCATTTGTAAAATGTAGTAATTAGTGTATCTTTAGTGAAATATATCCTATTGACAAAGAAAGAACTGGAAAAAATTTAGGCTGTTCTCAGTAATCATATTTTTGTTTAGAGTAAATACTGTTATGTTGCGACAGTTGTGAATAAGGTAGAATAAAGCAAGTAAGTTATTTATGTGACATTCTAATTCTATCACCTGTGGTATCCTTGAGAACTGAGAGTTTCATGATGAGTGAAAAAAAAAAAAGATAACAGATGTTAAAACAGAGGACATTGAATAAAAACCTTGTAGCCTTAATTCTCAATTGAGAGCATCAGTAAGAACTTATAATGCGTTTTATCTTTAAACATAAAACGTACACATACATATACACACACATTCCTAGGTTTGTCCATTGAAAATCCTAGAAACAATGACCAACCCAGTAGTAGTATATCCCTAAATAGTTTTGATTACATAGACTGTAGTTTTGAAATTCTGATTTCAAGTGCCAACGTCCTTGGCAAATGGCCAATTCCCAGTATGCACAAGATGAGCCTAGAATATCTTTTTTAAAAACCAATTTTATTTTTATTTATTTTTACAGAGAGGTGAAGGAAGGGAGAAAGAGTGGGAGAGAAACATCGATCAGCTGCCTTTTGCATGCCCCTAACAGGGAACCTGGTTGCAACCCAGACATGTGACCTGATAGAGAATCTAACAGGTGGCGTTTTGATTTGCAGGCTGGCACTCAACCCACTGAGCCACACCAGCAAAGGTGAGCCTACAATATCTTAAAACAGTAGGTAATAAAAAAATATAGTACTGACTTCTTATCATGGTCATGTCAAAAGAACACAGCAGCCAGCCTTGGACAACCTGAACATCAATAAGGACTATAACTACAATGGATTAAAATCCAGCAATATGTTTAAATGTAGTAGTTCTTAATGATACATAAAAACGAACAAACAACTAGGTAAATGTTGGAGGATGTTAGTAAAACAATGCCATATTCTGAAAACTGGTAAAGGGGAAAGAAAAAAATCTAGCTTTTTTCTTTTCAAAAAACAAAAACCAAAACCAAGACAAACAAACTAAAAACTGTACCATCAGGTAATCAAAAATTGGATAAGGCAGTTTCTCTATATAAGGATTCCAGCTAGTAACTAAGCAGGAAATGTTAACAAGAAGCTATCACTATTTTTACATCTCTTTTGTGAATCAATAGCTGAGCATCAATAGCTGATAATGGACAGAAACCACCAGATATTACATGACACCTGATAGAATACCAGATATCACTTCTGAAGTTGGGTTGTGTACCAAAGGTAGGGGACAAGGATCAATCTAAAACTGACCAAGTCTCTGGCTCCAATTACAGAAAATAAAAGGTTAAAAGAATATGTTACATACAGCAAAGGGATGTAATTAGCAAACCGAGACTGCGGGAAACTATAGCACAAACCTATATTCTTCAACAAATAAACTGCAAAGGAAAAAATAAAAAGAGAGATGGAGGGGAATTTACAGATCAAAAGAATTATCATTTAAATGCAATGTGTGAACCTTCTTTGGATTCTACCACAACCAGACATTACCCTAAGATGTGATGCAACATAAATGTAGAAAACCCATTATAAAACCATCCTTGCCAAGCTGAAATGGAATCTAGTCAAGCCTTTAGAATTAACTTCCATTTATAAGAAATAAGGGGAATAGAGGAAAAAGTTAACTAACATCAAAGGAAGTGAAATGACTAATCCAGAATTTGGAACTGCACAAGAAAGTGACCTGATTCCTTAAGAGTCAATGGCATGACAATAAAAAAAAAAAAGGGGGGGGGGGGAACTGCTCTAGACTATGAGTTTAAGGGCATAACAAGCAAATGTAATATGTAGAACTTAGATTCTGACCTGAAGAAACCAATGTCTAATTTTGTAGGTGTGATAATGACTTCATGGTTATTTAAGAAAATTCAGTTGCATCTTGAACATGAGTTTAAACCACGAGGGGCCACTTATTTACAAATTTGTTGTCATTAAACACATAGTTGGCCTCCTGTATCCCTAGGTTTCAAATCTACAGTCAACTAACCCCAGAGTAAAAGCAGTATTTTTGATCCTGTGGTGGGAATCTGCGTGAGAGCTCACTTAAATTATATGAGGATTTTAGGCACACGCCCCTAAGCCCCAAGCTGTTCAAGGGTCAAGTGTATCTGCATATCTTATAGATGCAAACTGAACTATGTAAATAAAATAACATGATTGGGTTTTCTTTAAATAAGTTAGAATTTAAAGAGAGAAAAATGGGATATAGGAAATAAGTATGACACAATCTTGAGCAAGAGGTATAGCAAACAGGGATTCATTGTGCCAATCTTTGTATATGTTTGAAATTTTTCATAATATAAAATTGACAAACGAAAAGGAAATTAACATTACACATTAAAATCTCCTTTCCCCACACTTCACCCAGGTGTAGCTCAGTTGGTTGAGCATTGACCCATAAACTGAAAGGTCTTGGTTCAATTCTCAAGTCAGGTCACATGCCTAGGTTGTGGGTTCAGTCCCGGTTGGGGCGCATATGATGATCGGTGTTTCTCATTCACATCGATGTTTCTCGCCCTTTCTCTCTTCCTCCCTTCCCCCCTCTCTAAAATTAATCAGCATGTCCTCAGGTGAGAATTAAAAATAATAAAAATTTATAATCTTTAGGTTTCTAACTTAATGTATAAAATTCTAGTTTTTTAAATTATATTTTATTGATTATGCTATTACAGTTGTCCCAATATTTTTTCCCCTTTGCCCCCCTATAACCTGTACCTCCCTTGCCTCCAGCCATCCTATCCTCCTTCCCCACTTAGTTCATGTCCATGGGTCACGCACATAAGTTCTGTGGCTTCTGCATTTACTTTACTATTTTTAATATCTGTCTATTTTGTACCTACCAGTTATGCCTCTTAATCCTTGCACCTTCTCCCCCATTATTCCCCTTCCCCCTCCCACTGATAATCATCCATGATCTTCATATCTATGGTTCTGTTCCTGTTCTGGTTGTTTGCTTAGTTTGTTTTGGTTTTTAAGATTCATTTGTTGATAGCTGTGAGTTGGTTATCATTTTACTGTTCATAGTTTTGATACTCTTTTTCTTAAATGTGTCCCTTTAATATTTCATATAGTAAGGGCTTGGTGATGATGGACTCCTTTAGCTCTACCTTGTCTGGGAAGCACTTCATCTGCCCTTCCATTCTAAATGACAGCTTTGCTAAATAGGGTAATCTCAGCTGTAGGTCCTTGCTTTTTATGACTTTGAATACCTCTTGCCAGTCCCTTCTTGCCTGAAAAATTTCTTTTGAGAAATTTACTGACAGTCTTATGGGTACTCCTTTGTAGGTAACTCTCTTCTTTTCCTTTGATGCTTTTAAGATTCTCTTTTTATCTTTAATCTTTAGCATTTTTATTGTGATCTGTCTTGGTGTGGTTCACTTTGGGTTTAGCTTGTTTGGGACTCTATGTGCTTTGTGGACTTGTGTATCTATTTACTTCACCAAGTTAGGAAAGTTTTCCTTCATTATTCTTTCAAATAAGTTTTCAATTTCTTGTTCTTCCTCTTCTCCCTCTGGCACCCTTATGATTCAGATGCTGGTATGTTTCAATTTGTCCCTCATTTTTTGTTAATTTTTGTTTCTTCATTCTGTACTGGGTGACTGTTTATTATTATTTTTCCTTATGTTCTAAATCATTCATTTCAACCCCAGCTTCCTTCCCTTCACTATTGGTTTTGTGTGGATTTTTCTTCATTTCACTTAGTATAGCCTTCATGTCTTCCCTTATACATTCGCCATAGTCATTTCTGTGAGCATCATTATCACCAGTGTTTTGAACTCTTAGTGTTAGGTTGGCTATCTCCTCATCACTTAACTCTCTCTCTGGAGTACTGATCTGCTCCCTCTTTTGGGCCATATTTCTCTGTCTCCTCAACTTGACAGCTTCTTGTGTTTGCCTCTGTGTCTTAGGTAAAGCTGTGGCACCTGTTATGTTGTGAGGGGTGGAGCCTTAGGTACTTGTCAGTACAGGGCAACAAGTTTCATAGCCTTGTGGCGCTGTATGTGGGTCTGGTCTGAGAGGGAACAACGCTGCTTGCTTGGTTGCTCCTTTTCCCGTCACTTGACCCATTTTCCCATATGTGACTGGTGCCCCTCCTGGTGATGGTTCCCAGAGTGGGTGGGTGTGCAGATATTCTAGGACCATGGGGGCCCTCTAAACATACTCTCCTGAGAGACCAGCAGTTTCTTCAGCCACCTCAACCCCCACTGATTTTCACAGTTAGAAGCAAAAAGAATGTATTTGCCCAGTGCTGGAATTGTGAGCTGCACAGTCTGGCCTAGGACTAGGATTGCTCCTAAGGTGTCCCTCCCTGCTTTTATGTGTGACTGCTCATTCTGCTGGCCAACTGCAGTTACTGCCTTGCCATAGCAACTGCCACAGCCACATATTGTCCTCTCCACCCCAGCTCTGCCCCTCCTATCTGTCTGGATGAGTATTACTACTTCTTTATACCTTTGTTTGTTGGACTTCCATGCAGTTTGATTTTCTGGTAGTTCTGGTTGTTTTTTGTTTTAAGGTAAATATAATCCTTTTTATGGTTAAGTAAGGAGGCAACGTGTGTTTCTTAAAACTTTTTGTGTTCATTGATTTTAAAGAAAGAAAGGGGAACAGAGAAAAAGAGAAAGAGAAAGAAAATCGACTTGTTGTTCCATTTATTTATATTCATTGTTTGATTCTTGTATGTGCCCTGACCGAGGATCGAACCTGCAACCTTGGTGTATCGGGATGACACTAACCAACTAAGGTACCTTGCCAGGGCCAGCTCGAGTTTTAAAAGGCATTGTGACCCTAAAAAGTAGAAAAAATGTTTTCATTTCTGCAGGCCTTCTATATGCTTTTACAATTCCATGAAAAGATAAATACCTTAACTAGAAAATATCATCTCTTAGCAATCATATCTAAAGCTATTGTCAAATTCAGTTTACAGTCATTTCACATAAAAAGTAGAAAGTTTGTTTTCCCCTTTTCAGTAAATATGGCTTTAAAAATTCTTTTGACAATACCACTATCGTTTGTTGGTATTTACTTAATCATATGTTTTAATAAGGCAGGAAAATCCTGTTTAGTCCAATGGTAGTAATTATTTTTGCTGTCTTCTTTTTCCTCATAGTTTTTAATAAAACCACCATAAACACACCATACTCAAGACAACCGAGTTCACTTACAGTACAGTTGCCGGACATTTCTATCCTCTCAAATTCTGTCTAGTAGAAGCTGCTGAAATTTATTTTTAATTCTAGTAATCAGCAAACAAACAAACAAAAACCCAAATCTGCCACTACACTCTTCCAGGCATTATGTAGAAAAAAAGTATCTACTCTGCCTATTTAACATTTACAAAATGTCCACCACATTCAAGAAGGTAAACAAAACCATTGATCTTATATTCTATTCCCACATGCTTTTCCATAGTTTAACTACTTAAAATATGGAAAAGAATGCTTGAGAGGAGGAAGAAACTCAATGCTGGAGTGCAAGTTCACCAAAATATTATTTCAGTAAATTAGTAATCTATCCTTTATAGACTAAATGGAATAACAAACTGGGAGGCTGCCTTACTCAGCTTGAGTTTGGGAGAAGCCATTTCATCATCATCAGGCAGTGGGCCCAGCTCTTTCCTTTTATCCTTGAGTAACTTCTCCAAGATGTGTGCGTCATTGTACACCTATATTGCATAAATATATTTAAAATTATTTTCTAAAATACTTCCTATTGAAATAAAATACATACACACGAAGTTTTAAAAACACAGGTTAGAATAGTTTGGAACTAAAGAAATAAAGCTTGAGATCACTGCCAAGCAACAAAATCACATCTTTGTGGGGTGGGCACAGGCCTCAACTAGTTTGTTGTTTAAGCTTTCCAAGTGATTTTAATGTGCAGACATGCATGTTAAAGTTTGAGAACTGCGATAGCAGAATCATTGTAAGTGTCTACAGAAGTTCCAAACATATTTACATGTGCTTTTTCTTCATAAATCTCTTTCACTGGACCCTCAGAGTAGCAGAGTTAGCTCAATGAAAATTAAAAATTAAAAATATTAGATAGTTGGTGAGCAATACCTCAAACATTACTCTCAAATCCCATATTAAGTGAAATTTAGCATCAGTCTGAATTCACAGCCTGGAATCTGATTTGTGAAAAGCAACAATACCTTCTTAGGAGCTCTCTCTTAAGAATGAATGATTCAAGGGTAGCATATATAGCTAAGAACAAGGTTACATATCTAATGGCCTCCCACTTCCCCTACAGAGACTGTCCTTCCTGTCTTTTGCCAGAGCAGAGGGCTGAGGGAATATGACCTCTTTTCTTTGGCTACCCCTTAAGGGTGTTTTTCTTTCTTTCTACCAGTGGCAGAAAAGCAGCACATTAGCCAATGGTATTGAAGACAGTGTAAACCCCTACGACAGAGAACCACTTCTTTGCTCACAAGCATCCTACTTTACTTTATATTCAAACATAAGAGCAGAAGAAATAAAAAATGATTTGAAAATGTTATTTTATTTCTGGGAGATTTAAAGTAGATAAACTTGAAAGATATTTGCATCCCCCATCCATCCTAACTAAACTACAGCATTATTTACAATAGCCAAGATACAAAAACAACCTAAGTGTACATCAAGGAATACATGGATAAAGAAAATGTGGTACATATACACACACACAGAGGAATGATGTTCTTGCTGTTTGTGACAGCATGGTTGGACCTTGAGGGCATTATGCTAAGTGAAATAAGTCAGACAGAGAAAGACAAATACTGTATTATTTCACTTACATGTGGAATCTAAAAGAACAAAATAAGTGAACAAAGCAGAAACAAACTCATAGATAGAACAGATTGGTGGTTGCCAGAGGTGGGGGTGGGTGAAGCGAATGAAGGGTGTCAAAAGGTACAAACTTCCAGGTATAAAATAAATAAGTCCTGGGGATGTGATGTACAGCATAGTGACTACAGTTAATAATGCTGCATTGCATACTGAATGCTGCTTAGAGAATAGATCTTAAAAGTTCTCATCACGAAGAAAAAAAAAAAACTATGTATGGTGACAAATGTTAACTAGACTTACTGTGGTGATCATTTTGCAATATATATAAATATCAAACCATTATGCTGCATATCTGAAACTAATACAATGTTATGTATCAACTATACCTCAATGAAAACACTAAAGTAGATAAAGGATATGAAGTAGAAAAATATCAAAGAAAGTAGAATGTATCTTAGCTATACTAATGAAAAACTGAAAATGAAGATACTTCATAACAAAACCAATTATTTATAGGTGCATTTATGGGACTATTCCCATCCTTATATAATCATAAGATTTTATGAACTACCCTTGAAAAAGTTTGGCTATTGAGAATAGTAATAATAGTAATGAAAGATTTTAAAGCCACTGAATTTCATGAGTGTTTATTCGAACAACAGGCACTATATTATATGCTCGGTATATACGATCTCATTTAAATCCTACAACAACTCTGATGCTACATACTATTATTATCCCCAAACTTAGAGATGAGAAAAATTAGGTTTGGAAAAGATAAATTACTTACACAGGGACTGCCAGAGCAGAAGTTAAATCTAGGATGGCAGATTATAGAGTGTAAACTTTTAACCTTTATAATGTACTGTTTCCCATTTTAAACAATTAAGAAAATACAAAGTATTGTTAGTTACTGAGAAGAATAACCTAAGTTAAGCCTCTAGACCTGTTCTCTCAAAATCCATTATTCCACAAGCACCCAAAAGAAAATGTGTCTATTCCAGGATTCCTTTATGTCCTTACCTGGGAGCCCTCCTCATTATAGTGCCTGGCATTCCGGAACATCAACTTCATGTCTTCTATCATTCCCTCTTCCCCAGTGTATTTATCATTACGAATGTTATGCTCAATTATTTTCAAGTCCATTGGCTCCAAAATGATTTTATAATAATCAGGATAGTCCTTTTTAGATGGTTTAACCATAAATAGATCACAAAGCCTTCTGCCTGAACCTGGCTCACGAGCTTCAAGAACAACATTGAATAGGATTTTCATTCGCTGCTTCCTTATATTCTTTTTGCTGTTGAGGAAGGAGGTAGAAAAAGAGAAAAATAAGAACAGATTCAGTTTTAAAAAATACATGAATGAACTTGAAACAAATTAATCTTGTGAGCAGGTGCTTCGTAATGATTATAATTTTTTGATTACATATGCCACAAACACAAGTAAACATGCTGGAAGCCATAAGCAAATGTTAGGAAAATTTCAAAAATCATTAAAACATAGTGACTATGGCAGGAGCAGCCAACGAACACCAGACAAACCTGTTTAAAGTATTTATGAAATGCAATGTTTGGAAAAAGATCTTGTCTGACAGCCAAAGAAAGTGAAATCTTATTATCAAATGAATGTATTTTTTGTTTTTAAAAACAGAGCAAAAGGGAAATAAAACTATTAATTCCCTACTGTTATTAACAGTCCTCACTAAATACAAAACAAAACAAAACAAAAAACCAACAAACATACACAAAAGAGCTCTACCTCTTAGGACAACTACCCTGAACACCTGCATATCCTGTTTACCAGAAAACAAAGTGACGCTCCTGCCAGGCTAGTATCTCTATAGTAGGTACATGTCTCTCTTGCATTTACCCTGTCAGGGTCAGTCCCTGCTTCTTCTGTCCATCAGCATCATTCTACAATTCTAACCTAGCTTAAAGTAGAAATGGGCTCTGGCTGGTGTGGCTCAGTGGACTGAGAGCTGGCCTGTGAAACAAAAGGTCGCCGGTTCGATTCTCAGTCAGGGCACATGCCTGGTTTGCAGGCCAGGTCCCCAGTTGGGGATGTGTGAGAGGCAACTGATCAATGTATCTCTTGGACATCGATGTTTCTTTCCACCTCTTTCTCCCTCTCTGCCCCTCTCTAAAAATAAATTAATAAAATCTTTAAAAAAAGAAAAAGAATAAATGGTCGGTGGTTCATCTGAGCTCCTGAGTTAATTTTCATCCCCAAGTGTGAATCCCTGTCTGGTTCTCCAAATTCCCCCAGTGAGATATGATGCTAAGAAACAGAAATGAGTGGTATGGAACAAAGTACAAGGGACCACAGATTAGAAACTGAGTTAAAAAGGGGCTCAGAAGCCATACGAGCTAGTCTCCTAATTGTTGAGGAAATTGGCTTAGGGAGGCTAAATGACCTGCCCACGGTGAGTTGTCCAGTGAATTATTAGAAGAGAAGATCTTCCAATAAGATTTCTGGACCTATGTATATCTTCAGGACACCGGTAAAAAAATTCTAACCAGACTCAAACCAACAGTCTCCAAGTAAACAGGCAGATAGGTAATAAAAAGAATGACTTACAACTTATTTTCTATTTGACAGACACTAAGAGGTAAACAGTTTTTATCTCTTTCCTCTCTTATAAACAAAAGGAAGTTCATTGTTGAAGCAAACAATGTGGCTCAAAGGGTCTCCTAGTCCAGTCCTCCAACCACTCTATTGCTGGGTCAAGGAGAAGCCAAAGGCCAGATATTTTCTCTCCAAGGTTCAAAATATGCTCAAAAAAAAAAAAGAAAAAAAAGAGAAAGAAAACAAAACTTGAATAAATAACAGGTGTGAAAAGAAGTATTTATTCATAAGTTAAAATTTTTAAATGTCTCAGAAATTTGTATCTTCTGAGCATGATGGAACTAAGAGAGAAAAAGGACCTACGTTTCCTAGGGTTGAGATCACCCTCAAAACCTGTGTCTTCACTCAGGCTACTCACTTCCCCTAGTGGCCCTAGATCATTCTTTCCACTTCCTCCTCTCAGTATTTTTGTGTCTCTATGTCAAATAAGTGATTATTACATGATGACAATTTAGAAGTTTTATCTAGTGGAAACTATTTATCCAAAGAGGCATCATGGGCAGTAATGTGAGAGGAAGAATTCTCTCAGTCCAGGACTTTAGCAAGTGGATAATGGAATGGGAACTTGGATAAAGGTCCAAGACCACAGAGTTCCATATCTAAGGAGAGATTAGAACATAGATGAATTTAATCTTCAGGAAGCCTATAAAGAAAAATTTCAGAACTTGAATTTGATATCACAGAATACTTAAAACTACTAAAGTCAAATATGGTTTTAGTTCTCACTTGTTGGTATTGAATTTCAAAAGGAAGACTCAGGAATTCAATTTCAAACATCTGAGCTTAAAAGATCTCTTCAATAATCAACTCAGAATGAAACATTTCTCATCCCAGGAATACCAAGCAGAATTCAATTGAGGTCCTTACCTAAACCAAAAGGAGATCAGCTCTGTTCGCTTCCTAGTTCCAGCACACCACTTCCAGTTACCATTAGACTTTTTCTGTATGAAACTACAAATACTCTAATCTGAGAGTGACTACAGCAGATTTTTATGAGATTACTTAAAGAGAAGGAAAAACTTTTAAAACTAAATTTTAGGGAAAATGCCACAAAGTAAAAGAATGGCAAGTGTTCCATTCTTCCAACTTGAATAACTCTTGACACCAGGCAGCTTTAAGTGGAACATACTCAAAATGTAAAATCTAATTGTGTTTAAGAAACTGCTCTAACAATTGAAACTTACTGTTTTAATTAATATTTAATTAATATTACTAATAGTATCCTTTCTACAGTTGTATCATTCATGCTGTAAGAGTGTGATGTGTAACCAGTTTCCATCCTCAAAGGCAAACAAAACTTTTCTAATTAGGGTCACTTAGGATCTTTTCTAAACAAACTCAGTTTTGTTATTTTGTTTACATTTTTCCAGATCTTTTAATGGCCTTTGAGAACAAGACTACTGGCCCATTACTTTTAATCTGTCAGAAAAAACACAGAGCTAAATTTCTATTCTCTTATAATAACTATATTAGATTAGGTGGCTGGTATATCTGCTTTATGCTTTTCCAATATAGATGCCAAACTTTATTATATCTGACTTTCAAAACTAAATTCAAATACATTTTGAAATGAGACTATGTTACAAAAAGACAGCTACCATATTCCCTATTTGATATTTTCTGGTTACTGTTTTCTCTCTTTTTATTTCCTTCTCCAATACCAAATATTGTTCCTTTTTTTTTTTTTTCCCTTAAAGTACGTTTTACTGATTATGCTACTACAGTTGTCCCAATTTTTTCCACCTTTGCTGCCTCTGCCCGGTACCTGCCTTCCCTCCAGAAATCCAACACTCCCAACTAGGTTCATGTCATGGGTCATGCGTATAAGATATCTGGCTTCTCCCTTTACTTTACTATTCTTAACGTCCCTGTCTATTTTGTACCTACCAGTTATGCTTCTTGATTCTTATATCTTTTCCCCCTTCTCTCCCTTCCCCCTCCCTGGTGATAATCCTCCATATGATCTCTTTATCAAGGGTTGCGTTCCTGTTTAGGTTGTTTGCTTAGTTTATTTTTGTTTTTTTGATTCATTTGTTGATAGTTGAGAGTTGGTTGTCATTTCACTGTTCATAGTTTTGATGCTCTTCTTTTTCTTAAATGTGTCCCTTTAACATTTCATTATAATAAGGGCTTGGTGATGATGGACTTCTTTAGCTTTATCTTGTCTGGGAAGCACTTTATCTGCCCTTGCATTCTGAACAACAGCTTTGCTGGACAGGGTAATCTTGGTTGTAGGTCCCTGCTTTTCATTACTTTGAATACTTCTAGCCTGTCCCTTCTTGCCTGAAAAACTTCTTTTGAGAAAATCAGCTGACAGTTTTATGGGAACACCTTTGCAGGTAACTCTCTTCTCTTGCTACTTTTAAGATTCTTTATCTTTAACCTTTAGCATTTTAATTATGATGTGTCTTGGTGTGGTCCTCTTTGGGTTTAGCTTGTTTGAGACTCTCTATGGTTCCTGGACTTATATGTCCATTTCCTTTGCCAAAATAGGCAAGTTTTCCTTCATTATTCTTTCAAGTAAGTTTTCAATTTCTTGCTCTTCCTCTTCTCCTTTCGGCACACCCCTATGATTCGGATATAGGCATGTTTGAAGCTCTCCCAGAGATTTCTAAGCCTCTGCTCATTTTTTTCAATTCTCGTTTCTTCCTTCTGTATTGGTTGACTGTTTATTTCTTCTTCATGTTCGAATTCGTTGACTTGAATCATGGTTTCCTTTATTTCACACTGGTTTTGTGTGGATTTTCCTTCATTTCACTTAGTATAGCCTTCATTTCTTCCTTATCATCCTTAATCTTTCCTGTCAAGTCTGTAAGCATCTTTACCACCAGTACTTTGAACTGTGCATCTGTTAAGTTGGCCATCTCTTTGTTAAATTTGGTATCTCCTTATGCCTTAGTTCTCCAACTGGAACCTTGATCCCTTCCCTATGTTGGGCTGTGCTACTCTGTTTCCTCATCTTGACAGCTTTCTGTGTTTGCTTTTGTATCTTAGGTAGAGCTGTCAGACCTGTTACATTATAAAGGGGCGGAGTCTTAGGTATTCATCAGTGCTGGTGACCTATTTCACCGTCTTGTGGCGCTGTATGAGTGGAGGGGGTCTGAGAGGGAACAATGCCGCTTGTTCAGCACTCACCCCTTTTCCAAGCACTTCTCTCCCCGCTTCCTGTACTAAACAAGCGGACTCTGCTGACAGACCAGCAGTTTCTTCCTCTGCCTCAAGCTGCACTGGCTTTCACAGTCAGAAGCAATGTGGCTCTATTTTTCCTGGCACAGGAACTGTGCACTGCACAGTCTAGTCTGGGGATGGGATCAGTCTGGTATGGGGTGGGATCATTTCCCAGGTTTAAGATGTATGACTGCTTTTCGCCGCAACTACAGTCGCTGTACTACCAGTTGCGCCGCCCGCCACTCCTGCCAAGTACCGCACTTGCAGCTGCTGCCACCGCCACAAGCACACCTCCTTCTCTCCGTCCCGGCTCCGACCTTCCTACCTTTCTGGCTGAATATTTCTTTATTTCTTTGCTGAACTTCCCTGTAGTTTTGATTTTCTAGGTTGTTTAAGTTTTGAAGTGGTTGTAAATTCCTTCTTAGTTGTGAGGGAGAAGCAGCGTGTCTATCTACGCCTCCATCTTGGCTGGAAGTCTGATTATTGTTTTTAATGTCACTCTGTTTTTCAGATTCTTTTTAGAACCCCTATGCATCCTACCACTCTTCTCACTCAGACCATTAACTATAAACTGTTTCCTTTTCCCCATTTTGGGAAAGGTGCATAAAATTAAATCCCAGACTTTGTAGCTGGGATACTCATTCTTCTTATCATCTTCTTCAGTACCTTTGAACATAGTAAATAAAAAAATAAAATAAATCTTAAGGGAGTTCAAAACCAGGGCTGTTTATCATTGTGCATTTCAGGAGATGCCAATTCATATTATAGATATCGTTATAATAAATATACAATTCTAGAATTTTACAGCAGATGGGCCATAAAGGGTCCTGTGCTAAAATCAGTATACTACAGCAATTTTCCAACAAATGAAAGTCAAGTGCCTTGACATATGGGTGCTTTTTCTAATTTGCACAAAGATTACGAGCTAGCTGAATGTTTTTCCAGAACCACCACCACCACCACCATCATCCTTCTGACCCCCAAAGCAGCCCGAAACACTGGAACTACTGCCATTTTTTGCTTCTCTTAATTTACCACAAAGTTTTAGAGGACCTCCAGAGCCCTTCTAGATTGAATGTTCCTTTCAATTTTTCATGCTACAGTGTTAGTCCTAACCTTTATACCTTGTGGCTGACCACTTTCTCAAATGTCCTTAATTATCCTTCCTCTGAAGCTATTATTTATTATTATTACACGTATTTGCATACAACACACACACATACATGTCCTATTTATAGTTAAGAGCTAACACTTCTACCACATCCCAACGACTGTGTTAGGTACTATCTATACATTCCCATTTAATCCTACAACTTTGACAACCAGGTATAATATTTATCTCAACTTTGCAGATGTAAAAACAGAGGCTTAGAGAGGTCAAGTGAATAACTACAGCCACAAAGTGAGTTATCAGAAATGAGACTTGAATCAACTGATAATCATCAGTTGCTTTTATCATGTCCTTCCTTTTCCCAAGTTAATGTTTACCAACAGTCTCTCTAATCCAAATCTACTTTGTTCATAGACATCAAGGTAGCCGAGCATTAACTCCCTGGCCCTAGAGCTTCAGTGGTGCCTACTGTTAAGCTAAGTAAATCTAAAGGTGTTTTCTTTTATGAGGCTTGCTACATTTAATCTTCAAGTCTTCAAGAAATAAAACCTTTCATTCATCTTTTCTAACATATTTTCCCAGACTAGTAACATCTCACTAAACACAGAATGAAATCTATTGATTTCAAATCTTGATGTCAACAGAAACTACTTCCAGAAAATAATCAGAGCTACATCTATTGAATAGTTACTGCATCCAAGCTCAGTTCTAAGGGTTTTAAAAATATGAACCAATCAGGTCCTTGTAGCAATTCTATGTAGGTATTGTCAACTCCTTGTTCAGATGAGGCTCACATCAGAGTTAATAAGAACTGGTATTTGGCCCTGGTCAGCATGACTCAGTTCGCTAGAGCATTGTCCCATGGCCAAAGGGTTGCGGGTTCAATTCCCAGTCAGGGCACATGCCTAGGTTAAGAGTTCGGTCCCCAGTCCAGGCATATAAAATCCCCAATCTGGATGTATGCAGGAAGCAACCGATTGATGCTTCTCTCTCACATCGATGATCCTCTCTCCCTTCCTCTCTCCTTCTCTATCTCTCTCTAGAAAAGCAATGAGAAAAATGTTCTCAGGTGAGGATTAAAAAAATAAAATAAAATAACAGTGATTTGAACTTGGGGTTATAACACTGCTCCATGATGCCTCATATTTCTATTTCTACTACTACTCAGAGTCAGTGCCACACACTATGAGTATATCAAAGAAATACAGTCCATGGTTTAAAAAAAAAATACGAGAAAAATTTTTCTTATGGACAATATTATGAAGAAGATATTAACTAATTTTGTAAGATGGACTACCTATGGTATCAACATGTAAATAAGTATAGAATACCTAAATTTAAAGGAAAAACATTTTCTAAAGCTGTTTGGGCCATTATGAAATGTATCTATACAACTCCACAACTCCGTATCTTATGTGATTATTTTTATCATGTTGTTTCCACATAATTTTCATTTGTTTTTAACCTGCCCAACTCTTTTCCTGGTCAATAAGTTCCTGGCAGGTACAGGTGATAACTAAAGTTCTCCTTTATGATCTATAAGAACAGAGTCTGGTGTTCTGCAAGCAACAGACACTCCATGAATGCCAGATAACAAAGGTAAAAATAAAAGCACCACATAATTACTTGCACTATAACATGGTAACTCATAAGCTGTTTTTAAAACCATAAGTAACATGCAAAATGGAGGCTTTTAAAGAAATAAAACATGGACAAAATCAGAGATTTGGAAAATGTGTTCATGCTCAAGAAGCTGTAACCCAAATATAGGTGTCAAACACAGAGAAACATCACTTGGGTTGTCAACATTGATTTTAATCCCTCCACCATCCCCGATCTATAAAAGTCATCCCTGAAAGGGAATCAGCACCTGCTAGCCCCTGTATGCCAGAAACACCACCAAATTCTCACCATCTACCTTTTGTTGTAGAAGAACAGCCACAATGATTGGTGAGAGGGCTTGCTGCCCCCAGCCAATTGAGCAACAAATTATGGCTAATTAATACTGACTTTATTTTACTAACTATGTTTCTGAACTATACTGCTTTCTTTATTCATAAAATAAACTAGCACCCAAATAAAAACCATTATTTCACATGTTTAAGGCTTTACTGGTCACCTCATCAGTACTACTGACCATGCCACATAAGGTTATACTTTTAAAAAGTTAATGCATAAAAAAGGACTGCACACCTGGATAGCCTCCTGAGACCCAACATCTCACTGTCAAGAGTGTTCCTGGGAAAGTAGAAACAAACATTACATGTGAAGAAAAACAAAATAAGCAACATCGGAGGGTCATGTATAAACCAGATATGGTTGAGAAAAAAAGGATAATTCAATCCAAAGGATAAAAGATATTAAGAATGTTTGAAACATTTCAACATGGAAGACAGCAGGTAGATTTTTGGTAGAGGAGTGAGGGAGAAGAATGCACTCTCACAATGAAGAGAACATACCAACATTAATTTTTCTCAGACTCTTTAATATTAAAAAAATAATAATAATAAGGCAAAGCTAGAGCCATACACAGTACTTAGTCATTAAGTCAAGTGGTATTTGAAAAACTTGGCCCTGACTTCTCTGGACAAGCTTAACTTACTAGGTTGCTGGGTTTGCATGAATTTTGGAGAAGTCTATTTCTTATTATCAAAACCTCTTAACATAACTACCTTCTAAAAGGCTCATTATGTTATTTCCTTTTTCATAGTCCAAAGTATAGGACTTCTCTCAACTTCTTAATGTCCACTTATGCCTGTATTTCAAATCCGGGTATGTTCTTTTACTGTTTTAGCTATGATTTATATTTATTCTTCTCTTATGTCTGTTTTTCACTTTGTTATACAAAACACTTCCTAGGAAATCTGTTCATAAAGGGACTTCGGTCTGAAGTGGGACTCCATTATTTCAAGAATTTAATGCTCGGTTTTCTTTTTATGGTAGGATTTAGAGTACTACCTTTCACTTAATCTACTTGGGTTGTCCCACAAACAATATGCCAGAGATAGGTAATTTTTAAATATCTGGCCTGGGCTAATGCATCCTTGGAACTGTTCTTTTTTTTTTTTTTAATTAAAAAAATAAATAATACTTAACTAGTTTAAGATCTCTCTGTTCATTAAGTGTTGGCACTAATTGTACCATCACTTTTGCCTCCATTACCTTCTTTTGCCTGAGAAGTTTTTATTTTTCTTGGTTGACTGATCTGGAAAACACAGGTGATGCTGTAGTAGAGTTATATAATTACACTCAAGGATGTTCTTGATTTGATGTCTCTGATCTGCTTTCACATTTTTCCTCCGTTGTCCCTGGTATAACAAGGAATTAAGAACTTGGAAGGATGACATTCATAGGCCAGTAATGGAGGAGACTCACATCTCAGGGTACACCAATCAATTTAGTTACCAAGGCATAGAATAGTAAACAAAGTTATTTGTAAAGCTAAAAATGTTTCCCCAAATGCTACTTATAAGAGGGTAAGACAGGACAGCTTCTCTTTTCTAAACCATTGTTTTTAATTCTCTCATCTTAGTGGACAGATTAATGCATGAACAGAATTGTTATCAATAATTACTAATGTCTTCTTCATTCAACTTTGAATCTGTCAAGCCCTGCTATTAGTGATTAGCTTATTCCTTGTCTAAAGTAAGATATCCTCCCTGGATTGACTGTTATTAAAAAGATGGTGACAGAGTTAAGGCTGAGGAAGAATACAGTGTTCCACAAAGACCAAGCTAGAGAAACTCCATGTGATAAACACAGACAAAAGAGATAGTCTTGCATGATTCTTTATAGAATTCCAGCTTCAGAATCTCATAGGAAAGTCCCCTTCCATAAAACCAGTGAGAGAAAAAAAGGGTTAGGGTAGTTGAGAGAAAGGTTAGAAAGAAAAGAAAACCAACTATCTAGCTTAACATTTTATGAACTATAAGAAGTTATCACTTGGTATTTTAGAATCTGACATCCTTAAAATGGCAAATAAAGATCAGATTAACAAGGAAAAACAAATAGGTAAGAGTACTGACTTCACTGTAGTGATAGTACTAAATTTTTGGTAATTCACCATGAAAAATCACAAAAATTAAAGTGGCACTATTAAAACACCATATTAAAACAAAATTACCTGGACAAAAAAAGAACAACATGTTTTGCCAACCTAGGTAAGTAGCTGCCACTTTTAACTGGTCTTTCAAAAACAATATAGTACTTGCACAAAAAAGCACTAATATAGTTTACAAATAAGTTCTAAAAGACATGCTATCAAATATTTGAAACTTATAAAAGAATTCATACTTGGTAAGTTAAAAAACATTTTTTTTTAACAAAACAAAATAAATAGAAATTGCAAAGATGTCTCCAGTTATGAGAAGAGTATATACCTTTTTCTTTTGGCACTACCAGTATCAGAGGTGGCTGAAGAAATCATGCTGTCTCCATCCTCAATATCATCTCTCCTGGCAAGTTCCTTCTTCTTTGCCTAAAACAGAGCAGATCCCAGGAGTCAAGCTCACTTTGCTGAGTACTCCTAGAACATATGAATATTAAAGAGCTAGACATATCAGATTCACCCAGAGAGATACAACCACACATAGGACGATAAAATTAAAGTCATTAAACATTTCCAATGATCCAATTAAATAAAAGTCCACATGACAAAAAAGTTAGTTAAAAATAAATGGATACAGGGAGTTGAGGAATCAACACAGTCCAAACTGAATGAAATACTACAAAAGACACCGACTTGTTAAAAGCATTGAGGCAATTTAAGTTGTAGGGGCATCCTGGTCTGGTGGCCATATTTAATTTAAGTAAAGCCAACTCAAAGATGGTCTTTGGTACCCTTGACTTCTTAAGCAACAGTGTGGCTGAGAAGAAAGTTTAATGTGAGAGGTGAAAGATCTACTTTTCAACACATGCATTTTTAAAGACCCCTGGCAAACACAGCTGAAAGTCACACCACAGCAGACTTAAGGAATACATATAAAGTACTGAAATGGAATATTCAAAATCCACAACACTGATCATAATGACAAGAGGACACAATTTTTATTTCCTATCTTATGCCTTTTTATCTCAAAACCCATAGATGACCTGTGGCCTCAGATACCCTCCAAGGTGTGCTCCTGGAAAGGATCTGATAGACTCAGGGACACTGTACAATCATTAATTACCCTTAAGATGCCCTTTCCCCAAGGACCAATGATACCTCAAAAGAGACAAAGCCTAGCACAAAAAATAAAACCTGAATCATAGATTATCCCCTATTATTGAAGGAAAATTTCCTGAAGACCGTAAAATCACCCTCCACAGACAAATTCTTGCTTCTTCAACTCACAAAGCTAAGCCAGTCTAAACTTTTATTTCTATTTTATGTGGTCCCAATGACTAAAAAATATTTAGCAGTACTTGTGAATGAAATAAATGATGTGATCTTGCTGGGAGAAATCATACATCTTAAAAGAACATTCTTGGTTTATCAATGGGACTTTCGGCCAAGATGGAGGCCTAGATACACATGCTGCATTCCCCTCCACAACTAAGAAGGAATATAACTATCCCCAAATTGAGAAAACCAGAAGTTCCAGAAAATCGAGCTGCATGGAAGTTTAACAAACAAAGATATAAAGTAGAAATAATCATCCAAACAGATGAGCGGGGCAGAGCTGGGGTAGAAGAAATCAGTGTGGTGGTGGCAGAGGCAGCAACGACAGCAGTGGCAGGCTGGTGGAAAGCGCAGTCACATGTTTTAAAAAGTCGGGAGGGACACCTCAGGAACGCTTCCAGCACCAGACCATACCGCGCAGTTCATGGTTCCAGCACCAGGGAAAATAAAGCCTCGTTGCTCCTGACTGTGCAAACCAGTAGGGGTTGGGGCAGAGTAAGAAACTGCCGGTCTCTCAGCAGAGCCTGCTTGCTTAAAGGCCTGCAAGATTCCAGAACATCTGTAGACTCACCCACTCTGGAAACGATGGAAGGGTAATAGCTAGAGAAATGCCAGTCTCATAAGGTAAGACGGAGAAATGACTGGAAAAGAGGCGAGTTGTGAGCAAGCAGAATTGTTCCCTCTCGGACCCCTCCCCCACATACAGCACCACAACGTGGTGAAACAGGTCGCCCTGTATTGACGAATACCTAAGGCCCCACCACTTACAAGGTAACAGGTACAACAGCTTTACCTAAGATTCAGAGGCAAACAAACACAGGAGCCTGTCAAGATGAGAAGACAGAGAAGTATGGCCCAAAAGAGGGAATGGATCAAGGTTGCAGTGGGAGAACTATGTGACAAGGAGATAACTAACCTAATAGACAAGTAGATAGCCAACATAACAGAGAGAGTTCAAAACACTGGTGATAGGATGGTCACAGGCTTGACAGATATGCTTAAGTACAGCAAACTCATAAGGGAAGAAGTGAAGGCTATGCTAAATGAAACAAAGGAAAATCCACACAAAACCAATGGTGAAGGAAAGGAAACTAGGGTTTAAAACAATGATTTGGAACATAAGGAAGAAAAAGAACAGTCAACCAGTACAGAATAAAGAAACAAGAATTCAAAAAACTGGAGAGGCTTAGGAACCTCTGGGACACCTTTAAATGTGCCAACATCCAAATCATAGGAGTACCATAAGGAGAAGAGGAAGAGCAAGAAATTGAAAAATTATGTGAAAAAATAATAAAGGAAAACTTCCCTAATTTGGCCATTGAAATAGACATACAAGTCCAGGAAGCACAGAGTCCCAAACAAGCTAGACCCAGGGAGGACCACACCAAAACACATTATCATTAAAATGCCAAAGGTTAAAGAGAGAATCTTAAAAGCAGTGAGAGAAAAGCATAGAGAGGGTGCCAATAAGACTATCAGCTGATTTCTCAAAAGAAACTTTGCAGGCAATAGGGACTGGCAAGAGGCATTCAAAGTGATGAAAAGCAAGGACCTACAGCCAAGATTACTCTATCCAGCAAAGCTATCATTGAGAATGGAAGGGCAGATAGAGTACTTTCCAGACAAGGTAAAGCTAAAGGAGTTCATCATCACCAAGTTATTATTATATGATAGTTAAAGGGACTCATTTAAGAAAAAGAAGATCAAAACTATGAACATTAAAATGACAACAAACTTATAACAATCACCAACTGAATCTAAAAAACAAAAACAAAATCCAACTAAGCAAACCAGAATAGGAACAGAATCATAGGTATGGGGATCATTTGGAGGGTTATCAGCGGGGAGGAGGAAGGGGAAGAAATGGGGAAATGGTGCAGGGATTAAGCAGCATAATTGGTTGGTACAAAATAGACAGGAGGAAGTTAAGAATAATATAAGTAAAGGTGAAGCCAAAAAACTTATATTCATGACTCACGTACATGAACTAATGGGGGTGGGATTGCTGGAGGGAAGCGGGGTATTGGGCAGGGAGCAAAGGGAAAAGAAATTGGGACAACTTAACAACATAATCAATAAAATATACTTTAAAAAAATCAAAAGAAGAGAGAATATTTTCAAAATGTGTAAAATTATTTGTTATAAATGTAACATCTTAGCAAAAACAAGATATCATACCTGCATGACTTGCTGCAATTTTAGAACTCGCTTGTATATGGCTGAATTGGGAACATTATAGCGTTTGGCATTTTCAAACATTAAATTCAGATCACACTCCAAATGATCCAAAGTTTCATACTCCTGGTTCTTGAGCTTTGTTCTGTGAAAGACAAACATATGGCTAGAATTTTCTAGTATGAAAATTATGAAATCGTTCCTCAAAGTTCAGTGCGAAAATCCTGATAAGCACTAGGTTGTATATTCATTCGTGATAATGATTAGAGGTCTGGAAGTGATATTTTCAAGATATAAAGTGAGAAGACAAAAGTACCGTTACATTTAGGCAATATGACAGTTTAAAAATCCAGAAGAACAAACAAAACACTGTAAGAAGTAGTAAGAGGACCTAGTATGGTGGTCAATTACAAAGCAAATATACTAGCAAAAACCAATGGGAAAAATCTTGTTAGTGACTAACATGCAAACCCTAGGAAAAGACAAAAGTCAGGAAAGTTAAAACTACCTTAATGAAGATCATGGCAATCTACTCATTTTTGTGTGAATTTAAAAATTTTTTTTTTTATTTTTGGTTTTTCAATTACAGTTGTCCCTTTTCCCCCAATTTCTCTCCCCCACCCAACCCACCCCCTCTCCCACAATCATATCCCTCCCCATTGTCCATGTCCATGAGTCATTTATACAGGTTCTTTGACTAAACCCTTCCCTTATTTATCCCCCTTCTCTCCCTCTCCCCTCCCCCCTATTGACTGCTATTCTGCTCTTTGTTCTATTTAGTTCCTTTGTTTGTGTTGTTCTTTAGTTTCCTGTATTAGGTGATATCATATGGTATTTTTCTTTCTTTGCCTGGCTTATTTCACTAAGCATAATTCTCTCTAGTTCCATCCATGTTGTTGCAAATGGCAGGAGTTCCTTCTTTCTTTCTGCTACATAGTATTCCATTGTGTAAATGTACCACAGTTTTTTGATCCACTCATCTATCCATTTTTGAAAATCAGAGACCATTCCAGTTCATGAGACTTAAAGAAAAGAGAAAGTACTGGCAACGCCACAAAAGGGCATTCAGAATAAACTATTTACACCCCAGGGGTGTTATATCATATATGGATAATGAAGAGTGGTCTTAAGATGGTAAATAAGAGAAAAAAAATCTTCCAGTACAAATATGTTATTAATTAAAATTGAAGTTTTAAATTATTTTACTTAAAAGTCTTAAAAATTCTGACATTTCTCTCAGACACTATGGTATTGCTCATACGAATTCTCATAAAGTCCCTATACACTTTGTACCAAGTGAAGAGTCATGGTTTGCCCTAATTCTATATAAGTTTAGACAGGATAGACTTTAAAATCCTTGATTAAAGCACTTGCACACTATTAATCAAAGTCACAATGACAGTATTAAGAACCACAATATGTGTAAACAACTTCACAGATTGTAGAAATTCCAAACTTTTCCTTTAGAA